>NC_061115.1:189562071-189727955 GCF_002878395.1 Capsicum annuum
AACTTTTGTGTAATTTTTTCACTTCCTTTTATCCAATCAGTTTTCTTTCTTATTTTATTATTAACGCTTTTTGCTCTTACTTTCTGTTTACATGGTGTTGTAAACCACCAGTCTGTTTTACAATATCTTGTCAGTGGTCCGTCTGAAATAAATTCTTTTTTAATTGCTCTTGCGGTAGATTGTTTTTCTGGGTTGAGTAACGTCATTATCCATTGTCTGACATCTTCCATATCTGCTTGTCGTAGCTCTTTTGAATTAGAGTAAATCATTTAATGATCTCTCGAATAATAACTCCATATTGGGTTTTCGTTAGTATAATTATTTGCTAGTTCTTGAATAATCGTAGCTCGTCCAATAAGTCGTTTATTTGCATAGAAATCTGGTATCTCAATTCTGGGTATCTTCGGTTGCTGTGTAATATCTTCTGGTATAATCATATCTCTAGTTAATTCTATCTTTACAACTTGTATAACTGGTTTTATTTCGTCATATAATATCTCTGCCGGTGCAGTATAACACTTTATATAAAATAAATTTTCTTTTGTTATCCTTTTGTAGGTGGTGAATATCTTGTATAATTCTTCCATAGCTGTTAATTCTTCTCCGTCTTGGGTATATATGGTGTTTAATAGTCCATAGTCAAAACAGGTTTTAACTAGGCTTGGGTTAGTTTTAGGTAGTGCAATTAGTTTGTTATGTCCTTGTAATTTTTGGGTTATATAGTTGGTGTCTGTTTCTTTGATGTTTGTAGCTCTGGGGTTATGGTTAATGCTAAGGAATTTAAATTTTGTTCACTTGTTTGATTTATTTTACCTTTTCGTTTTGGTAAAATTTCCTCCTTCTATTAATTCGTTCTTAATTCTCTTCCTACTTTTATTTACTGGTTTTCAACTGTTTAAAATTTTTGATGCTATGATTTCATTATTAAACCATATTTGCTTTTCTTATGTCTCTATCTATAAATATCCACTTCATGTTTTTAATAGTTTTCTTGAAATCAGATTATATTTTGCAGAAACATTGTTGATCGATAAAGCAAAGGTATGATTTCTCCTTAAGACTCGCCCCTTCTTGACTTCAAGTATTCATAAAAGTTTTCACACTATTTATTAAAGTACATATCTGTTGACGCTTAATTAAATATTAATTTTGATGGTGGATAATAATTCAAGTGATGAATTTATTATGGCCAGGAATGATGGAAGCATCATACTTCCTGTGGTCATAACTCACGATTATTATTATAGGTATACTTTCCAACGACCTTTTCTTATTTTGAACAGTTATTATAATTATTTGAGTTTAATAATTTTCATTGGTGCACAGTTCCACATTATTTTTTTAACTAAGTTGTGGTTAGTTTGCTTCCTTAAGGTAGATCGTAGAAGCTAGATCATGTTGAACAAGGCCCGAAGTCTAATTTTTTAAATTGATATTATTTTGTAAAAATATCATTCTTTATATGGTTCAGCTTATCTAATTTGAAGGTGGAAGAGGCGGGCGGTTTGGTAGTTCTTTGAAAGACGTAGGAGGAGGATTAAGAACAGAGAATCTGTAGTTAGATCAAGGGCTCGTAATTGGGAGCTTTTGGTAAGCATATGTGTCTGTGCTGCCATTGATCAGGTTCTTCTCTCTCTTCATTGCAGAGGTGGTAATGCTATCTATGCTCAAGAGGTTCTTCGCCATGCTAAATTTCAGTTTCCTGGCCGACAAAAGATCATTGTCAGCAGCAAGTGGTATGTCTTTCATCTGAAGAATCGCCATTAATCTCTACGTTACAATGCTATTTTTGGAATCTTAATATTTTTGGATACTAAGAATATTCGAGTTATAAATGACATGTCGATGCTATTCTTTTATTTTGATAATTATGAAGTTTTGGAGGATTAACATGTATGATTTTGATATTCTTAAAACCTCATACAATGCAGAAGCTCATACTAGAGAGCTCATGTAAACCTTCATAGCTATTTTTTTGTATTGTAGACCCAAAGTTGGGTGTCTTTATTTAACATCATTAAGAGGATGAAAATTAGTTAAAAAAGAATGTCTTTTTCATTTTTTGACAACTCTTTAAATTTTAAGTTTCACATGACATGTTTAAGACCGTCATGTTTAAAACCACAAAATTAAAAGACATTTGATACATTCTAAAAATCTCTTATTTTCCTTTCAAGAAGTATAGGGTAGCCTAAATTTTTGTCTGATCTTGAGTGTACATGATAGAGGAGGTGTAAATACGTAGACTATATTACCTTAATTTTGTTGCCATCTGCTCTTATGCCACAAGCTGAGAATCTGGTGAACATGGCACTAGAATTTGGGAAAGCAACAAGTAACTAGAAGAGAAGCATATAAAAGCTCATTGATGTTTCCAGCAAGTAACTAGCAAAAAGTGATAGCCTTTTGTCAGAATTAACTTCAAAATGTTTAATAGTTATTTATATCGGCACCAGGAAATAATGAAATTTACTGCAGGGCTTTGGCAATGCCATCTATTATCTCCAGTTCTATAAGAGGTTCATCTCCGTGTATGTTAGTTAACGACAATGTCATACTTATTTCCAAGCTTTTGAAGAGCTTCATTACAACGCTCGGCTCCTCCAAGTTAACAATTGAGTATTAGCGATTTCACGAACTGAAATTCTCAGATTCTACCTATGCATTAATTGTTGGTTGGCTGCTGATCAACTGAAGTTTGCATAATTATTGTATTTTTCTTGACTGTGCAGGAAGTGATCTATCGAAATTAACCTCTCTACTTGGGCTGAGGTGGTAATATGGACTACGTATATTTTACCCTCCTCAGACTTCACTTTGTAGGAATACACTCGATATGTTGTTATTGTTGTTGTTGTTTCTTGACTGTGGCATGTCAATCCAATCCCTTGAGCGATCTAACTTAGTTGCAGGGAATGAAGTGAATAAATGAAAGGGTTGCTTTGTTTTTTTCCAGTTGGGTTGGGTTTGTACGGGTGAAAATAATTGTGGGGGTTGGGGTGGGGGGATGGGGGTCATTATTTTTAGAGCCACTTAGCAATTTTCCTTTTAAAAATTAATGAATCATTTTTAATATTAATAATGATTCATTAACGAAAATGATAAATATGAGTCATTGTTGGATGACGAGGGTATATGTTAGCCAATTTTTAGTAAGGAGTATATCAACTTTAATTCACCGTAGGTGTGAGAGGCTAGCGTTGGATGGTTTTAGGCGGGGTAGGGGTAGGCCGAAGAAGTACTGGGGTGAGGTGATTAGGCGGGACATGGAACAGTTACAGCTCACCGAGGACATGACCCTAGATAGGAAGGTCTGGAGGGCGCGAATTTCGACAGAGGATTAGGGCCAGTTTGGGTCGCTAGTGTAGGGAATTACTTGGTAGGGGTTTTATTCCTGTTATGATTCCATGTTCCGTGTTCCATGTTTTATTACGAATTTGTGTGCTTTCCTCTGCTTTCCTCTGTTTTATATTACTTATGGGTGCCGTATTTATGTTATGTAATCTGCTTCTGTGCTTTACTATGTGTTTGTGTGGTATCTCATGCCTTGAGCTGGGGGTCTATCGGAAACAGCCTTTCTACTTCATCAGAGGTAGAGGTATGGACTGCGTACATCTTCCCCCCCCCCCCAGACCCCACTAGGTGGGAATACACTGGGTTTGTTGTTGTTGTTGTTGTTGTTGTATTAATATATATGTTGTAAAAGACCTACTTTATAATTATAAAAACAAAAAATTATACTAATTAACATAATTTATGAGATATGAAGGTCAACTGTTAATTGATTTTTTTTCCTTCATTTATTTTTTACTTTCATGTATGATATTTAAAATAAGAAGTCTTAAACATATGATAAGGTATTAAAAGAATTAGTTACTAACTAAGTAGTCCTAAATTATATGCATGGTAAGAGAAAAATACATTCTATAAAATTAAAGACTCCTGAAATCAATATACATATATAAAAGAGATCAATAGTCAATCCTATGTGGCATGCCTGAGAATCAAGAAATCTTATTTATCTTTTTTGTGGGTTTTTTGAGCTTTTTTTTCTTTTTTAATTTCTCCTCCTTTAGAAATTTATAAAATACTATCAATCAATGATATTAAATTATAAGCTAATAACTATAAAATTACATCAAATTAAATTCAATAAATATTACAAAATGTTTATAACCCTTTTGCATTCTTCCTTGCACATATTTATACATGCTAGGACTTTTTTTTGCTCATACACTCTGGTTTGTGAGCTTCGGGCTCCAAAAAGTTACTTCCAAACATGAAAAAGAAAAAGCACATGAATTTCTATATACTAAAGTTTGCATGCATACATTCAAAGCATGGTAATTCAATTGTATTCAGAAACTCTCAAAAAGAAAAATTTCTATGATTTCCTCCTCTCCTAATTTTTACTATCCTTTCTTTGTCTTCTTAATATTATAATTTTATTCTTATTTTGGATTCAATCAATTGCTTATTTTGTTATTTTTGTAATTTTTTGATTTTTTGATTTTTTAATTTATTCCACATATATGTTGTGATAATTAATTTCACGAAATATCTCAATTCATGAGACTATTTTGCCTAAGAATTTGAGTTTTACAATGGATATCTATAGATATTGTTGATGCTTTTTTTAAAAAAAATAAGCACGTTCATTGGTAGATCTAAAACATGCACGGATCATTGTTTTTATCTTTTTTTTTTCACATCAACTTTCAGGAAATATTGATCAATTTCTTACATTGAAATGACATGTACTTATTAAATTAGACGTTGATAAATTTATTATTTCTTCATGTGTTGTTGTTATGCAGGAAGCAAGTTTTTATAGAGGAGTAATATGAAGAGCTATGTAGGTAAAGTTTTGTTGTTGTTTTTTCGTAATATTGAAATTTATATTTTATTTCTAAGGAAAATGATTACACACGTCAAATTAGATGTTAATTTACTTGTGACGATTATCAGTGCTTTATTTCGTTGTTGTTATGTAGGAAGCGGGTTTTATGGAGGAGTAACATGATGAATCTACAGAGGTAATATTTGTTGGCTTAATTTGTTTTTCTTAAGATTAGAATTTACATTTTATTTTTAAAGAAAATAATCACACACGTCAAAATATGCTTTTTTAATAATTTAATTTTTTTAAAGAAAAATAATCACATACATCAAAATACATTTTTTTGATTAATTTATATATTTATATAAAGAAGCAACATATACAAGGTGATATGACACCTCTCTATAGCCTTTATTCTTATTTATCCTTTTTTTTCTTCTTGTATGATTTCTCTCTCTCATTTTTCTTAATTATTTTTCTTTAAAAAATCATCTATATAACTCAAATTTTTTCATCTTACTAACATCTTAATTAATATTAGTAATATCCATAATTTCCAAAGCTTTCACATTGATTTAATAAATAATTTCATGACATCTTAAACTCACATAAATATTATTCCTATTTAAGTAAAAAAAAAATTGAGTCATATATCTATCTATCTATCTATCTATCTATTTATCTATTTCTCTCTCTCTATATATATATAGAGAGAGAGAGAGAGAGAAACAATCAATTCTAGCTAGCTATTAAGTCGGAAGAGTTGGGAAAATAGACACTTTGTCAAACTTATTTTGACAAAAAGACACTAGTCTTGAAAAGTGGAAAAAAGAGACACACTAATGGGTCCACAAAAAAGTGTCTACCCTAGCACACAAGTTTAAAAACATGCAGTTTAATATCACTCCCACTTCAGCCCATATGTTTTAGAAGCTACACTGTAACCCATGTCCAAAAATATAAATATTAAATATTTAATTAAAAAAAGTAAAAAGCTCAAGCTTCTCAAGCAAGCTCCACTACCAACCACTATTTTCTGATTTTTCAATGATTTTTCGGTGATTTTTCTTTGATTTTTTCAGCATCCATCAAAAAGTGAGATTACCTCCATTGTTTTAAGTCATTTTATCATATTTTTATCCCCACATTTTCATCCATTTTTATTCAAAAAGCTTAAAAATCAGTCCTACTTTTTGAAATCAATTCTAGGCTCAATAGCAATATTCCAACACTCCTTAGCTTGTTTTCAAGCTCTAATTCGTTGCATTATTTTGGTGATCGTCGGAAAAGGCGATATAACGTACTGTACAAAAAATAGGTAAGAAGAAGACGACTACAGTCTATTAAGTCTAGGATCATAAACTATTGCTTGAGTCTATTAAATGCTATCATTGAGGTATATCATGTCTATTATAGAATATGTTGTTGGTGGTGGTGAATTTATGGTGAATGGGAGGAAAGTCCTAAATTTTGGATTTGAAAAACCACGTCTAAGGAGACAGTGTCAATTGCCCTTTGTCGCAATTGTTCATATGCCGATATGGTTAAAAACGTAATGAAGAGCGGAGAATTAAGTTGTGATCCAAGTGATGTGGTTATTTGTTACTTGATGAATAGAAGGGGGAAAATCTATCCAAGTTTCATAAGGAATGATAGACACGTGGAATTGTACATGCTTTGTTAATTCCAATAATTTCAGGCCTATATTGTGGGTTAAAGTTGTTGAAAGGTCCCGAGAACAAGTTTTCACATCAGCCCCACCCCCACCCCCACCCCCGACAGTGGATGATAGCTCAATGGAGTACGAGTGCATGGGTGGTCATGAATGGGATAATTTTGAAGAATTAGATGAAGAGGACTATAAAAGAGGTAAAGAGGGGAAGTTCGCATCAAAAGCAAGCCACTCTTTCTCGGATGGCACCGTTCTTTGTGTAGGACAAACATTAAAGGACAAAAAAGCACTGAAGCTTTTCTTGAAGAAGGCATCGATGAAAAAATCTTTCAATTACAAAATGGAGAAGAATTGTAAGAAATACTACAAGGTGAGGTATGTAGATCCTACCTGTCGGTGGATGGTGCATGCAGGTGCGAATAAAGCATCGGCTAGGTTTCAAATCTACAAGTACATGGTGATCATAGTCTTGGCGTTGAACATATCACGGGAAAGCACAAGAATGTCACAGTGAATGTCATTGCCTAACTTTGTTTGAACGTTTTCATCAACAACAAAGGTCCAAGCCTAAGAGAGATCAAGATGATCGTCTTTAGGGAGCTATATTGCAGGTCGGACTATTGAAAGTTTTGGATGAGAGGCGCTATTGTAAAGAACATAGTTCGATGAACACCCAAGCATGGATATATAGTGCTGCCCAACTTTTTCATATGTTTATAATGGCCTTAATCCTGAGTCTATAAATTTCCTCATGGTTGAGGAGTCATGCAAGTTTATGTACTACTTTATGGTGTTTGGGTTTCGATCCGTGGATATGTACACATGAGAAAGGTAGTTGCCGTTGATGTCATATATTTTTCTGGAAAGTATAAGGGTATGTTGTTGTCTGTTGTCGCACAAGAAACGTAGAAAAATATCTATCCACTAGCATATTGTGTAGTGGACAAAGAGAATGATGCGTCGTGCGACTTTTTCTTTGAGAAGCTTTAGTCCATTGTCATCAACGAATTAGAATTATGTGTCATCTTCGACAGAAACATAAACATAACCAACGGCCTTATAAAGCATTATCCATTTGCGTATCATGGAGTTCGTATGAGGCATCTCCATGAATATATTTGAAAGAATCACCATTATGGATATTATCTCTATGTGTACTACTATACGACTAAGGCGTACATATTAGATAAGTTTAATGACTACTTCAACTTGCTTAAAGAAAAATGCCCAATGCAATGGCTTACCTCGAGCATGATGTTTGATTTGAAAAGTGGAGCAGGGCTCACTTTCCAAGAAATAGATTCAATGTAATGACCACAAACATCGCCGAGTCACTCAACACAATATTGCTCAACGAAAGAAAGCATCCGGTTGTTGTCACCTTCAATTCAATTGCTCATAGGTTTAGTGAAATATTTAGAAAGGGATATATATGAAGGTAAACAATTCAAGGACTACATTCATTCCTGAAGCCGAGAAGATCTTGAGGAAAAACCTGACCGAGGGTGATGCGTTGTATGTGAACAACGTAAATGAAAGCACCGATGAATTCACCATGCTTTATTGTGGTCCTTCCTCCATAGTTAATCTATCGAAAAGGTCATGTTCTTTTTAAAAGTATAACTTGGTAAAATTGTCATGCTCTCATGCAATGACAACCTTGTGTTTGAAGCATGGAAATAATTATGGTAGTAGCATTTACGACTACTCTCCGCGTATATATTCCAAAGAATCATACCTTCTTGCATACTTGGAACCTATTTGTGCAGTACCTCTAGAGTCAGATTGAAGCATGGCACGAGAATATCTAGCAATGCAGGTTTTTTCACCCAATTTTGATCCCAAACTAGGAAGGAGGAAGGTGAAATGCGTTAAGGGCGTATTGGAGTATTCAAGGTCCACGAAAAGAAACAAGTGCTCTAAGTGCAGAAAATCAGGACATAAAAGAATAACATGTAGCCTTAGCATAGAAAGATAGGATTGGCATTGTATCTTTTTTTTTAATTTGGTCAAATGCATTGGACAATTTATAATGTCACAGTTAGTGTTCTGTTTTCAAAGGTAATGAAGTGCAGTCAAAATTGACGTTTTTGTTGTATATTATCAATCCCAATTCATTTATAATATATTATGTACTAAATGTATTATACACTTTAGTCATCGACTAGCCTCATAATATATAATAAATCTATGTGTAATCAACAGAGTAAATATTCAATACCTAGTATATAATAAACTTTCAAGTTTTCTATTAACAAAACCCTTTTCTTCATACACTGAACAATTCAAATTAATAATTACGCTTTGGAAAAGGTATCATTTTGAAAAGACTGATCCCAATTTATTTATTGTATATTTATGTACTAAATTGATTATACACTTTAGTCATCGACTAGCCTCATAATATATAATAAATTTATATGTCGTCTACAAATTAAATATGTAGTAAATAATATACCCTTCAAGTTGTCTATTAGCGAAACCCTTTTCTTCATACTCTGGAAAATTCAAATTAATAATGATGCTTCAGAAAAGGTGCCTTTTTGAAATGACTCTACTATCGCGACTGTCGTGATTTTTTATTACCTATTCTCACATTCCTCTTCACCTTCCTTCAACACATGTCTAGCATTTATTGGTCAATTAATTTCTTCTCTGGTCTATTTAAAGAGGCTACTGGTATATTGTAAACCCTCTACTTCTTCATCACTAAGAAAAAACCTTATACAGAAATGGCAAGAAGAAGGTACAATCTATGATCCATAAGAATAATGACAGCTACTCAAAACCACGATTTGCTCCACTTGAGGAGTGATTTAGACTTTTTGTTATAGGGCCTTGCCGCTGATCGGCGGCTTCTTGACATAAAAATCTATCTGATGGCCCATTTTCTTTGGGCCATAGTGGGGAGGCTCCACTTGAACCCCAACGACCTCATCAACCCCCCAACTTCCCCCTAGTGTAGTGTAGTTTAGTGTAGTATAGCTTTCTTGTTGTTGTTTGTTAAAGTCCATTTTGAAAGCTTCAATGGTGGCTCTATTTTATAAATGAAGGCTTCTTCTTTTACCTTTTTTGCTAAGGTTCTGTCCCAATATTGATATATGTAATTGCAATGAACTGTTTAATAAAAAATCTTTCATTTTTCTAAATCATTGTGTTTATTTTATCTTCAGCATTGTCTTAAATTTCTTGTTTTTGTCTAGTAATAGCAATTTCTGATAATGAATATTTATCTCTTCTATAATCGATCAGTAAAGTTTACTATGTACCCTTTCATTGTATGGCCTAAAAGGTGTAGTTTTTAACAAGCACTAAAGAATGTTTATTTAAATTTAAATAAGAAAATATTGAAGAATACAATGTTGAAATCCTTTGGGGTTGCTCCGTAAGTAAGGGACTAGGTCCCTCAGAATCAATCACAGGCAATCAAACAATAGAGTGCATAAAAACTAACGACAGTGCAGAAAGAGTAAAGACACAAGGATTTTTACGTGGAAATCCAGGATCGAAAAAACCACAACTTATTCTCACAAGCTCCAACGAAATCCACTATAATACACCTTGATTACACATTATATTTCAGCCTAACTCTAGGCTCTTTGCGCTAGAAACAACTCTACTACCAGCTCATTTTGGTAACTCTACTAAGGACTCCCTCTACACTGATTAGCTCTAATCAGTCTCAAGCTTAGGTAACTCTACTTAAGAAACACTCTCAATAAGAAAACACTACTCTTATAACATAAGTAGTCCTTTTACAAATCAACACTCAAAAACACTCACTCACTCTTTTAAGCATATTACAAAGTTAAGAACATGAGCAGTGGGTGAGCAGTCTTGAAATAGAGTTTTTGATGCCTCACTTTTCTCTATTTAGAATTGGTAAAAACTCAATTGATGAAGAGGCGTCTCTTTTCTTTTTATAGCTAGGTGATGATTAGGGCTTGAAAGATCATTGTACCAACTGTCCAAGTCAGTACAAAATAGCACCTGCAAGATGACAAAACTGTGCAGAAGGCGCATGCCAGTTGTACTGTACTTTGCACATCCAGGGACCTAGTCCCTCGAAGTTTAACTGCTCATCATAAAAATTACATATAATAAATTTTCCACTTTTTAATGATGACAAATCAAACCATACAATTTGAGCATTAGTGCACATTCATCACATTTAATCAGAATGATTACCACCTGAGGATGAATGTTCCCTCTATCATCATGCTTTCTCTATCATACATCACAGGGACCTAGTCCCTTGTTGGAATTTTGCAACAAAACTTCCCCTTGTCTCTATGCACCTTTATTTCATTTGGCACCTTTTTATTCATCATACTTCCCCCTGTCAGTTTGACTCTCTTCAGGTTTGCATCTCAATTTACCTGGTGCCTGGTCCCAACTACATGAAAGTATTCCCTCTTTTGGCATCATTGAAAAGAATTAGTAGTAAACCAAGAGTAAAGATAAGCACATATTAGTTAACTCATGGCCACTACGACAATACTAACATGTAGAACAACTCTAAAGTAAGGACATAAATGAGTGACCCGACCCAAGGCCTTGTCATGATGGGCATCCTAAGTACAACCAGAACTGGAGACCACCCCCGATACCCAACCCAACTATCTAGCATATACCCTGAGCCGGATGAATTCTAAACATATAACAAGATAGCGTGTAATTTCACAAATACAGACTTTGGGATAGGTCTATGATCGAGACCGGCCCAAATGAACCCAACCATCCCAAACCCAACCTATAACCAATTACCGAGCCAAAACCATAAACCAAAACCATAAAAATAACCAACGCAAGTTCCATAACATAACATAAAAGGGTGAAACAGTGAGAAATTTAGTCCAACGGTATCAGCCCCAATACGAATGTCAATACTAAGGTTGACACCAATACCGATCCCACCCATTTCAATCCATAATAGTTCCACAAATCCTCTAACCAAAAGAAAACCAATATCTGGTTGGGACATGCCCCCAACCATAGCCAAAAAAATATCCATAAATAAACTAAAGTATGTAAAAACATCTACGAACATTGAATGAAGCCTTCCAAAATATGAAATCTCACCACTTCAATCCAATAGTTGATCCCGAGATCCGATCACTAAGTAGAAGGAGTAGAATGGTTGCTTCCTGCATCGCGTGGGGATACAAATGCCTGAGGATGGGTTAGCGAGCAAACGCTAACAAGTACTCAGGATAGGGATAAAATAATGCCATCCAGTAAAACCAATTAAACCAACCATATGCACACAACCATATATATATATATATATATATATATATATATATATATATACATATAAAGTGTGACCATTCCATGTAAAGGAACTAGGTTTAGTATGCCTTTAAAACCATTAACGTGGGTATGTGTAACTTAACTGTCCTAGAACTACCTACGGGCTATATGGGTTCAGTGTAACCCCCTGAACGGGCCCCGATGCATGTAGCCATACGAACCACAGAGATATTATAATAGTAGAGGATTCCCAAGTACCCTTTGCTCTCCATGATACATATGTATAGTGTACTTAGAGGAATCCCATGTACCTCCTAGTATCATATATGGTCACCATGACCATCCTCTCATGTCGGTAAATATGAGTTTTCAGTATCCGTCTAGTGGACTCGCACCTTAACGGTTAGCTATCACACCCCGCCATTATTGCACAATTAAAATCATTTCCATCCAACCAAACCATTACACTATTATTAACCAAATTTATGAGTAGTGGTATCATCATATCGACTATAGTTTGCAAAAAATGTCCTTAGCCAACCTTTTTATGTAATGGAATTCCCTTGTACTCATAGATTACGTTATCATGTTAACATGGGGGAGTCCCATGTACCCCACAAGTGTCCATCATTAAGTTATTTGGGGGAGTCCTGTGTACCCCACATGTTGTTCATTAACATGTTTACTTGGGGGATTCTGTTGTATCCCACAAGGAAGTTTAATTAACCATAACTTTGACCACCAAACCCTACCATTTTAACCATTCCAAATCATTTATACCATTTAGGGTTCCATTACCAAACCATACCATGCAATAGTTCAATTAAAAGTTCCATAATATAGTAAAAGCATTATCATCGGCATTTTATCGAACATATTGGTGGCATAGTGTTTCCAAGACCAAAATCAAATACCAATTAACCATTCCCATGCAACCAATTGTCCAAACCACCATTAAAGCATGTAAAAACATAATTAAAATATGGGGAAACCATAACCAAGTATTTAATACCAAAACCCGAACATATATTTGAAAACCCCAAAGCCATACATTAATCATGCCATGAAAACATTGTATAAAACATGCCTATAATTGTAACTAACAATGAGGGAAAATTATCTTGCCTTAGATTAAGAAGATGATGGAGAGAAATCACCAATACAAGTCCCAAATTGACCACCTTAGTGAAACCCTAGCCTTCCTTTACCCAAGAGCCTTAGAGAGAATTAGAGAGAGTTTCTAAGTGTTTAAGAATAGAATAATAGGGTAAATAATGTCCCAATAGAGTTACAAGTCATGGTAACTTAAGTGGGTAAGTAGGGAAATATCCAGATTACCCACTTAAATTGTATAAGAAATCTGGCATATGGGTACGATTCACCATACCAGTTTTACCCTTCCATACGTGTGGTACCCACTACTCATACCCTGAGCCTCCCTCTGTAGACCTAATACTATCCACTATATGACCTACCCAAACCAAGTCGTACCCAAACCACATAATCCGTACCCCTAAACTATATCCCTAGCAGAATAGAATCAAGAAAGTTTGAACACTGTCTACCATACGAGTCAATGGCATGACTCGTACCCTACCATATGACTCGTACCACCCAAGTCATACCCATTTGAAAAACCAATCCAGCCAACACCACCAATACTAGACAACATACGAATGGGTCATAAGGCCCATATCCATACTATACGACTCGCATTATGATTTGTACCTTGTTCAAAAAGTCCAAAACTCAGGAAATTTTCTAAGGACCAAAACCCAGGGTGTTTCAGTCTCCCCCACTAGGATCATTCTTCCCCGAATGATGAACAAGATAGGTACAAGCATGATTTACACTCCTTAGATGCCTCTACTCTTACCTTTAACAAAGATGCAAAGAAATCAAGCAGAGTCATTTGCATTATCGAATATCATCAAGAACACGTACCTTCTACATGAATATCTAGAGGAGAAAACAAATACGGATATTTAGACTTCATGTCCTCTTCTGCTTCCCACGTGGTTTTTTCCACCTTGTGGTTCTTCTATAAAACCTTAACCGAGGCCACATCTTTTGTCCGTAATCGACAAACCTGTCAATCCAAGATTTTAGTTGGGATTTTTTCATAAGACAGAGAATCTGAGATACCCAAACCTTTCAAAGAAAGCACTGAAGAAGGATCACCAAGACATTTCCTCAACATAGAGATAAGAAATACTAGATGAATGGAGCTTAAACTAGATGGCAACTCCAATTCATATGACACCTTACCAACCCTTCGCAAAACCACATAAGGACCAATATTTCAGGGACTTATCTTTTCTTTTTTACCAAAATGCATTACTCCCTTTATGGTAGATACCCTTAGGAATACCCTATCCCCAACCTTAAACTCCAAGTCTCTACGTCTTACATCTGCATAGGACTTTTGGTGATTTGGGCAGCCTTAAGCCTATCCCGAATCACCTTCACCTTTTCCATAGCCTGATAAACCAAATTTGAACCAAACATATCTGCCTAACTAACCTCATACCACCAAATAGAAGATATGCACCTCCTACTATACAATGCCTCAAAAGAGGTCATTCCAATACTATAATGGTAACTATTATTGTAAGTGGACTCTACAAGAGAAAGATTCTCAACCCAGATACCACCATAATCAATCACACACGCACGAAGTATGTCCTCCAATATTTGAATAGTCTTCTCTGCTTGCCTATCCTTCAGTGGATGAACAACAGTACTCAGCCTAACCTTAGTCCCTAATTCCTTCTGAAAAAACTGCCAGAAGTAAGATAAAAACTATGTACAATGATAAGAGATAATCAAAATAGGTACCCCATGTAGCTTCACAATCTCATGAAGATACAACCTCACATAATCCTCTGCCAAAAAGTTAGTCCTCACTGGCAAAAAATGAGCGGACTTTGTCATCCTATCCACGATGACCCAAATTGAATCAAACTAATTTTGAGACCGAGTAAGACCGATAACGAAATCCATATTGAATACTTCCCATTTCTATTCCGTCAACTCAATTTCCTGATACAACCCACCAGGCCTCATGTGCTCATCTTTTACTTGTTGGCACAACATGCACTTAGCTACAAAGTTAGCCACATTCTTCTTCATACTATTCGACCAATAAACCTCTCTGAGGTCATGATACATTTTAGTTAAATCGAGATAAACAACATAGAGTGATTCATGCGCCTTAGCCAATACTCTTTCACCCAAACTGTTCAGGCCAGGAATATATAACCTCCCTTGATACCTCAACATACCATCCCCACTAACCTCAAATACCATCACCTTTTGCCCACCTACATCACCCTTAATTTTTATTAAAATAGGATCTAACATTTGCTTCTTCTTGATTTCTGCACCAAGAGACGACCGAACCACTTTCTGTACCATCATACCACCATCCTTAGAGTCCAGAAGATGGACTCCAAGATTAGCCAAGCGGTGAATATCCTTCACTAATTTTTGCTCCTCCTTTTCCACATAGGCCAAAATCCTCATGGATAACCTTCTAAGAGCATAAAAAACTACGTTAGCTTTACCTGTATCATAGTAAAGACTTATATCATAATCCTTGAGAAGCCTCAAATATTTTCTCTGCCTAAGATTTAGATCCTTCTGAGTGAACACATAATGTAGACTCTATGATCAGAAAAGATGTCCACATGCACTCTATATAAATAATGTTGCCAGATTTTTAATGTAAAAGCAACTGCTAAAAGCTCTAAATCATGAGTAGGATAATTCCGCTCATGTACCTTTAACTATCTGAAAGCATAGGTTGTCACCTTCCCATGATCCATCAAAACATAAACAAGTCCCACCCAGGATACATCACAATAAACTACAAACCCCTCATTACCTTCAGGCAATGTCAAAATCGGAGCCAAATTAGCTTATTCTTAAGCTTCTTAAAACTACCTTCACAATTATCCGACCAAGAAAACTTAGCCTTCTTTTGAGTCAACTTAGTCAATGAGGTAGCTATCATCGAGATACTTTTCATGAACCACCTATAATACCTAGCCAAACCCAAAAAGCTTCGAATATCTGTTGGAGTTGTGGGTCTAGGCCACCTTTTAACCACAACCACCTTTTGTGGATCCATCATGATCCCCACACTAGAAATAATATGACCAAGAAAAGTTATAATGTTCAACCAAAACTCACACTTAAAGAATTTGGTATACAACTGTTGCTCTTTTAAGGTCTACAACACGACACGGAGGTGATTAGCATGATCCATCTTACTCTTAGAATACACCAAGATATCATCAATGAACACTATGACAAAAAAATCTAGAAACTACTAGAAAACCCTATTTATCAGATCAATAAATATTGCCAGAGCGTTAGTCAACCCAAATAACATAACCAAGAACTCAAAGTGCCTATACCGAGTTCGAAAAGCCATTTTAGGGATACCCACCTCCCTAATCTTAAGCTGATGATACTCAGACTGAAGATTTCTCTTAGAAAAGAATTTGGCACCTTGAAATTGATCAAACAAGTCATCTATCCTTGGGAGAGGATACTTGTTCTTAACCATTACCTGATTCAGCTGTCTATAATCTATGCATATTCTAAGGGAACTTTTCTTCTTGCGCACGAATAAAATCGGTGTACCCTACAGGAGTAAACTAGGATAGATTAAACCCTTATCCAAAAGATCCTTAATTTGCTCCTTAAGTTCTCTCAACTCAGACGGAGTTATTCTATAAGAAGGATTAGATACTGGACAAGTGTCCGGAACCAAATCAATACCAAAATCAATCTTCCTATCCAGAGGGACACCAAGAAGATCATCTAAAAAGACCTCAAGAAACTCATTTACCACCAAAACCAGATGCAAAGAAGGACCTTCAGACATAGAATCTTTAACCCAGACCAAATGATAAAGACACTATTTGGAGATCGATCTCCAAGCTCTAAGACATGGAATAAACCCCCCCAGGAGCTCGAGAACCACCCCCCACTTAATAACTAGTTCACTAAAGAACCTAAATACAATCTTACGGGTCCAACAATCTAAGGATATGTAACATGAGTGTAACCAATCCATCCCTAGAATAATATCAAAATCCACAATATTTAGTTTAAAAAAATCCACCATTCTGCTTACTACCAATAGATACCACACACCCCTATAGACTCTTTTAGCAATCATAGAGTCACCTACCAAGGTAGAAATAGAAAAAGAATACACAGCCACATATGGGGTTACATAAGAAAGAATGGACCCCGAATCAAGTAAACAATACACATCATAAGAAAAGAGCTATAATGTACCATTCACAATATCAGGTGATGCCTCAAACTCCTACAAGTAGCAAGAAAATATAACCTATTCCAACCTGCATTGGTACCAGGAGCAGAAATAGATGTTGAAGCAGTACCCTTTGGTCCAAGAGCAAAAGATGAAGAAATCAGAGCCTTACTTGCTCCCAAAGACCCTTACCAATCAAATAATTTCTAATCATATGGCCTAGCTAACCATATTTAAAATATTTTTCTCTACCTTCATCATAAAAACACCTATACAACCTACCATAAAATAGTTAAGGTGGACATGAAGAGGCTAAATGTGCCTCGCTCACCTGAGATTGGGTACCCTGTTCCCTAAAGTTATCTCCACCCTACTAACGCCTATCACCCGAAGGCTTTGGGTAAGGAGCAATTGCTATAGAGAAGGAACCAAAACTCCCGTACTTTTTCTTTAGCCACTTACCACTATCTCGACTACCTTGTTATTGAGCACCACCTAGTTCAGATGATCTGAATATCTTACCCTGCCTTTCCCCAAATTTAGCTTGTTTTCTTTTTTCTTCCACCACCTATTGCATATAAATAACTAACCTATAAATATTCATATCCTTGATCAGCAGTACCATCCTACTTTTAAGGATCAACTCTTGAGACAACCCTGAGGCTAACTTTCTCATCCTGGCCCTCATATCAGCCCCTATATTCAGAGCATACCTTGGCAACTAATGAAACTTCAAGGCATATTCCTTGATTGATATCTTTCCTTGTCTCAAATTAACAAACTCCTTCACTTTCAATTTTCTCAACTTCTGAGGAAAAGAGCAGCTAAACAAAGCATTGGAGAAAGTCTCCCATAAGGACAACTCCTCAACATCACCCTTTGCCTTATCCCATTCCTCGTACTATTAGTATGCCACATCCTTAAGCTATCCATAAAACTCACTTTTTCTACATTTTTGGCTTGTATTACCCTAAAGATTTTCTCCATTTAATCCAAGAAACCCTAAGGATACTACTCCACCTTTACACCAGTAAAAGTAGAGGATTCATTTTTATAAATTGGCCAACCCTTGTGGCCTCCATAGATGAAACACCAGATACACCCCGCTCAGCCTGAGAAGAAACCAACTCAGCTATAACATAAATCCATTGATAAAATTACTCATTAGTCATCTCACCCTAAGGATTAACAGTAGCAACTAGTGAAACTCCAGAAATATCAGAGTCTAAACCCCTAGACCGAGTATGGATCCCTTGAGTAGTACATATCCTTTCCACATTGCCCCCAATTAGAATAAAATAGTTACCTTGCATCTCAAATTGTTGAGGCATGATCTAAAAAATGAACCAATAGCAGTTAGCAAGGACCTTAGACCTTGCAACTTGAAAATAGAATACCAAGAAAGTGAAACATTCCTAAATGCCTTGTAGGCTCTCTCTTATGAGTGTGGTACACTACAAACCCCTAAAAGAGACTCTACTCGACACAGCTTTGTGGACTCCCAATTGACCATAAACCTAAAGCTCTAATACCAACTTGACATGATCCAACCACGGGCCTTATCATGATGGGCATCCCAAGTCCAACTAGGTCTAAAGACCACCCTCGATACCCAATACAACCATCCAGGATATACCTTAAGTCAGATGAATTACAAACATATAATAAGATAGCATGTAATTATACAAATCCAGACTCTAGGATAGGTCTATGACCAAGACCAACCCAAACGATCCCAGCTATCCCAACCCAACTGATAACTATTTATCGATCAAAAACCATAAACCAAAACCATAACAATAACCAAACCAAGTTCTATAACATAACAGAAAAGGATGAAACAGTGAAAAATTTAGTCCAATGATATCAACCCCAATACTAATGCCAATACTATGGCTAACACTAATACCGACCTCGCCCATTCTAACCCATAGTAGTTCCACAAAGCCTCTAACCTAAATAAAACCAATATCCAATTGGGGCATGCCCCCAACCATAACTAAAACTAATATCTATAAATAAACCAAATTATGTAAGAATATCCAAGAACATGAAATGGAGTATTCCAGAATATGGAAGCTCACCACTTCAATCCAGTAGCTAATCCTGAGATCCGATCACTAAGCAGGAGGAGTAGAATGATCGATTCCTGCATTAAATAGGGATACAACCTGTAATACCCCATAAGATAATAAGTTTGGCTTAGTTTCTAGTTGCATGCTTAAGGGGTCTAAGACTTGAAATTTTCACTAAGTTTTAAGGACTTTGTAATTTTGAAATTTTCACTAAGTGTTAAGGACTTATTAATTTTCAAGACTCCTAAACTTCAACGATTTTTATTTTTGCCTACCCGACCTTGAGACATTGATTTTTGAGTTAATTCATGTTTGAGGTGGTTAAAGGTATGTCTTGGGGGAGTTTTAGGATTTTCAAACTACCATAGGGAAGTGTTTGAAAAATAAAAATAGTGAACCCCCAGGATAGGCCCGCACTGCAAGGGTTAGTCCATTGGGATATGGCCCACGCCGCCCAGTCTAGTCTACTAAGACAGAACCTGCATCACGTGATCCATTCCGCTAAGATAGAGCCCATGTCGTGGGGGTGTTCACTCTCGACCTCATCATCTGAGAGCCTAAGAAGGCATTTGAGTTATTTCCCTCAACCCAATTTATCCTTAACACGATTTGGGACTACCAAAAGGGCATTATTTTCCCTTTTTACTCAAAATTACTCTCAAGAAAGCCTCTTCTCTCTCAATAAAAAAACCAAATATCTTTCTTTAATAATTCAAGAGTTCAAGATTCCAATCCAACAAATCTTCAAGAATTTAGCTATTAAGATATGTGAGGTGTTCATCCATGGGTCCCTTTCACCCATGGAGCCCAAAAACTACTTCCTTAATTAAAATATGAGTTTGTCCTTGATTATGAAGTTGCATGTGTTTCAAGATGAGTTTAAATTCATATTTTCCCTAGTAGTTTGACTCAATTCATGTCCTAGTATGATTCCATAGAAAGTTAGGTTACCTTATGTTTTGAATTTTGGTTTCCCCAAGTCGTATTCAATTGAATTTCATTTCATAATATCAAATTGTGAATTTAGCCATGAATTTATGTTGTTTTCTCATGTTTTAAGACATCCCCATGTTAAAGCCAATGCTTTTTACTTAATTATTGGGGGTTTATGTTTTACTAAAGTTTTATGCTTTATTATTGTGATCTATGATTCTTCAGAGTTGGTGAGTTATGAACGCCCGATACCTACGTGTTTACTTACAATTTAAATATTTTAAGTAATGATTTTAGTTAAACCATAAATATTACCATTTATTTTGTTGTTATGATCAGATCATGATGAGCAATATGAGTTGTTATGTTTAGTTAAATTTAGTTCAGTTCAGTATCAGTGTCAGTTCAGTTAAAACTAAGATTTAGTACCGAGTGAATGTAGGGATGGTAGCTCCCCCATCAGTTTAGGTAGAGTCATTAGTAGCAGTCCCTAAATTCTGGAACTATATAGCCAGTGTAAGATATGAAGGGTCACCCATCAGTTTAGAATTGACTTTCTCTTAGGGGTCACCCATCAATTTAGAATTGACACCCTGGTCTTTCAATACAACAAATTAGTAGATCTATACAACCAGTATTAGTACCCATGACACAGTGCTGACACCCCTCAAACTGGGGTTACATGTTGGACCCCAATTAGCTTAAATTAGGACCCCAATTAGCTTAAATTAGGGCATGTTAGTTATATGATACCTCCCATAGTTTTAGTTAGTATCTCCGTGTATCTCAACTCAGGTTTGCTGGACCAAGTGTATAATTTGTTAGTTATTCAGTTATACAGATTTCAGTCTTTCAGATTATAGATTATCTCAGTAGCATATATATACTTGGTCTTGGACTCTTAGATATTACATATTCATGCATTCATATTTAGTTTATATCATTCAGTTCAGACAGTCCTTTTCTCATATACCAATACATTTAAAGTACTGACCGCATACTTTTCTTTGCGTTATGTCATCTTCTAACATAGGTTTAGATGCTCATTTTCTCGATCGTTCTTAGATAGCTTAGTGTTACTTAGCAATAGTAGTGGTGAGTCCTCATCCATCGGGGATATGATTTATCATTCTAGTTATTTTGATATTTTATTATGTTCAGTTATTACGAAGTTAGGTTAAGGATTGTCCCACCAACTTCTCATGATGTTTAGAGGCTTTCAGATAATCAGTTAGTAGTCTATCTGTCCTTTCAGTACTATCACTTACTTTAGACTGACAATTTAGTTTTCAGTATTTTGTATTTTAGTATCTAAATTTACAGTGCTCTACCAGTTATCTTCTGCTCATGTTTTATATTACCATATTTCTCAGTGGTCGTAGCAGGTACCAACTCATGGGTTAACTTATGGTAACTTATGGCTATAAGCACCGTTGTCATGATCAGGGGGTAGACTTGGGTCGCGATAAAACTTAGTATAGAGCCTAAGGTTTTAAAGTGTCCTAGCGAGTCTGAAAGCCACATTGAGTAAAGTCTTATGCATGGTTATGAAGCATGCCACACTTATGAACAAGAGTCTATAAGATATTTTAGGAAAGTTTCCTTTCTTTTAGTTTTTATGTTATGCAAAAAGGCATGAGCTCTATTTAATACCTTTTTCTATCTCATCCTTCATTCTATTTATAGTCAATACCTCCCAAGAGAAACAATAAAAAAAGCAATGGGGATCTGCCTGCACCATCGCCTATTTAGTAAGATCCCCTGAATGACAATGTCTCTCACGCTAAATTTAGGGTCGCTTTCATGGCCTTAGCCTATTAAGTAGCTGCTCAGAACAACCAATAAGTTATTGCCCCAGCTAATCTAGTGGAAAATACAGATACAGTTAGGATTTGGGATTTCACTTAAATTAATCCCTCTCTATTTTCTGGATCCAAGTCTGAGAAGGATCTACAGGATTTTTTAGACATAGTGAAGAAGGTGACAGATATCATGGGCGTCACTTCAAGTAAGAGTGCAAAGTTGATTGCATATAAGTTATAGGATGTAGCTCATACTTGGTTTAAGTAGTGTAAGGGGAACCTAGGTGTTGATGCAGGGTCGGTAGAGTAGGACAAGTTTGCAACAACTTTCTTAGACAAGTTCTTTCCCCAAGAGTTAAGGAAAGATAAGGTTTAGAAGTTCATCAATTTGAAGCAAGGTAATATGAGCGTAAAGGATTACTCGCTTAAGTTCACTCAGTTGGTGAGGTATGCTACTACTATGGTGGTGGATAATAGGTCTAGAATGAGTAAGTTTATATCTAGTGTAGCTAATATTGTGGTTAAGGAATGTAGGACCACCATATTGATTAAAGAAATAGACTTATCTAGACTCATGGTTCATTCTCAACAAATTAATGAGGAAAAGTGTAAAAAGAAGAAGAGAGAGAATAACAGAGCCAGAATAGGTAGTTTTAAATTTTCTCAGCCAAGGTCAAAAGGCGATAATCATTCTCAGATCTATCAAAAATCTTTATCCCCAACTCTATCTTCAGCTAGTGCACCAATTCCTAAGTTTAGGCTAGACAATCGAGATAGGGCTCCAGGCTCTAAGTCCTAAGGCAGTGTGAGCAGTGTTCATACTAATCTAATTTGCAGAAAACATAGTAGGAACCACCAGGATAAGTATAAAGCTGGTAGTGATGTGTGTTTTAGCTATGTCAAGCCAGGCCACAAGATCTGAAAGTGTTTGGTGGTTGCTCATAGGGGCAGAAGTGATCGCCAGTAGAGCCAAACTAATTCTTTAGCAATACCAATAGGTCACCCGACTCAAAAGGGTGCCATATCCAATAATACCAGTGGGCAGTACCAGAATAGATTGTATGATCTCCAGAGTCGACATGATAAAAAAAGTTCTCTTAATGTGGTTACGGGTACGTTACAGGTCTTTCATCTTCATGTTTATGTGTTGTTAGATCCCAAAGCTTTACTTTCCTTTATGACTCCTTATATAGCTATAGATTTCAGTGTTAGTCCTAAAATATTAGCAGAGCCTTTCTTAGTGTCTACTCTGGTGGTTAAATCTATTATATCCAGGTGAATATACAGAAATTGTTTGATATAGTATCTTAGTAAATCATTTCAGTTGCTCTTGTGGAGTTAGAGATGACTGATTTTAAAGTCATTATCTGCATGAATTGGCTCGACTCATGCTATACCTCAGTTGATTAAGAAAATACAATTGTTCAATTTTAGTTTCCTAAAACCTAGTCATTGAGTGGAGGGGTAGTACCTCAATGCTTAAGGGTCAGATTGTTTCATATCTTAAAGAAAGAAAGATTACATCTAAGGGGTATATGTACCATCTCATCAGAGTGAAGGACTTAAATTCTAAGACTCCAAATCTTGAGTCAATTTTAATAGTAAGGGAATTTCTCGATGTACTCCCTAAAGATCTTCTCAGAGTTCCTTTCAGAAGAAAAATTGACTTTAGAATAGATCTTCTTCTAGATACCCAGCCTATATCTATTCCACCTTGAAGAATGGCTCCAATAACCTTAGAGAGTTAAAGGAAAAATTAAAATCTCTTAGATAAGGGTTTCATTGGGCCTAGTGTTTCTCCATGAGGTGTTCCAGTCTTGTTTATATGTAAGAAAGATGGTTCTATTAGAATGTGCATCAACTACTATCAATTGAATAAAGTCACAATAAAAAATAAGTATCCAATCCCCAAAATTGATGACTTATTTGACCAACTTTAGGGTGCTAGTTATTCTCTAAGATAGACCTCGGATTTGGCTATCATCAGCTTAGAGTTAGAGAAGGTGACATCTCAAAGAAAACTTTCGAAACTTGATATGGTCACTTTAAACTTCTAGTATGTCTTTTGGACTAACCAATTCTCCTGCATATTTCATGGACTTGATGAATAGGGTGTTCAAGCAGTACATGGACATGTTTTTCATAGTCTTCATTGATGATATCCTTGACTATTCCCGTAATAAGAATGATTATGCAGACCATCTGAGAGTTGTGTTATAGATTCTTAGAGCCCATAAGTTGTTCTCTAAGTTTAGTAAGTACGAATATTGTTTAAGATCAGTAAATTTCCTTGGGCATATAGTTTCTAGTGATGGCATTCGAGTTGCCACTCAAAAAACTGAGGTAGTGAGAAACTGGCCTAGACCCATCTCTTTGTCAAATGTCAGGAGTTTCTTAGGTTTATCTAGCTATTACAGATGGTTTATTGAAGGTTTTTCTTCTATTACTTCCCCCATATCTCGATTGACTTAGAAGAAGGCTAACTTTCAATAGTCAGATTCCTGTGAGAAGAGTTTTAAAGAGTTGAAGACTCAACTTACTTTTGCCCCAGTTTTGACTTTACCAGATCACACAGATGAGTTTGTAGTTTATTGTGATGCTTCTACAGTTAGTCTGGGTTGTGTCTTAATGCAGAGAGGTAAGGTTATAGCCGATGCCTCTAGAAAGCTTAAGCCCCATGAAAATAATTATCTGACCCATGATATTTGGTTAGAAGCCATTGTATTTTCCTTGAAAATTTAGAGGAATTATCTTTATGGAGTTCATGCTGTTGTGTTCACTGATCACAAGAGTTTGCAATATGTATTCTCGTGGAAAGATCTAAATCTTTATTAGAAAATATGGCTTGAGTTGTTAAAAATTATGATATAAGTGTGTTGTATCATCCAAGCAAGGCTAATATAGTGGCATATGCCCTTAGCAGGTTGTCTTTGGGTAGTGTTGCCTATGTAAAGGATGATAAGAAGAAGTTAGTCAGTGAGGTTCATCATCTTACTAGATTAGGTGTTCGGTTGGTTGATTTAACTTAAGGTAGTATATGGGTCCAGAATGGTTTTAAGTCGTCATTGGTTGCCTAAGTAAAAGAAAAACAAGATAGGGATCCTAATTTAGCAAAGTTGAAAGAGGTGGTTAGAGAGTAGAAGGTGGAGGTTTTCTCCCAAGGGGAAGATGGTGTGCTTCATTGTCAGGGTAGGTTATGTGTTTCGTGTGTTGATGGTTTGAGTGAGATAATACTAGCAAAAGTGCATAGTGTGGGATATTCTATTCACCTCAGAGCCACTAAGATATACTGTGATTTATGAGAAATCTATTGTTAAAGTGGTATGAAGAAAGATATTGCAGAGTTTGTGGATAAGTGTGCAAATTTTCAGTAGGTTAAAGTTGAGCACCAAAGGCCTAGTGGTACACTTCAGGAGTTTATCATCCCCGCTTGGAAGTGGGAAGTGGTGAACATGGATTTTGTGACGGGGTTTCCTCGCACCAATGTCAGCATGATTCGATATTTGTCATTTGGATTGAATAATCAAATCAGCTCATTTCTTATCTGTTCATACTTTTTTCTCAGCTGAGGATTGTGCTAGGATTTATCTCAGGGAATTAGTTAAGTTGCATGGAATTTCATTGTCTATCATTTCAGATAGAGGTACTCAGTTTACCTCTCACTTTTGGAAGGTTTTCAAAAGGGTCTTGGTACCTAAGTTCATCTTAGTATAGATTTTCATCCTCAGACAGATGGTCAGGCAGAGAGGACCATTCAAACTTTAGAGGACCATTCAAACTTTAGAGGACATGTTAAGGTCCTGTGTTATTGACTTTAAAGGTAGTTGGGATGACCACTTACCTTTGATTGAGTTTGCTTACAACAATAGTTATCACTCCAACATTCAAATGGCTCCATTTAAAGCTCTCTATGGGATGAGATGTAGATATCCTATTGGTTGATTTGAGAAAGGTAAGGCTACTTTGATAGGGCAAGATTTAGTGTTTAAGGCAATGGATAAAGTTTAGTTAATTCGAGAAAGGTTAAAGAAAGCCCAAAGCTGTCAGAAATCTTATGCAGACATAAGGAGAAGAGATCTTGAGTTTGAGGTTGGTGATTTGGTCTATTTGAAGATTTTGCCTATGAAGGGAGTAAAGAGATTTTTCTATAGATTTGGCATTCCTGTATTCGGTGTTTCATATTTCCTTATTGAATAAATGCATTGGTGATTCAACTATTATTGTTCCTTTAGAAAGTATGTATATTCAGAGTAGCATTTCCTATGAAGAAGTCCCAATTAAGATCCTTGTTCATCAGGTTCATAGGCTAAGGAATAAAGAAGTTCCCTTGGTTAAAGTTCTTTGGCAGAATCAATCTTGTTAAGGGAGCTACTTGGGAAGCAGAAGTAGCTATGCGAACCAAGTACCCTCATCTTTTCTCCGCAAACTCAAATTCATCTTGAGGTAACAACTTTCCTTAGGTTGACTCTCTTTTGTTCTCTATTTCAGTTATGTAACCATTCTAATGTCATTACATGTATTCACGAAAGTAGTTCAGTTCATGTATCATGTTTCAGACCCAGTTATGTAATCATGTTGCAAGTCATACACGTTCAGTATATGGTCTTGGTTCTTTAGTATTCTCAGTCTAGCTAGTCTCATTTAAGGATAAATATTCCCAAGAGGGAGATATTGTAATACCCCATAAGATTCTAAGCTCGGTTCAGTTTCCAGTTGCATGTTAAGGGGTCTAAGATTTAAAATTTTCACCAAGTGTTAAGGACTTAGTCATTTTCAAGACCCCTAATCTTCAATAATTTTTATTTTATCCATCCCAACCTCGAGATGTTAATTTTTGAGTTGATTCATTTTTGGGGTAGTTAAAGGTATGTCTCGGGGGAGTTTCGGGATTTTCAGATGGGCGTAGGGTAGTGTTTGTAAAACAAAAATAGTGAACCTCCTGGGTAGGCCCGCGTCGTAGGGGTTAGGCCACTGGGATAGGACCCGTGCTGCTTGGTCTAGTACGTTGGGATAGAGGCCACATCATATGGTCCATTCCGCCGATATAGAGCCTGAGTCACGGGGGTGTTCACTCTCGGCCTCATCATTTAAGAGCCTAAGGGGGAATTTGAGTCATTTCCCTCAACCTAATTCGTCCTTAACATGATTTGGGACTTCCAAAAGGGCATTATTTTCCCCCTTTACTCAAAATTACTCGTAAGAAACCCTCTCCCTTCTCAAGAACAAAACCCTAGATCTTTCCTCAAGAATTAACGAGTTCAAGCTTCCAATCTAAGAAATCTTTGATAATTCAATTATTAAAGTATATGGTTTGTTCATCCATGGGTCCCTTTCACCCATGGATCCAAAAAACCTCTTCTTTAATTAAAATATGAGTTTGACCTTAATTATTAGGTTGCATGTGTTTCAAGATGAGTTTAAATTCATATTTTTCCTTAGTAGTTCGACTCAATTCATGCCTAGTATGATTCCATGGAAAGTTAGGTTACCTTATGTTTTAAATTAAGATTTCCTTATGTCTTATTCAATTGAATTTCATGTCATAGTATGAAATTATGAATTTAGCCATAAAGTCATGTTGTTTTCTCATGTTGTAAGACATCCCGATGTTCAAGCCCATGCTTTTCACTTAATTGTTAGGGTGTTTATGTTTTAGGTATTTAAACCATGACCCCATACTAAAGTTGTAAACTTTATTATTATGATCTATGATTATTCAGTGTTGGCGGATTATGAATACCTGATACCTATGTGCTTACTTATAATACAGATATTTTAAGTAATGATTTAGTTAAACCATGAGTATTACCATTTATTCAATTGTTATGATCAGATCATGATGAGCAATGTCAGTTGTTATGTTTAGTTGAATTTAGTTTAGTTCAGTATCAGTGTCAGTTCAGTTAGGAGTAGGTTTAGCATCGAGTGAATGTAGGGACGGCGGCTCCCCCATCAGTTTAGGCAGAGTCATTAGTAGCAATCCATAAATTCCAGAACTACGTAGACAGCATATGATATGAGGGGTCACACGTCAATTTAGGATTGACTTCTACTCAGGGTTCACCCGTCAGTTAAGGATTGACACCGTGGTCCTTTGAGACAATAGATTAGTGGATCCTCACAACCAGTCTTAGCACCCGTGGCATGGTACTGACAACCCTCCAACTAGGGTTACAGGTTGGACCCCAATTAGCTTAGATTAGGGCATGTAGATTATATGATCCCTCCACTAGTTTAAGTCAGTATCTCAAGGAATCTTAGCTTAGGTTTGCTTGACCAAGTGTACAGTTTTTCAGTTATTCAATTATACAGATTTTAGTCTTCAGTACCATATATATACTTGGTCTTGTACTCTCAGCTATTATATGTTCATGCATTAATGCTCAGTTTATCTCATGCTTTTTAGCCAGTCCTTATCTCATATACTAGTATATTCAAAGTACTAACTGTATACTTTTCTTTGCGCTATGTTGTCTTATAACATAGGTTTAGAAGCTCAGTTTCCTGACTGTTCTTAGACAGCTCAGTGTTACTCAGCAACAGTAGTGGTGAGTCCTCATCCATCGAGGACATAATTTATTTATTCCAGTTATTTTGGTATTTCATTATGTTTATTCAATCGGAGTTAGTTGGGGGCTTATCCCACTAACTCCTCATGATGTTTAGAGTCTTTCAGACAAACAGTAGTCCTTTCAGTACTATTGGTTGCTTCAGACAGATAATTTGGTTTTCAGTATTTTATCAAACATATTATTGACATATATTTCAGTATCTAGATTTACAATACTTTACTAGTTATCTTCCGCTCACATGTTATATTACCATATTTCTCAGTGCTTGTAGCTAGAACCAGCTCATGGGTTAGCTTATGGTCAGTTATGGCCATAAGCACCATTGTCGCGATCAGGGGGTAGCCTCGAGTCGTGACACAGCTGCTTGAGGATGGGTTCGTGGTTGAACACTAGCAAGTACTCAGGATAGGGATAAAATAATTCATCTAGTAAAACCAAGTAAGCCAACCTTATACACACAACCATACATATATATATATACATATATAAGTGCGACCATGCTGGGAAAAGGAACTGGGTTTAGCATGCCTTTAAAACCATTAACCTGGGTATGTGTAACTTAACTATCCTAGAACCACCCACGGTCTATATGAGTCTAGTGGAACCCCCTGAACTGTCCCCGATACGTGTTGCCACACAAAGCGGAGATACCACCAGAGTAGGGAATTCCCAATTACCCTTTGCTCTCCATGATACATATGTACTGTGTACTTAGAGGATTCCTATGTGCCTCCTAGTATCATATATGGTCTCCATGACCAACCCCTCATGTTGTCAAATATGATTTCCCAGTTTCCATCCATTGGACTCGCACCTTCATAGTTAGCTATCACGCCCTGCTATTATTTCCAAATTAAAACCATTTTCACCCAACCAAACTATTACACCATTATTATTAACCAAGGCTATGAGTAGTGGTATCGTCATACCGACTATAGTTTGCAAATAATGTCTATATCTAACCTTTTTATGTAATGGTATTCCCTTGTACCCATAGATTACATTGTCAAGTTAACTTGGGGGAGTCCCGTGTACCCCACAAGTTTCCATTATTAAGTTGTTTAGGGGAGTTCCATGTACCCCACAAGTTATTCATTAACATTTTTACTTGGGGGGTTCCCTTGTACCCCACAAGGAAGTTTAATTAACCATAACCATGACCACCAAACCCTACTATTTTAACTATTCCAAACCATTCAAACCAAACATACTGCTATTTAGGGTTCCATTATTAAACCATACCATACAATAGTTCCATTAAAAGTTTCATAATATAGTAAAAGCATTATCATAGTCATTTTATCAAACATGTTGGGGAATAGTGTTTCCAAGACAAAAACCAAATACCAATTAACCATTCCCAGGCAACCAATTGTCCAAACCACTATTAAAGCATGTAAAAACATAATTAAAATATGGGAAGGCCATAACCAAGCATTTAATACCACTTGAGAGAGAGAATATAGTCAGACCTTGTAACATTAAGCTTTATAATCACTTATGACTATAATTCCCTTCCTCATACCTAGGACCATGATCACTTATCAGATTTGGGAACCCACTTGAGTCTAAGTTCCCAGTAGTAGTACAGTGGAGTGATCAAATCCTTCTTAGTCAATCTAGGTAGAGATTTTTCTTCATACTTTTAAAGGACATGAAATTTCTTGGATAGGAATTCTCTTGTTGGACATATGTATTATTGAACAGTCTTGATCTATTCCAACTTTGACAGTGTTCCTTCAGATGTCCATCTTTTTCATAATTAGTATATAGAGACTTGTGGACCTTGTTTTTAGAATCAAGAGAAACCTTAACTTGATACCCACTAACTTTGGCTCCTTCTTGATAACCAAGTCCCTTCCCATTGTAAGCACCTTGACTGGTCAAGTTAAAAAGGATCTGTGGGGACGTAGTCCATTGTAGGGATTTTTTCAATTTTTTACTCAGGCGGACCAAGCCCCCTCCAACTCCTCATTCTTATGGAGAGAAGACATATGATGCCTTTGGGAATCCGACAATTTTTTTCAAGTTCAATGTGAAACTTTGTTGCTTCTTTCTTTCCTTTATTCTCTGAAGCATCCACTTTCTCCAGTTGACTTACCAAGCTCAGATTTTCAAATTTGAGCTTACTAACCTATTGCTCAGTTTTAGATATCTGGAGAGTCAAAGCTATTAACTCCATCTCCTGATATTATATTTTTCCATCCAGAGCATTATTTTTCTCCTTATCACAGACAATATTTACTTTTAACAGTTTATCAACAAGCTAGAATTTTTAGATTTTAACTTAGTGACCTTCTCTTCAATTTTAGATTTTTGGAGAGTTGGAGAAATTAACTCAAGCTCTTTGCTTTCCACTTTTTCTTCTAGAGCAAGGTTTTTCCAGCCATTCCATACAGAGTCAATCAGCACTTTTGCAAGCCTTTTTATCTTTCTCTCAGAATATTTGTCCAAGTTTTCTTTAAGATTAGAAAGTGTTACCTTATTTTCTTCTTCATCTTCAGTATTTTCCATAAAAGTAAATAAGGAATCAAAGGTCACTTTCACATCCTCCACTACAAAGATCAAAGAATCGTCCTTGTTTCTATCTTTCTCAGATTCATTAGAGGAATCTCCCAACATTGCTAGAGCCTGCCTTACTGCATAATCAACTGCAACCTATATTCTTGATTTTCAAAAGACCTGGTCCCTGTTCTTTTCTTTGTTATATGCAGCCTTGATGTACTCCTGATGATCCAGTTTGTGCATAGGACAGTTTTTGATGAAATGCTCAGGACTTCCACATTTGTGACATACTTCAGCATTTCTTTCTTTGGAACTGACTACTCTTTTTCATGTCTCTAACAATCCTATTTTCCAAATAATCAACATCAGTGTCTTCATCATCAATTGGATCATATTTTAAGGCCTTCAATGCCAGGGATTTTTCTTTTTTTGCATCATTCTTCTCCATCTCTTGTTTTTTCTTAAGTTCGTGGGTTTTTAGATTTCTAATACGTTCATCCATTGTGAGGGTTTTTAGATTTCTTACTTCAGTGATGGCATTCACTTTGCTTTCCCAAGACTTAACAAGAACACCAAGAATCTTTCTTACTTGTTTATACACTGGAATTACTTTTCCTAAGCAATGGAGTTCATTTGTGATAGAAGTGAATCTTGTATGCATTTTTTGGATAGTTTCTTCTTGTTTTATAGTAAAGGTTTTATACAGATTAGTCAACATGTCTACTTTTAAATCTTTCACATTAGTAGTATCTTCATGTACAGTCCTCAAGCAATCCCAGATCTCTTTATCATTTTCACAAGCTGAGATCTTGTTACATTCATTAGGCCCTATTCCTCAGACTAACAATTTCTTAGCCTTGTAGTTTTTGTCTATCTTTCTGCTATCTTCTTCATTGAACTCTCTTTTGCTTTTGATGACCATTTTTGTAACATCTTATTTTTGACTTTTTTTATAGGAACATGAGGACCATCAAGGATTATGTCCATCAGTTCACTATCTTCAGCTATAATGGAGTCAATCATCCTAGTTTTCCACTACCCATAATACTGTCCATTGAATCTTGGTGGTCTTGTTGTAGATTTCCCTTCTTCTAGATTAGGTGGGGCAGCCGTTCTAACCAATACACTCTAGGTGAGACCCTTTTAGAGTGACTAGGCTCCAATACAAATTGTTGAAACCCATTGGGGTTGCTCCGCACAGTAAAGGACCAGGTCTTAAGAATATGCGCAGTTCTTGAGCATACTTGAAATAGAGTTTTTACTATCTCACTTTTATCTATTTAAAATTGGCAAAAATTCAATTGATGAAGAGGCATATTTTTTTCTTTTATAGCTAAGTGATGATTAGGCCTTGAAAAATCATTGGACCAGTTGTCAAAGTCAGTAAAACATTATGAAAGTTTGTTACATAAGATGACAAAACTGTGCAGAAGGCGTGTCCCAACTGTACTGTACTTTGCACATCCAGGGACCTGGTCCCTCGTAGTTTAGCTGTACATCATCAAAACTACATATAGCATACATGACTATGCAAATGCTTTGTTATATATTGATGTTGTTGTTGATTTCCTTAATATTTGGATATATTATTAATTTTTCAGTAAGTCAATTATTGACTAATGCATAGGTTTATGATCAACTTACTGAATGTATGGACAAGTAAAAAAATGACAAAAAAAGAGAAATTAAATTAAATAAAATTAAAGTACGACAATTAACACTATTCAAAAAAATTAAAGTAATTTAGATACATCAATTGTGACACCAAATCACTTTTGAAGATAAATAAGTGTTATCTAAATTATGCTATAGTCGTAGATCATTGAGAGGGACTAAAAAGAGAGAAATAAAATAAATATAAACAATCCAAGCAATGCAAAACAACTAGATATCATCACATGAGATTAGTCATGCCTATGAGCATAAGGAAGAGTGGAGGTTGTGACTTGTGGGTGTTCATGGGATAAGTAATGTTTGAGAAAAGTAGTCCTTCTCAATGCAGACGTTTGTTTAAAGTAATTGGTTGCTACTACTATTGTTCTCCCTTATACTCATTTGATCGAGTGTCCAATTGTTTTGTACTCTCATCAGATGATATTTAGTCACTTTTCATGTAACGCCCTGAGTTTGTACCCCAGATGCTACATGGTGCTAGGGACCCCGAAGGACCTCCAGCTAACCCATGACTGGTACTTACTGTAAGCACTGAATAAAAATAACACTACAATACTGATATTACTGAAATAAATACAAAAGGTAGGCTAAAATCGCCATAAGGTTCATAACTGAAAACAAATACTGAATACTAAAATATCTATCTGAAATACTCTAGTTTGAAAGCCTCTAACTGTCTGAAATATGGAGTTGATGGGACAAGCCCCCAACTAACTTTGACTACTGAAAACTGTACTGAAATACTAAAATAATACTCTGTCCTCAAACTATAAGGACTCACCACTAAGTCTGCTACTGATAGGCTAGGATGATAAGTACGGTCAGGAGCCCGTACATTTGAACCTATGATATAAGACATCATAGCATAAAAGAAAAGTATGTGTCAGTACTTTAAATGTACTGGTATGCTAAGTGAGGTAAACTGATATGAATGGGTTCATATGCCTGAACAATAACTGACTGAGTAACATGAACAAAACTGAATGAGAGAACATGCATGAATATATAAATTGTAACCGAGATTATGTTAACACTAGTTACTGAGTTTTGAATACTGATTAACTGATATTTGAGTTTACTGATACTGCAATACTGATGACTGAGTGACTGTTTCTAACAATCCTAGTTGATAATTGGGTGACTATTTATGATAGTCCTAATTCTATAGAATCGAACTAAGTCCTATACTGAGCTGGATGACTGTATCTGACAGTCCTGATTCTATAGAACTGAACTGAGTTATATACTGAGACTGAAACTCAAACTAAAATTATAACTATGAGAGGTAATCATCTAATCGATATGCCCCTCTCTGAATGGATTAGGGTCCAAGCTGTAACCCAAGTTGGAAGGGTATCAGTACCATGCCACGGGTAATGACAAGTTATGAGTTAACCCTCTCTGATAGAAAGCTCTTTTGTCAATCCTCGTTAGTTGGAAAACTTGTATGAGATGTATCAACCCCAGTCTGGCAGGAAGATATCTCAACCTATGCTGGCTACATAATTATTTAACGCAGGGATTGCTACTAAGGATTAAACCCTACACTGCAGAAATTCCCCCATCCCTGGGTTCGCTCGGTGCTGAAAACAACTCCCAACTAAATAGAAACTGAACAGATTTCTAGTCCATACTTGGCTTGACTGATTTATCCCTGATCGTACTATCTAACTAAACTAAAATGAGTTCACTGGGTTCCTCTAACTGATGGAGTACTACTAAATTTAGTTAACTGACTAAGTTCACTGAGTTTTAGTGTAAAATCGAGTATGTACCCCGAACACTACACTATGCTCATAATCTCAAAGGACCACAAGCTAACCCATGACTGGTACCTACTGTAATAACTGAATAACAATAATACTAAAATATGCAAAAATTAGGTGGAAAACTGGCCATAAGGTTTAATACTATAAATAATACTAAATATGGTATCTCAATACAAAAATTAAACATCAATACTGAAAACTGAACAACTGTCTGAAAATACTCGTCTGAAAAGCCTCTAAACTGTCTGAACCGTGAATTTTATGGGACAAGTACCCAACTAACTCCAAATACTAAAAATAATACTGCAATACTAAAAATAACCATGTCCTTGAACTATGAGGACTCACCACTATACTGAATGCTGAAAATCTAAACGGCTAAAGGTACTCTAGAGCCCGTGCGTCTAAACCTATGATATAATACATCATAGCACAAAATAAAAGCATGTGTTAGTACTTTAAATATACTGGTATGCTCAGTGAGGTAGGCTAAAGTGCATGGGTTCACATGCATGAATAATAATAACTGAATAACATGAGTATGACTGAATGTGAGTACATGCATGAATATGTACACTGTATTGAGTTCATAATAACACCGAATACTGGATTACTAGTACCTGAATTACTGTATCTGATAGTCATAATTCTATGGAACTATACTGAGTCCCATACTGAGCTGAGGGACTGTGCCTGACAGTCCTGAATCTTTGGGGCTGAACTAAGTTCCATACTAAGATTGAATCTGAAACTGAGACTGTACGAAGTAATCATCTAACCAACATGCCCCTTCTCTAACTGATTTGGGGTCCAACCTATAACCCCAGTTGGAAGGGTGTCAAAACCACACCATGGGTAAGGACAAGTGCTAAATCACCCTTACTTGGCAGGTACTCTGAACGAGAATGGTGGTACCATCAACTGGTAGGTAGATCACCTCATCAACCCTCAACTGATAAGTTGATGTCTCAATCTACGCTGGCTATGTAGTTTTGGAATGCAAGGACTGCTTCTAAGGATTTCACCCTCTACTGGTAAGTGAATCCCCATCCTTGGACTCACTCAATGTTGAATTCTACTCTCAACTGAATAGACACTGGACTGAATTGTAAATTGTACTAGGCTAGACTGGATTGTTACTGATCGTACTATATAACTGAACTAAACTAAGTTTACTAAGTTTTGTGGACTGATAGAATACTACTGAATTATGTTACTGACTAAATTCTACTGATCGAGATAGGACTAATTCCATACTGTGACTGACCATGGCTCTAGACAAGTAGCTAAGTTGTCGGGTATTAAATACCCCCAGGACTCAATAGCATAAACTTAAAAGACATGGCATAATCTTGAGACATGGTAATTACTATTTAGCCATCATTCATTCATTTGGGCATTCAAGCAAACACTTGCATGACATAAACTTGTATACATACTAACATGATATAATTTCACTATCCAACTCACATGGACAATTCATCAAACACTTGTGGGGAATAATATATGCATATAATACTAAAACAATATGTAGCCACCGTGATTCAATTCCAATTACATAATTCCAATAGTTTCAACATGAATTCACATGATAAAGCACACATATCAATGAACTCTACATGAATCTTGTAATAAATCATGAATACACTTTAATTCAAACCATGGAAATCATGAAATCACTCTACATGAACTTTAAAAGAGTTTCTTGGACTCCAAGGGTGGAAGGAACCCTTCGATGAACACTTCACATACCTTAGTTGATGAAACTCTGAAAGTTAATGGTGAGTGCTTGAGTTCTTGATTTGAAATTTGAACACCTAAGGTTCTGTTCTTGAGCGAATTGGAGAATGAATGTGTATATTTGCTCTCCAAAGGGCTTAATTTCATGTTTTTGGGGGCTGAAGGACATGGGAAAAAATTTAAATACCCCCAAGATGCGATCTTTTAATGAATACAAAACTGTGTTACCCGATGCGTAGGCCAATGCGCCGCGTCGAGTCTGCGTCGGTTCACTGGAATTTGCACTAAAACTAGGGAAAATTATCTTAACGATGTGATGGTCAATGCGACGCATCGAGATAGCGTCGACCCACTATTTTGGGCACTCAAACATGGTCTAAACGAGGTCCAAAAAATTCAAAACTTGTCCGGGAATACCTATTGACATTCCTAATCATGAATTAACTCAAATATCAACATTCAATGAATGTAAATGTCATGAAATAAGATTTTCAACTTTTCAAAGGATAAAATAACACTATGTCTGAATACTTAGCTAAAATATTCTAAGTCTGGAACCCTTATCAAGCCTAAAGGACTGATTTAAGCTAAGAATTTTACAGGGTATTACATTATCTTCCCTTTTGGAATATTCATTCTTGAATAAGGCTGTTACGACTGAGAATACTGAGCGACTGGACTTAGACACTGGGCATGCATAACTGAAGCATGGCTTCATGACTAAGATCACTGATCCACTGAATTATCATATTGAACATACATATCTGATACATAAATACATGAATGAACTGATTCATAAACGTATGACTGAAAATGCAATGGTAACTGATACCAAGTTTGAAATTGAAATTTGAACGTGAAACTATATAAAATTAAGGAAAACTATTGCCATGAGCTGAATCTAAGTTTGCGGAGAAGAGGTAAGGATACTTGGCCCACATATCTACTTCTACTTCCCAAGTAGCTCTCTCAACGGACTGATTCCATCAAAGAACTTTGACTAGAGGAATTCTTTGATCCTCTACCTACGAATCTGATAATCAAGGATTTTGATTGGAATATCTTCGTAAGAGAGATTGTTCTAAACATCTATGCCCTCTATGGGGATTAAGGCTAATGGGTCACCTATGCATTTCTTTAGCAAGGAGATATGAAACACTACATGGACTGAAGATAGATCTAAAGCCAACTCAAGCTCGTAAGATACCTTTTTGAAATAGGTGAGAATTCGGTAAGGACCGAGGACTGAGTTCCCCTTCATGAAAAATTGCTTCTCTCCTTTCATAGGAGAGATCTTTAAGTACACATAGTCACTAATCTCAAACTCAAGATCTTTACTACGTACATCTGCGTACGATTTCTGTCAACTCTGAGCTGTCTTAAGTCTTTCCCTAATCAACTAGACTTTCTCTAAGGTATCAAATACCAAGTCAGGCCCTACCACTTTAGCCTCACCCACTTCAAACCAACTAATGGAAGATCTACACCTCTTCTCATAAATCACCTCAAATGGGGCCATCTGAATACTAGAATGATAGTTGTTGTTATATGCGAATTCAATCAAAGGCAAGTGGTCATCCCAACTACCTCTAAAATCTATCGCACATGCTCGCAGTATATCCTCTAAAGTCTGAATGGTCCTTTCTACTTGACCATCTATTTGAGGATGTAAAGTTGTACTGAGGTGAACTCGGGTACCAAGACACTTTTGGAATATTTTCCAGAAATGAGAGGTGAATTGGGTACCTCTATCTAAGATGATGGATAATGGAACATCGTGCAATCTGACCAACTTTTCGACATAGATCTTGACATAATCCTCGACTTAGTAAGAGATATGGACTGGTAGAAAATGAGCTAACTTGGTCATCCTGTCTACAATGACCCAAACTGAATCATGTTGACGACGAGTACGAGGCAAACCCATCACAACGTCCATGTTCACTTCTTCCCATTTCCAGGTGGGAATGTTGAACTCCTGCATGGACCCATTAGGCTTCTGATGCTCAATCTTAACCTGCTGGCATGTTGAGCACTTAGCCATAAACTCTATAATATCTCTCTTCATCTCACTCTACCAATAGATCTCCTATAAATTACGATACATCTTAATGTCCCCTGGATAAATAGAGTAGCACACACCATGCACTTTTACAAGAATTCGCTGCCTCAAGTCATCTACGCTTGGCACATATAGTCAACTCTAACAACGTAAAACACCATCTCCCACTTAGGAGAAAACCTCTACCTTCTGATCTCTAACTAATTCTTTTAACTTGACTAGACTGGGATCTCTATCCTGCTTTTCCTTCACTTCAGAAACTAGGGATGATTCTAAACTACTCTACACTCATACACTACCTTTTGCTGAATCGGCTAAGCGGATACCTAGTCGGGCTAGCCGATGAACTTCCTGAGATTACTTCTTCTTACTATCCTCGACATGAGTAATACTACCCATAGATATTCAACTTAGAGCATCAGCCACTACATTATCCTTGCCCGAATGATACAGGACACTCATGTCATAGTCTTTTAATAACTCCAACCACTTTCACTGATGGAGGCTTGGGCATTTCTAAAAAATACATACTGCAGGCTCTTACGGTCAGTGAACACATCAACTTGCACACCATACAAATAGTGCCTCCAAATCTGTAAGGAAAATACTACTGCTGCTAACTCAAGATCATGAGTAGGGTAATTCTTCTTATGGGGTTTAAGCTACCTAGAGGCATAGGCTATGACCTTACCTCTCTACATCAGAACACACCCTAAGCCAACTCTGGAGGCATCACAATACACAAAAAGCCATTTGAACCATCTGGTAAAGTCAATACTGAATTTGTAGTGAGTCGTCTTTAACTCCTAAAAACCCTTCTAACAAGAATCTGACCACTGGAATTTGACTATCTTCTGAGTCAATATGGACATAGGGGATACAATAGATGAAAATACCTCAATGAATCATTGGTAATAGCTGGCCAAACCTAAGAAACTTCTGATATCTAATAAAGATATGGGCTTGGGCCAGTTTTTCACTGCTTTGGTCTTTTGGGGATCAACTCTAATGCTATCACTAAAACTTTTATGTCTGAGGAAAGCTACTGACCTTAGCCAAAATTTGTACTTACTGAATATGGAAAATAACTGATGATTTCTAAGAGTCTGTAATACTATTCTAAGATGGTCTGCATAATCATGTTCACTGGGAGAGTAGATGAGAATGTCATATATGAAGACTATGACAAACATGTCCAAGTACTGCTTGAACACAAGGTTCATCAATTCCATGAAAGCTGCTGGGGCATTGGTAAGACCAAAGGACATGACTAAGAATTCAAAGTGACCATACCGAGTTCTGAAAGCTATTTTTGGGATGTCATACTCCCTGACTCTGAGCTGATGATAGCCTGATCTGAGGTCTATCTTGGAGAAATAGCACCCTGAAGTTGGTCAAACAAGTCATCAATTCTGGAGAGTGGATAATTGTTCTTGACCGTGACTTTATTTAACTGACGATAGTCAATACACATTCTGAGGAAACCGTCTTTCTTACAGACGAATAAAACTAGCGCGCCTCCCAGGGACACATTGGGTCTGATGAATCCCTTATCTAAGAGATCTTTTAACTATTCCTTTAATTCTCTAGTTCTACTGGAGTCATTCTATATGGCGGAATAGATATAGACTGAGTATCTGGGAGAAGATCGATTCCAAAATCAATTTCCCTTTTGGGGAGGAACTCCGATAAGATCGTTGAGAAACACATTCGGGAATTCACATGCTACTGACACAAACTCAAGAGTAGGGGTTTCAAAACTAGAGTCCTGGACTCAAATGAGATGGTAGATACATCCCTTAAATATCATTTTTTTAGCTTGAAGGTAAGAAATAAGGTGACCCCTAAGTGCCGAAGTACTATCCCTCTACTCTAGGATGGGTTCATTCGAAAATTGAATTTGGACAATTTTATTTCTGCAGTCGACTGAGATATAGCAGAAATAAAGCCAATTCATGCCAAAAATGACATCAAAATCAGTCATCTCTAATTTGACTAAGTCTGCTGAAGTGACTTTCTGATATATCCTAACCGGTATACCCGCCAGTCTATGATAGTTTTACCTACTAGGGTAGAGACTGAGAAAGAATCTGCTAGGATTTTGGGACTGACTCCAAAATTGACAGCTATATAAGGAGTAACAAAGGACAAAAAAGCTCCTGGATATAGCAAAGCATAAATATGCAAATGGAAAACTTGTAACTACCAGTGACCACATCAGGAGAAATCTCCTGATCTTGTTAGGACTGAAGAGCATAGTGTCTATTTAGATGCTGCCCACTGGTGGCACTAGAAGTGGAACCCTACTGATTTGGGCAATTGGAATGAGCTAGGGGACGATTATTCTGACCCTGAGAACCTGACTGGGGAAAATCTATGACTCTGTGTCCTGGCTTGCCATACCCAAAACACACATTGCTACCCGCTTTACAGCTACCCTGGTGGTTTTTGCCTCACTTCTGACAAAGGGGATTGGTTCAGGGACTACTAACACTGCCCTAGGGTTTAGGGCATAGTGTCATATCCCTATTTCCACCTCTAAATTTTGATACAGGAGCATTGCTGAGGATGGAGCTGGGATTGAAGATTTCAAGTAGAACTGAGAATGATTCCCACCCTCTGACTTAGGCTGAGTGAAGTTGAAACTAATTGTTCCCACTTCCTTGTTCTCCCTCTTCTTCTCTTTATTCTTGGCCTCTTCTATCTACTGAGCATGGACCATAAGCCTAGATATGTCCATCTTCTTAATAAACATTGCGGTCCTACACTCCTTAACCATGTTGCTAGACACCTCTAACGCAAACTTACTCATTCGAGATCTATTGTCTGCCACCACACAAGGAGCATATCTAGCTAATTAAGTAAACTTGTGAGAATACTCTTTCACTATCATTTGCCCTGCTTCAGATTGATAAATTCCTGATAAATTCCAAAACCTTTGCTTCCCTCAACTCCAGTGGGAAGAACCTATCTAGAAAAGCAGTGGCAAACTCCTTCCACTCTATGAGCCTTGCATCTATGGCCTTTTCTTCCTTCCACTATTTAAACCATGAGTGAGCCACATCCTATAGTTGATATGCGGTCAACTCAGTGTTCTCAACAGCAGTTACCCCTATAATATTAGTAACCTTCTGTACCTGGTCAAGAAATTCCTGAGGGTCCTCATCTGACTTAGACCCAGTAAATGATAGAAGATTCATTCGGGTAAAGTCTCGAATCTTGGTAGCAGCAGTATTGGCTACTGGGTTGGCCAGAACTGTAGCTAGGAATTTATTCTGGGCTACCACAAAATGAGATAGGGTGGTAAAGGTTGCTCTGAACTCGGCATAAGAGATGTGTTTATCCAGTGGATCTAGCTGGACGAGCTGTGGTTCTGGCTGATCTAGTATTCTTTTTCCCTTAGTCCTCTTTGGAGGCATATTTTTGTAAACAGAAGAGAAAGGAATAGACTGAGATTTTAACTGGTTCTCATGTTCACTTGTACGACATAAATACTGAAAGAAGGAAAACTTTTTTCTAAAACATCTCATAGCCTCTAGTCCATAAGTGTGGCGCGCAACATAACATGCACAAGACTCTACTACATGCGGCTTTTAGACTTTCTAGGACACTTTTGAACCTTAGGCTTTGATACCAAGTTTGTAACTCCCCGAGTCTGTGCCTCTGATACTACACGGTGTTCATAATCCTGAAGGGCCACAAGCTAACCCATGACTAGTACCGACTGTAATAACTGAATAATAATAATAATACTGAAATATATGGAAATTAGGTAGAAAACTAGACATAAGGTTTAATACTATAAATAATACTAAATATGGTATCTCAATACCAAAATTGAATATCAATACTAAAAATAGAACAACTGTCTAAAAATACTCTAGTCTGAAAAGCCTCTAAACTGTCTGAATGGTGGAGTTGATGGGACAAGTCCCCAACTAACTCTAACTACTAAAAATAACACTAAAAATTTGATAACAATAATGTCCTTGAACTATGAGGACTCACCACTATGCTGACTGCTAAAAATCTAAACTGTTAAGGGTGCTCTGGAGCCCGTGCGTCTGAACCTATGACATAAGGCATCATAGCATAAAAGAAAAGAAAGCGTCAGTACTTTGAATATACTGGTATGCTCAGTGAGGTAGGATAAAGTGCATGGGTTCACATGTATGAACAATAATAACTGAATAACATGAGTATGACTGAATGTGAGTACATGCATGAATATGTAAACTGTACTGAGATCATAATAACACCAAATATCAAATTACTGGTAACTGGATGAATGTATCTGACAGTCTTGATTCTGTGGAACTATACTGAGTCCTGTACTGAGCTGAGTAATTGTGCCTGACAGTCTTGAATCTGTGGTACTGAGCTAACTTCCATACTAAGATTGAATCTGAAACTAAGACTGTAGGAAGTAATCATCTAACCAACATGCCCCTTCTCTAACTGATTTGGGGTCCAACCTATAACCCCAGTTGGAAGGGAGTCAAAACTAGATCATGGGTAAGGACAAGTGCTGAATCACCCTTACCTGGCAGGTACTCTAAACGAGAATGATGGTACCCTCAACTAGCAGGTAGATCACCTCATCAACCCTCAACTGATAAGTTGATGTCTCAATCTATGTTGGATATGTAGTTTTAGAATGCAAGGACTGTTTCTAAGGATTTCACCCTCTACTGGCAGGTGAATCCCCATCCTTGGGCTCACTCGATGCTAAATTCCACTCCTAACTGAATAGACACTGGACTGAGTTCTAAACTGTACTAGGCTAGACTGGACTGTTACTGATCGTATGTATAACTGAACTGAACTGAGCTCACTAAGTTCTGTGGAGTGATAGAATGCTACTGAATTCTATTACTGACGGAATTCTACTAATCAAGACAGAACTGATTCCACTCTGTGACTGACCAGGGCTCTAGACAAGCAGGTAAGTTATTGGGTACTAAATACCCCTAGGACTCAATAGCATAAACTTAAAAGACATGGCATAATCTTGAGACATGGTAATTACTATTTAGTCATCATTCATTCATTTGGGTATTCAAGCAAACTCTTGCATGACATGAACTTGCATACATGCTAACATGATATAATTTCACTATTCAACTCACATGGACAATTCATCAAAGACTTGTGGGGCATAATATATGCACATAATACTAAAACAACATGTAGGCATCGTGATTTAATTCCAATTACATAATTCCAAAATTCGCATGATAAAGAACACATATCAATTAACTCTACATGAATCTTGCAGTAAATCATGAATACACTTTAATTCAAATCATGGAAATCATGAAATCACTCTACATGAACTTTAAAAGAGTTTCTTGGACTCCAAGGATGGAAGGAACCCTTGGATGAACACTTCACATACCTTAGTTGATGAATTTCTGAAAGTTAATGGTGAGTTCTTCATTTGAAATTTGAACACCTAGGGTTCTATTTTTTAGCAAATTGGAGAATGAATGAGTATATTTGCTCCCCAAAGGGCTTAATTTTATATTTTTGGGGGCTGAAGGACGTTGGAAAAAAACCCAAATACCCCCAAGGACGCGATCTTTTAATGACTAAAAATTGTGTTAGTAGACATGCTGGTCAATACACCGCGTTGTTGGCATCGATGCGATAGCCAATGCACCGCGCCGAGTCTGTGTCGGTTTACTGGAATTTATACTGAAGCTGGGGAAGAACTATCTTATCGATTCGGTGGTCAACGGACGTATCGAGATTGCATCGACCCATTTTTTTTGGCACTCAAACATGGTCTAAACGAGGTCTAAAAAATCCAAAACTTGTTCGGAAACACCTATTGACATTCCTGATCATGAATTAACTCAAATATCAACATTCAATGGACGTAAAGGTCACAAAATAAGATTGCAAACTTTTCAAAGGCTAAAATAACACTAAGTCTGAATACTTAGCTAAAATATTCAAAGTCTGGGACCCCTTGTCAGGCCGAAAGAATTGATTTAAGCTAAGAATTTTGTGGGGTCTTACATCTGGATTGAATACTGAACTGAGACTGTGACTGATTATTGAGTACTACTATTCATAACACTACTGAGACTGTTCTGTAACTACTGTAGCTCCAGGTAAATAGCTAAATTTTTTAGTATTGAAATACCCCCAGGTCTCGATAGCATGAAAAGTAAAGCATAGAGTAAACTTGAAAAGTATAACACTGTGCACTTGTTCATAACTCATCCATAGGGACATTTTATCAAACACTTGTAAGGCATAAGTTTAAACATATACTAGCATGACATGATTTATCCCCATTTAGTTCACATGAATATTTTAACAAATACTTGGGGATCATAACTATGCACATGATACTTAAACAACATGTAGACATCATAACATAAATTCCCAAATTCATAAATTCAATGGCTTCAACAGGAATTCACATGATACTGGACACATGATAATCAATTTCACATGAATCTTGTAATAAACCATGGATTAGAAACCCAATTACTATTATAATCATGAATACACTTAAATCCAATCACGAAAATCATCAAATCAATCTACTTCAAGTTTAAAAAAGTTTCTTGGACTCCAAGGGTAGAACGAATGCTTGGATGAACACTTCACATACCTTGGTACTTGAATTGACTAAGGTTGATGGTGAGTTCTAGAATCTTAAACCTTGAATTAGAATCCCTAGGGTTTTGTTTCTTGAGTAATTTTGAGAATAGTGAATGGGCTTTGCCTTTAAAGTGGCTAAATCTCGTATTTTAGGGGCTGATAGACATAGGAAAATCACCCAAATGCCCCTGAGGACTCAGCTTTTTAATAATTGAAAACTATTTTAACAACACGCAGACCGATGCGCTACATCAAAGGGATCGACGCTATGGCTGACGTGCCGCATCGAGTCCACATCAGTTTACTGGAATTACACTAGGATCTAGGAAAAATATTCATCGGTGCGATAGAAGAAGTGGCGCATCGATATCGCGATGATATACTGGTTTGAACTCCCAAATATGCTTCAAACGACATTCGAAAAATCTAAAACTCATCCGAGAACACCTACTGACATTCCGATCATGAAGCAACTTAAAGATTGACATTTAATGATTGTAAGGGTTACAAAATAAGATCACAAACTATGAAGGCTAAAATAACTCTAAGTATGAATACTTAGCTAAAATTTTCTAAGTCTGGGACCCCTTAACAAGCTTTAAATGACTGAATTAAGCTTAGAATTTTTTGGGGTCTTATAACATCTCCCCCTTAGGAACATTCATCCTCGAATGAGACTGACTATTATGGGAGAACTGATAGACTAAAAGTACATACTAGACATGTATAATTAAAGCATGATTTCATGGCTAAGACTACTGATATACTAAATTATCGTACTGAACATGCATAACTGATGCATGATTTTGTAACTGATATTATGATAAGCTGATTTTGTATACGAAACATGCATATCTAATGCATGAGTACATGACTGAACTAATTCATGAATATATGACTGAGTATGCAACATTACTTGATACCAAGTTGGTAACTACATCTGAACATAAAACTGAGTAAATTTAAGGAAAACTATTACCTTAAGCTGAGTCTGAGTTTACGGAGAAGAGGTGAGGATATTTGCTTTTGCTTCCCAAGTAGCTCCCAAAATGGACTGATTTCGCTAAAAAACTTTGACTAGAGGGACTTCTTTGTTCCTCGGTCTATGAATCTGATAATCAAGGATTTCGACTGGAATTTCCTCATAAGAAAGGTTGTTCTGAACATCTATACCCTCTACAAGGACTACTACTATTGGGTTACCTATGCATTTCTTTAGCAAGGAGACATGAAACACTGGGTGCACTGAAGCTAAGTCTGAAGGCAACTCAAGCTCATAAGCTACCTTTTCAAAACGGCTAAAAATTTAGTAAGGACCGATATATCGGGGACTGAGCTTTCCCTTCTTATCAAACCTCTTCACTACTTTCATAGGACAGATTTTCAAATACACAAAGTCACCACTCTTAAACTCAAGATCCTTTCTGCGCATGTCAGCATATGATTTTTGTCGGCTCTAAGCTGTCTTAAGAATTTCCCTGATCAACTAAACTTTTTCTAAGGTATCAAATACTAAGTCAGGCCCTACCACTGTGGCCTCACCCACTTCAAACCAACTAATGGGAGATCTACATCTCCTCTTATAGTGCTCCTTAAATAGAGCTATTGGAATGCTAGAATGATAACTGTTTTTATACGCAAACCCAATCAAGGGCAAGTGGTCATCCCAACTACTCTTAAATTAAATAGCACATGCTCTTAGCATATCTTCCAAAGTTTGAATGGTTTATTCTGCTGGACCATCTATCTGAGGGTGGAAGGTTGTACTGAGGTGAACTTAGGTACCAAGACCCTTTTGGAAGGCTTTCTATAAATGAGAGGTAAATTGGGTACCTCTATCGGAGATGATGGATAATAGAACTCCATGCAATCTGACCAACTCTCCGACATAGAGCTTGACATAATCCTCTGCTAAATAAGAGGTATGAACGGGTAAGAAATGAGTTGAATTGGTCATCCTGTCTATGATATCCCATATAGAATCACACTGACGACGAGTATAAGGCAAACCCATCACAAAGTCCATGTTCACTTCTTCCCATTTCCATATGGGAATACTGAATTCCTGCACAAACCCACTAGGATTCTGATGTTCAATCTTAACCTACTGACATGTTGAGCATTTAACTATAAACTCTATAATATATCTCTTCATCCCACTCTACCAATAGACTTCCCACAAGTTACGGTATATCTTAGTGGCTCCTGGATGAATCACTTAGCACGCACCATGTGCTTCTGCAAGAATTTGCTGCCTTAAGTCATCTACACCTGGGACACATAGCCGACCCTGGCAACGCAATACACCATCTCCCCCTTGGGAGAAAACCTCTACTCTCTGATCTCTGACTGACTCTTTCAACTTAACTAGACTGGGATCTATGTCCTGTTTTTTCTTCACCTTAGAAACCAGATATGATTCTGAACTACTCTGCACCCATACACTACCTTCTACTAAATTGACTAAGTGGATACCTATTCAGGCAAGCTGATAAACTTCTTAAACTAACTTCTTCTTATTCTCATCCACTGTAATACCCCAAAGAATTCTAGTAAATTTCACCCGAAGAATGCCTAGTATTATCTTTTAAAGTGAATGATAATTATTCCATGAGGAATTTTCAAGTTTTTCACTTTTTTTCATGTGGAAAATTCAATAAAATTTCCATTCATATATGATTCACTTAAATCAGATAATCGGGTAAGAAGTTATGACTATTTCAAGTTCCCATCGTAAAACAACACCATATTAGTCAGTGACGTACCACGCCACAAGAGGAAATGGCATTTGGAAATTTCCAATAGGTGTCCGTGATTATGGCGCATTGCGCCAACACACAAATTCAGAATTGTCCTTTTCCTAGTGTCTCAATGCAATTTCCCCCACGTCGCGCCAAAGTTCCAGGTCGCGAAGGAAGGGTCAACGTGATGGCTCTGCGTCGCACCATCCCTCAGTTTTCCAATTGTCAATTTCTAGTGACACGGTGCAATAACACCGCATTACGCCAGGGGCCCAATTCAGGAAAATTTTACTGAAATTAAATGGCGCATCCAGGGTTAAAAGGGTCAATTTTCTACCCCTATTTAAACCCAATAACATGTGATTTAGCTATTCTTTACCCAAAATATACTATTTTCTCTCAAGTATCTCTCAAGAACAAGCTAGGGTTTCTATTGGGGATTCAAATTCAAGAAAGTTTCACCATCAATCTTCACAAAATCATGAACTAAGGTATGCATAGTTTTCATTCATGGACCCATTTTGTCCATGAAGCCCAAGAATCCCTTTTCTAAATTCAAGTTATGGATTTTCTTATGAATTTCATAATTGGGCTGCTTTTGTTCATGTTGATAATGAGTAATTGAATTGTATTCCATGAATGAGTGTTAAATTCTATTGGGTTGATTTGTATAGGTATAGATTCATGAAACCCTAGGACTAAACCCTTGAATGATTAAATTGGAATTGAATCACGATAGTTAATTATTGTATGATGTTGTTTACACATTCTATGGCTACTATGTGTTTGGTTGAATACCTAGATGAAGGGAAAATGTCTAATTAGCATGATATCATAAAATCCCCATGTACGTACAAGCTTATACCTATCACATGTTTGATGAAATGCTTTAGTAAATGTATTATGATGATTATTATGTATTCAAATAAGTCATTCTTTGTCAGTTTCCTTACATCGAGTCCTGGAGGTACTTGTACCCAAAACATTAGTTATGTACCTAGAGCCATGTCATGTTTTCACAATACTCTTAGTCAATCTATGAATCCTTAGACTTCAAATAGTCTTATGGCTCAGGAAATCTCTATGATCTCATGACTCAGTCTGTTGTCAGATATCAGTAGTATTCTATCAGTCAACGAAACTAAGTAACTCAGCTCATGTTCAGTTTAATAAGTCATCTTCAGTGTCCATTCAGATAGGAGTAGGAATTAGCACTGAGTGAACCCAAAGATGGGGACACACACTATCAGATAAGGGTGTGATCCTTAGAAGTCATCCTTGCATTCCAGAACTATGTAGCCAGCATAGGTTGAGACATCATCACTTTTCGATGAGGGTTGATAGGGTGGATAAGCACTGTCAGATAAGGGCCCCACCATTCTCTTTTGGGGACACTACCAGATAAGGGTCACCTATAGCTTGTCCTTACCAGTGGCACAATGTTGACACCCTTCCAATTGGGGTTACAGTTTGGACCCCAACTCAGCCATAATGGCATATTAAGGGCATGTCAGTTAAATACTACCTCCCACAGTTTCAGTACCATCTTAGTAAAAGAACTCAGATAGTTCTTCAGATTCAAGACTGTCAGATATAGTTGACTAAGATATAGTAAGAAACTCAGATAGTTCTATTAGATTGAAGACTGCCAGATACAGTTGTTATCAGTTACATTCATATATAGCTATTTATGCTATCAATTATATCAGTTATTAGTATGTCATGTCATCAGTATTCAGATTTAGTAATCACGATATCACAGTGTCAGTTACAGTTATGTATCTATGTATGCATTCTCACATTCATGTTAGACAGTCGGCTAGCATTATTCATGCATGTTAACCCTTCTATTAGCCTACCTCACATGTATACTCAGTACATTCCATTGTACTGACACATTTGCGCTATGGTGTTTTATTTTTATGTTACACCATAGGTTCAGAGACACGAGTTCCAGATCAGCAGTAAATTCCAGTCTCAGCAGTCAGAATAGAAGTGAGCCCTCATCCTTTGAGGACATAATTATTTCTCCACTATTTCATTGATTAATTATTAGTTGGAGTTAGTTAGGGACATGTCCCATCAACTACTTATTCAGATTATTCAGACAGCAGAGGATTTCAGACTAGATGCAGACTATTATGTTTTAGACTTTAGTGGTTATAGTTTTGTTTTGGGTATTGTATTACCCCACAGATATTATCTCATCCATGTTATGTTCAGTATTGAACCTTATGGCCTTTCAGTGCATGTTTCTGCATTATTTAGTATTTTATGCAGTATATAGGTACATATATTAGGCATGGGTTAGCTTATGGTCCTTCAGGGTCATGAGCATCGTGTAGCGTTCCAGTTTAGCAAATCAGGGTGTTACATCCACGTGAGCAACACTACCCATAGACATCCTACTGAGAGCATCAGCCACTATATTGGTTTTGCCTGGATGATATAGAATACTCATTTTATAGTCTTTCAAAAACTCTAACCACCTTCTCTGACTGAGGTTTAGTTCTTTCTGAGAGAACACATACTGGAGGCTCTTATGGTCTGTGAACACATTAACATGTAGCCCACGCAAATAGTTCCTCCAAATCTTTAAGGCAAAAACTACAGGTGATAACTCAAGATCATGGGTAAGATAGTTCTTCTCATGAGGCTTAAGCTATCTAGAGGCATAGGCTATGACCTTACCTCTCTATATCAAAACACACCCCAAACCAACCCTGGAGGAATCACAATATACCATAAACCCATTTGAACCATCTGGTAGAGTCAAACTGGAGTTATAGTGAGTCGAGTCTTCAACTCCTGAAAACTCTTCTCACAAGAATCTAACCACTAGAACTTGACTTTTTTCTAAGTCAATCTGTACATAGGGGATGCAATAAACAAAAATCCCTTAACAAATTGTTGGTAATAGCTGGCCAAACCCAAGAATTTCCTAATATCTAATGGAGAGATGGGTCTGGGACAGTTTCTCACGGCTTCAGTCTTTTAGGGATCAACTGTAATGCCTTCACGGGAAATGATATGAACAAGGAAAGCTATTGACCTTTGCCAAAATTCAAACTTATTGAATTTGGTGAACAGATAATGGCTTCTGAGAGTTGTAACACTATTCTAAGATGGTCTGTATGGTCATGTTCACTACGGGAGTAGACAAGAATGTCATCTATGAAGACTATAATGAACATGTCCAAGTACTGCTTAAACACACAGTTCATCAAGTCCATGAAACCTACTGGGCCATTGGTAAGACCAAAGGACATAACTAGGAATTCGAAGTGTCCATACCGAGTTCTGAAAGCTATTTTTGAAATGTCAAATTCTCGAACTCTGAGTTGATGATAGCTTGATCTGAGGTCTATCTTAGAAAAGTAACTGGCACCTTGAAGTTGGTCAAACAAGTCATTTATTCTGGGAAGTGGATACTTGTTCTTGACCTTGACCTTATTTAGCTGATGGTAGCCAATACACATTCTAAGAGAACCATCTTTCTTGCGTATAAATAGGACAGATGCACCCCACGAGGATACGTTGGGTCTGATCAATCCCTTATCTAGGAGATCCTTTAACTGTTCTTTTAATTCTTTGAGTTCTGCTGAATCCATTTTGTATATCGGAATATACATAGGTTGAATATCTAGAAGAAGGTCTATTCTGAAGTCAATTTCCCTCTAGGGAGGAACTCTAGGAAGATCTTCGGGAAACACATCTGGGAATTCACATGCTACTAGAACTGACTCAAGACTGGGAGTATCGAAACTAGAATTCTTAACTCAAACGAGATGATAAACACATCCCTTAGATATCACTTTTCTTTCCCTTAGGTAAGAAACAAGCTGAGCCCTAAGTTCTAAGGTACTAACCCTCCAGGTTCATTCAAAAACTAAAATTAGTCAATTCGGTTTCTACAGTCAATTGAGGCATAGCATGAATGAAAATAATCCATGCCGAGAATAACATCAAAACCTGTCATCTCTAATTCTACTATGTTTGCTGAAGTGACTTTCTGAGATACCATAACCGACAGTTCTTGTATACCCATCGGACTATAATAGATTTACCCACTGGGGTTGAGACAGAGAAAGGCTCTACTAGAATTTTGGGACTGACTCCAAAGTCAACAGCTATATAAAGAGTTACAAAGGACAAAGAAGCTCCTAGATCTAGAAAATCATAAACATGCAAATGATAAACTTTTAACATACCAGTGACCGCATTAGGAGAACTCTCCTAATCCTGTCGGGACTGAAGTGCATAAAGTCAGTTTGGGCATTGCCCACTAGTGGTGCTGGAAGTAGCACCCTACTAATTTGGGCAACCAAACTGAGTTGGGGGCAATTGTACTAACTCTACTAACCCACCTGAGGACATTGTCTGACTGTATGGCCTGGCTTGCCACATCTAAAACATACGTCACTACCATCTTTACAGATACCCTGATGGTTTCCACCATACTTTTGGTAGAGAGGATTTGTCCGGCCACTGCTAACACTACCCTAGGATTTAGGGCCTAGCGCCTTATCCCTATTTCTATTTTTGAATTTCAGCATTGCTGCACTGGCTGATGACAGAGCTAGAACTAAAGATTTTGGGCAGAACTGAGAATGATTCCCACCCTCTGACTTAGGATTAGTAAAGTTGAAGCTACTTATTATAGCTTTCTTATTCTCCCTCTCCTTATCTTTATTCTTAGCCTTCTATATCTGTTGAGCATTGACCATGAGCCAGGATATGTCTATCTCCTTAATCAGCATTAGTGTCCTACACTCCTTGACCACACTATTGGACACACCAGACACAACCTTACTCATCTTAGATCTACTATCTTCTACCACATGAGGGCCATATTTGGCTAACTAAGTAAACTTGAGAGAATACTCTTGTACTTTATCTTGCCCTGCTTCAGATTAATAAACTAAAACCTTTGATTTTCTCAACTCTAGCGAGAAGAACCTATTCAGAAAAGCAATAGCAAACTTCTCCCATTCTATGGGCTCGATATTTGTGGCCCTCTCTGCATTCCACTATTTGAACCATGAGTGAGCCATTTCTTATAACAGCTATACGGCCGACTCAGCACTCTCACCAGTATACCCCCATAATATCTGTAACCTTTTACACCTAATCAAGAAATTCCTGTGGATCCTCATCTGACATTGACCCAGTAAAAGACGGAGGGTTTATTTGGGTAAAGTCTCAAATCCTGACTACAACAGTATTGGCCACTGGGTTGGCCGAAATAGAAATTAGGCATTCATTCTAAGCTGCCATAGAATGAGCTAGGGTGGTGAAAGCTACCCTAAATTCTGTGTGGGAGACATGCTCATCCAGAGGATCTGGCTGGATGGGCTGAGGTTCTAACAGGTCTCCTGTTCCTCTTCCCTTAGTCTTTTTTGGAGGCATGTTCTGTAAACGGAAGGGGAAATGATTAGACTGAGAGTTTATCTAGAGCTCATGCTCACTCGCACGACATGAGTACTGAAAAAAAGGGAAACTTTTCCTAAGACATCTAACAGCCTTCTGTCCATAAGTATAGCGCACTACATACCCATGCACAAGGCTCTACTAGACGTAGCTTTCAGACTTCCTTGGACTCCGTTGAACCTTAAGCTCTGATACCAAGTTTGTAATGCCCCGAGTCTATACCCAGATACTATATGGTTCTAGCAAACCTGAAGGACCACCAGCTAACCCATGACTGGTACCTGCTGTGAGCATTGAAAAATAATAACACTATAATACTGATATTATAAAATAAATGCATAAGGTAGGCTGAAATTTCCATAAGGTTCCTAACTAAAAACAAATACTAAATATTAAAAACTAAATACTAAAATATCTGTCTAAAATACTCTAGTCTAAAAGCCTCTAACTGTCTGAATTATGGAGTTGATGGGACAAGCCCCCAACTAACTCCGACTACTGAAATAATACTCTGTCCTCAAACTATGAGGAGTCACCACTAAGTCTATTGCTGATAGGCTGGGCTTCTAAGCATAGTTAGGATCCTATGCGTCTAAACCTATGATATAAGACATCATAGCACAAAAGAAAAGTATGCGTCAGTACTTTGAATGCATTGGTATGCTAAGTGAGATAGTCTGATATGCATGGGTTCATATGCATGAACAATAACTGACTGAGTAATGTGAACATAACTGAATGAGAGAATATGCATAGATACATAAACTTTAACTGAGATCATGTTAACACTAGTTACTAAGATCTAAATATTGATTAACTAATATCTAAGTTTACTAATACTGTAATACTGATGACTGAGTGACTGTTTTTAACAGTCCTAATTGATAACTAGTGACTATTTATGATAGTACTGATTCTGTAGAACTGAACTGAGTCCTATACTAAACTGGGTAACTGTATCTGACGGTCTTGATTTTGTAGAACTAAACTAAGTTCTATACTGAGACTGAAATTTAAATTGAAACTGTATCTGTGGGAGGTAATCATCTAACCAATATGCCCCTCTCTGAATAGATTTGGGTCCAACCTATAACCCTAGTTGGAAGGGTGTCAGTACTATGCCACAGGTATAAACAAGCTGTAAGTTTACCCTCTCTGACAGAAAGCTCTTTCGTGAATCCTCGTTGGCAGGAAAACTTATATGAGATGAATCAACCTAGTCTAGCAGGAAGATATCTCAACCTACGCGGGTTATGTAGTTTTGTAATGCATGGATTGCTACTAAGGATCAACCCCTATACTAGCAGGAATGTCCCCATCCCTGGGTTCGCTCGGTGCTGAATCTTACTCCTAATTGAATAGACACTGAACTTATTTCTAGTCTATCCTAGCTTTACTGATCTATCCCTGGTCATATTGTTTAACTAAATTAAACTGCGTTTACTGGTTTCCGCTAACTGACGGAGTACTACTAAATCTGGTTAACTGACTGAGTTCACTGAGTTCTGGAGTGAATACTAAATTGAGACTGTGACTGATTACTGAGTACTACTGTTTGTAACACTACTGAGACTGTTCTATAACTACTTTAGCTCTAGGTAAATAACTAAATTTTTGGATATTGAAATACCCTCAGGACTCGATAGTATGAAAACTAAAGCCTGGAGTAAACTTGAAAAGCACAACGCTGTGCATTTGTTCATAACTCATCCATAGGGATATTTTATCCAACACTTGTAAGGCATAAGTTTACACATATACTAGCATGACATGATTTTTCCCTATTTAGTTCACATGAGCATTTTAACAAACACTTGGGGAGCATAACTATGCACATGATACTTAAACAACACGTAGGCATAATAATATAAATTCCTAAATTCATAAATTCAATAGCTTCAACATGAATTCACATGATACTACACACATGATAATCAATTTCACATGAATCTTATAATAAACCATGGATTAGAAACCCAATTAACATTATAATCATGAATACACTTAAATCCAATCATGAAATCAATCTACTTCATGTTTAAAAAGTTTCTTGGATTCCAAGAGCAGAAGGAACCCTTGGATGAACACTTCATATACCTTGGTACTTGAATTGACTAAGGTTGATGGTCAGTTCTTGAATCTTGAACCTTGAATTACAAGCCCTAGGGTTTTATTTCTTAAGTAATTTTGAGAATAGTGAATGGATTTTGCCTCTAAAGTGGCTAAATTTCGTGTTATTGGGGCTAATAGACATGGAAAAAGACCCAAGTACCCCTGAGGATGCGGCTTTTTAATGACTGAAAACTGGTCTAGCGATGCGTAGACTGACACGCCGTGTTGAAGGGATCAATGCTATTGCTGACACACCATATCGAGTCTGCGTCGATTCACTGGAAATTGCACTGGGATCTGGGAAAATATTCATCGGTGCGATAGGCGACGCGGTGCATCGATATCACATCGATACACTGGTTTGGACTCCCAAACGTGCTCAAACAACATTTGAAAAATTTAAAACTCATTCAAGAATATCTACTGACATTCCTGATCATGAACCAACTTAAAGATCGACATTTAATAGTCATAAGGGTCACGAAATAAGATCGCCAACTATGAAGGCTAAAATAACTCAGTGTGAATACTTATCTAAAATTTTCTAAGTCTAAGACCCCTTAACTAGCTTTAAAGGATTGAATTAAGCTTAGGATTTCGCAAGGTCTTACATTTCATTACTTGAATAATATTTTTTATTTTATTTTATTTATCCCCTTTTAGTCTCATCTTACTTGTCAGTAGACCTAAGAAGATATCGTGCATATATTATAGATAAATGTATGCATCTATACTAGACTAAAATAATAGTCACGTATCGACTAATTGAATTTAGTGAGAAGTAAGATAGAACTAAAAAGGGGAGAAATAAAATAAATTAAAATAAATAAAGACCATTCAAGCAATGAAAAGTGACTAAATATCATCATATGAGGGTACAAAATAATTTGACACTCGATCAAATGAGTATAAGGGAGAGCAATGGTAGTAACAACCAATTACTTAGGACAAACATCTACATTGAGAAGGACTACTTGTTCTCAATTATTTAATTGTCTCATGAACACCCACAAGTCACAACATCATTCTTCCTTATGCTCATTAGATATGTATAATCTCATGTAATGATATCCAGTTACTTTGCATTCCTTGGATGATTCATATTTATTTTATCTAATTTTAATATATTTTATTTCTCTCTTTTTTAGTCCCATCTCAATGATCTACAACTATAGCATGCCTTAGATAACACTTGATCATGTTCAAAAGTGATTTGGTGTCACAAATAATGTATTTAAATTGCTTTACAATGTTTGAATGGTGTCAATTGACATACTTTAATTTTATTTCTATTTTTTATCATTATTTTAACTTATCCATATATTCAGTAAGTTGATCATAGACCATTGCGTAGGTCTATAAATGATTAATTAAAAAATTAATAATCTATATATATATCCAAGAAATCAACAACAACATCAGTATATAATAAAAAATTTGCATGGTCTAGTATTTCTTCAATATTTTTTTACTTTATTAATGGTCTGATAATTTAACAACGATAACAAGGTATAATTTTCCAACGGTAACATTTTTGGTAGCCCTACCATATGAATGAAAGAGACTTTTTTGGAGTCCTCCATGTTTATTTATTCATCCATTTCTCATTTTTATTCAATAATAACAATGTCTCAATCATCTCAAACATTCAAATGTACTTATATTTGTCATTGTGATAATTCTGCTATTTTGAAGACATCACGAACCAACAAGAATTGAAGTCAAAAATTCCATAACTGTGTGGTTGAAAAGTTGTGTTTTTTAAATAAAAACTTATTTATCTGCATCACATAATAAATTTTTCTAATTTATCATCATTATTTAGGATAATGGTGGATGCTCTTATTTCAAGTAGATTTCTTTCGATTTCAAGGAATTAAAATTTCAAGGCGTTGCAAATTTTGAAATATTTCAAAGGCTTAGATAATTTGGAGAAAATAAGGATCTTATTATGACATGATATAGAGAATCGAAACACAAGATTGATCACTTAAAAGGATTATTGAAAGAAGTCAAAATTGAGAGAGATCAACTTAAGCATAGGTTGGTTGTGGCTGAAGAAAAAGAGAAGGGCCTAAAAATTATGATGGATGATTTAATATTAGTTTTGAATTTTTTGAAAGGTGTAATGAGGGTGTAGTGGGATTGAATGTATTATGTGTCTTTTATTAATCGACTACTTTTCATTTATATTATATATGCTTTATCTTTTTTATTCCTCGACTATACAACATTGTATTATATATGCTTTACCTTTTAGTCAGAGTGTATAATCAATGATAACATCCATGTAAAATTAATGACATTGATTATATAAATTGTAAAACATTTATTATAAACTATAAAGACATTTTAGAAAATAAAATTGTTCAGCTCTACACATCCAGAGCTGGAAAGAAAACATAGATTGTCTTGTCTTCCACAAATAAACATCACCCACAAATAAAAATTATACACTGGTTTGTGATTCCTCAACAATCTTGTCTTCCACGTGCATGTTGTTGATGTCATCAATAATTTTCATAGATTTATTTTATTTTTCTTCCTCCACACTAGCTCTTTTTTCTGGTGCATTTTTTTTCTTCATATTATTTTTCTTTAACTTCTTCTCCTTCTGTTAGTTTTTTTTATTCTTCTTCTTTTCTCTATTCTTCTACTACTGATACCTTCTCTCCTTCTTCTTCTTTTTCTTCTTTATCTACTTCTTCTCCCGATGCTTTCTCACCTTCTCTTTTTTCCTCTCCTGCTTTCTCTCTATCTTCTTCATTATTATTTTTTTCACAAATAGTTTTTTTATTTTTTTCTTCTTCTTCCTGCTTGCCTTCATCATGATTATCCTTCTCTACACCAGCTGATTCATTGATTTTATTTTCATCTTTACAAACAGCTTTTTTATTTTTTCTTCTTTTTCTTTAATTCCTTCATTTGAATTTCCCTTCTCTACAACAGTTGGTTCATCAAGAATCATCACCTCATCAGCATTGATCGAGTCCTATTCCAAAACTGCTACCTCAGAAAGTACTTTTTTAATGTCGTTATCATCGTAGACAACCCTCACCGATAAATGTTGACTTTGGATCTGCACACATGCATTTTCAAGTATTTATAGTTTATAATAAACTATGCTATCAATTAATAAAGAAAGGTATAGATTCTATTATAACTGAAATTGATTATATAAAATATGCAACTTCTATAATATACAGAAGCGATATTACCTTCATCTTCTTCTTTCTTCTTCAGCTCTCTTTAGCATCTCTTGTTTCAAAAAATCAATAATATATTTCATCACCTCCTCCATCCTAAACACGTGCTCTTTTAGATTTCCGATTATCAATCTCTTTTTCAATGCTCTTAGTTTGCTAATTCCCACACCGTGAGTGACATGTCTTGACACAGGATTTCCACCCAAATTTTGGTCATCATACCTATCCTCACCATCCTCCGATGAGGAAATAAAAGTAACAAAATGTAGATGGATCTTCAATGGTTTATAACCAATACCAGAAATGTCCAAGGAAATCCATAGATGAAACTTCTTTTATCACATATGTACTCTTCTTCTTGGTGAAGTCTAACCACTTTTATATATAGTCTAGAGTCAATACAAATGACTCCTTACTCAAAGGGTATCTCTCAAAAAATCTCAAGTTATCCATCATCTTGATGGTATCTATGTCCATAATTTTTGATAAATCACGTGTAAGCAATATGCAACGCATGAACAAAACCAAACAGCATTTGAACATGTCCTCCTTATCTAGACTCCCACCTCTAATAAACTTTAATAATCTCTTAGCATTTACACTTCTCTTTTTTGTAATCCTTTTAAAAAAATCTTCATCGTCCTCTATTATTTTGAGATATTTTGAATCACAGGGATAACGCCCATAGTTTAACCCTGTGATTAGCACAAATTTCTTCAGGCCTAAACATACCACCTATCATTTATATAGAACCACATTTCATCTAACATGTTGTTCTATTGAACTCCATGAAAATGTGTATAGTGGACAAGTTATCCATTGAAATTCAAATGTTCTGGCAAGTCCCGCAAACTACCAAAGAAGAAATTCTTAAACCTCAACTTGATACGTTGATCAACTATGACTTGTTTGAATTCATAAAACATTTTCAAGCTACACCTAATAGATTTCTTAGCCTAAAATGATCCAACGTCACCCACGATGTGGCAAGGTCATACCTCTCAGTCGAAATAAACCTTGCACAATGGGGCAAGATCAATACTTCCTCATCTACACTATGCTCAATTTTCATTTCCTCTTGCTCATCTCTACCCAAAGCTTGAACAACTTCATCACTACAATTCCTATTCTTTAACTTACCAACTACCCATTTTTTTCTTTTCTCAGACCTTTCAACATCTACAGCTTTGTATTTATTACCTCTAGCCATTTTTTATGATCTAAATACAAAAAAGAAATTTTCTCAACTATCATATCAAAAAAAATATGTAATCGACCTAATAGTCTATTAATGGGACAACATCACCAGCAAATGAATGTGAAATAAAAAAGAAGAAAACCCTATCTCAAACACCATTACAGTCAAGCACAATTGAAGATCAAATCTAAAAATCAAACAAATACCTGATCAACAGAATGGTCGATTAATAGAATAACAATAACATATGATCAAACCATCACCCACAAGAATATGCATCTAAAATACCATTACATTGAAGAAAAAGTTGAAGGAAATCTAGATTTTGAGCACACTAACCGATGAAATTCAAAAAACAATTCACCATAAAATCATCAAGGGAAATCATAATCCAAAAAATATCCATCAACAAACTAACAAATATCAACTTAAAAACATAGATTTTCAATAAAATCAAACCCTATTTTTTAAAAAAAATCAATTTTTTCATTCAAATCAAACAAATGCCTAATCAACTGAATGGTCTATTTATATAACAAGAAAAACATATGATCAAACCATCCCCCACCAGAAAATGCATCTAAAATATCATTACATTGAAGAATAATTTAAAGAAAACTCAAATTTCTTAGCACATTAGTACAACACCCCGCATTTCGGATTAGAATTCAAACCGTCATTCCTATGTGTATAGTCCTGAACCCAATGATGCCTTGTTAACATATGTGTGATGATAAATTCTATAGTGTGGGAATACTTTTGAATATGAGTAGAGGTCACAAAAATTTCCTAACTGAAAAAGCCAAGTTGAGAATGTTTCTATAGATTAAGCTTTAGTGAACGATTCAATTTGGGTCAAATTTAAATGATTATTACACTTAGTTTTATTGATTTACATGTTCTACTAAATACCAAATGAAAAATCTTTGAGTCTTCTTTCCAATTCAACTAGTTTCACCTTAATCCGATATCAGAGTGGAAAGTTACGCTTGTTTTACCTCAGCATGTTCGTCTATCAACAAGGTGACGAATTGAGATGATAAGTCATCAAATAAGTGAAGATCTATCAAACTTTTCATCATTTAGACCAAAATATGATAAAATCCAGCTATAAAGTTATGACTTGGGTTAATAAGCTGTCAACTAGTTGACAAGTTGCCAACCTTGTCGTCACTCTTAAACAGCAAGGGTCCAAGTCCATCTATGGGTTGACGACTTAGTTGATAAGACATCAACTAGTTGACAAGATATCAACTAAGTCATCAACTAAAAATTCTTGTAATTTTTATTCTATTTCTTTAGGAGAATTTTGGTCTTTTCCTCACGTTGAAACCCTACCCCATGATTTAAAACATTACTTAAATGTTATTTTTCCCATCATCATGTCAGTTTCTCATCGTTCATTCATATCTTCACTCTCAAGAGAGAAAAGTTAGGGTTTATTTTAAAAACCCATGATTCTAAGGCCTAGATTCAAGATATCACAAATTTTGTTCATCAAAAAGGAACGTGGAACAATCCTAAATCTCGTGGGCAGATGTCTTACAATTTTAATAAATTTTAAAGATATATATCTATGTATATGTAAAGAGGTTTCAGAAATTGTACAAAGATCATGTATCATAAACCCGTTTTGATGAAAGTATGTAATTATCATGGGGTTTTTCCAAAAGCTTGATTTAAAATATTGTACATACATGATTTGAGTTTGAAAAGTTATTTATGAATGTGACTTGTGAAATTACCTTCCCCGTGATGAAATTTATGGTCTTTGCATGGTATGAATTGTGAATTGGGTTTGAGAGCATGAATTAAAAGCCTCTTTTTGATCATGAGATTTATGTATAACTAATGTTAGGGTTGTTTTTATGAATTAAGATAATTCTTGAGTTTAAATGCCTTTTCACTTGTTATGGATGGTTGTTTTACTTTTTTTCAAAGAGTTGGATTTCATAATGAAGAAACTGCATGTAATTAATGATTGGATTGGCCACTGCATGTTTAAGTCTTAAAAAGAGAGTATGTTTGCACAAGTTTGCACAACCTTTAGAAATAAGAACTCTCTTATGATGTTTAAATTATTTGCATGGTCATTGAGATACTTTTAAGTGCGAAGGGCTATGGATATGATGTGTCCTGATATGAATGACTTGCAAGTCTGGGTATAACGATACCCTATTATGATATGCCCTTAACGAAATAAGAAATAGATTTTTCCATATGCATGAAGCATGATTTTAAGGAACTAAAAAGGGGCTCTAAGAGATATAGATGGTTACTAGAAGAAGGCGTGAGTTCAGATAACTCATTTCTCAAAATTATTTTTTACCGACACAGGATTATGATGTCCTAAGATCGGGATTATACGCTGGTGACGGCCCTGTGGCGTATCAGATTATCAGCATCCATCCCCTTGTGGAAAACATGGTATTGAGGTCTTGTTCAATGAGCTAATGGCGGACCCATATATCCCATGGGTACTACAATTTGTAGGGTGTATCATCGAGCTTAGAAGTAAAGCAAAGAGTTGAGTTATGATTACAAGAAAATATTTTGAAGCTTATCAAATTATGCCCATGTGTTTTATGTATATATTAAGCTAAATTGTTTTCTTAAATGCTCTCGACTATTTTATATGGAATACATGTTGTTTTTTATTAGTTTTGCATACCAATACATTCTAGGTATTGACCGTCCTTTATGGCGGCTACATTATCTCATAATGTAGGTTCTGAGAAAGCTTTCCATGATCCATCTCAGTAGTAGATTACTTCCTAAACTCTAGAGTTGGTGAGCCTCACTTTCTTTGGAAGGTATTCTATTCTCATGTTAGATCAGTTGTGTTATGATTCTACAGGAGGCCTTGTCCTGGACTAGATTGACTAGTAATTTAGTCGAGGCTTTTTAGAAAGAAGTAGGGTAGAGTATTGTCATATTTTGTTGACACATTTTGTATTGTAAGTTTTCTTGAAATTTTATTATACCTTCCAAACTTTGATTTATGTATGAATTATGCTTATGATAGTATGCTAAGGGGTCTCTCGGGCCTTCATGGTTCGGGATGCCCATTACAGCCAGGGCCTCATCTCAGGTCGTGACAAGCTTAGTATCAGATCATGGTTCATGGTCCCTGGGTGCCTATAAAGTTGTGTTGAGTAAAGTCCTTTTTATGGGTGTGTAGCATGCCACACTTATAACGAGGAAGCTACGAGGCATTTAGGAGATGTTTCCCATTTTTTCATACTCTAGTTTGGGCTACTGTTTCATCCTTATGAAGGTTATCCAAATATCTTCCTAGTTCTAATTCTATTATCCATGCCCCATTGTCGAGACGATATAAGTTCAAAAGCTTAGTGTCTAAGTGATGTGGGCTTTTCTAATTTAATCATCAATGAGGTTATGAAGTTACACGACGACTTGAGAAGAGTCCTTTAGTGCTTTAAAATGTATTGTTTTAAGCTCATGCCCCTACCTATATCAATCATGCATTTGATCTTGAGGTACAAAGTGTATTCCAATCCCTTTTACAATCCCTGTTGGAAATATCATCCTTAGGGGTATAGATATGTGTCTAAATATTGGAACAGTATTTCCACTCAAGTGGTAGCATGTTATAATGTGTCATGACATATTGGTAGTAAGGTAGTTCAGAAGATAGTGATATGAAGTCATAAGTTTAGAAGTAAGAGTAAGGGTAACTTTTACATAAAGAAGTTAGTTTTAGCTGTATAACCTTTGATTGAGGGGTGATTTGCCATTTTATAGTGATAGACTAATGCTAGAGCAAGAGTTATAGATTGTATGGTAGTCTGTAAGGGGAGTGATTGGCTATGATTATTAGCTATTCAAAATAGGGAAGTAGCCTAGAGTGGATAGTTATGGTGGTTGAAGAAATCATTTATAGATGGTAAGCGGAAAGGGGTAGGTTAGCCAATAAGTTATAAGTACCGACTAACTTGGGGAAAACTTAGTAGTGTTTATGGAATTTGAAGATAGTGAGAATGTATGTATGGGTAAGTAAAATAGAATGTGAGAAAGTAGAATATATTAATAAATGGTAATGGATTATATTATGAGATTAAGATCGACTATCCTTAATATGTGACTTTACCCACCCCTATGGATTATCTTTTCGCTAGTAGTTGTAAACTAGTATTGTATGTAAGAAGGTGTGTAGTAGATTCTGAGGTCTAGCAGTAATGTCATAAAATGGATGTGATTATAGGTTGTAGTTAAGTGAAATAAGGTACTCAGGTTGTTTTCCCAATTTGATGGATTAGTAGTATATGGCATGCTTTATCAGTGGTACATGATTGATGCTAGACTATAGGCTTGAACTTTAGATGTGGAGTATAGTGGTAAACATAGTATCTTAAGATTGATAGTTCATGTTTTGTGGGAATGAATTAGTAGGCTTGATGTGAGGGGTGAAATAGCCTAGGTTGGCAACTTGTGTAAAATTTAGTGGATGATTTGATATATATATAAGGACTAGTGTTAAACAGTGAATTATGGTTGAGTCATTGAGTGGACAAGAGCATAAGTATATAAGAATAAGTTAAACCCTAGGTTGCATGTTGTTAGATAAGGTTTTATATGTATAATTGTCATGTGTACCAAGTTTATGTTCTTGAATTTTGTAGTATGGAGAAGTTTGGAGTTGTTGTACGGTATTCTTTAGAGTTGAATTGAGGAAATATAGGTAGGCAATATGCGCCTTTGGTATAGTTTTATAAATTTTATTAAGTTGTAAGTTATGTGATGAGAGATCAATATTAGAATGTTAAGTAACAGAGAGTGGATTTTTATGTTATAAGGAGTGAGGTTGTGTATGCTCATAAGATTGAAAGTTATAGGGTGATGGATATAGAGGCTAGCGAAAGTTAAGAGTAGCATTCCCGAAAAGCAATGCCTGTAGAGAATATTTTATCAGGTGGAGTTTAGCATCTATGTGTATGGTGATACCCCTTTTTGGTATTGAGAGTTGTGGCTATAGATTTACTGAGAGGATATGTCCTTAGGTCTAGGATTGTGACTTTGATCTAAGGGGGAGAAGATGAGTTAAGGTAGTTCCCAAATTTTCTCATGGTGACAAGTTTTAAGAAAGAGTCATGATAAATCTATTCCTGTGCAAGCAAACTCCTCCTACTTTAATTTAAGAGGCCATTCTGCTAATGTCTTATGTTATTATAATACCCCATACTTTTCTTAGTCCCGTTTAGCTCCTAGTATGTCAAGGATCAACTTTAAAAATATATAAATCTTTATACATGTAGAATTTTTCATCTCTAAACCCACCAAATTATAAAGAATTGAATCAGCTTTCCAACGATACTAATTTCTACTAAATTCGATACTCGGTTGAGAAGTTATGGTACTTTTAGTGAGAAACAGTAGGCCAATGCAATAGCACTGTATTGCAGTGGAGGGCAGATTCACAATTGTCCATTTTCTAGTGAAGCACTTCGATTACGCCGCATTGCGGTGAAGTCCAAAATCCCGTTCGTCCCTTTTTAGTAGCCCACCGCAATTGGCCAGTGTCATGCCAGAAATCGCGGTGGAGTGCAAAATGGCACTTGTTCTTTTCCAGTGACGCAACGTGATTACGCCGCATTGCTCCATAGTGCAAAATGGCACTCGTCCCTTTTCCAGTAGGACATCGTGATGGCACTGCATCGCACCGCAGTGCAAAATTAGGATTTCCAGTTACAAAATTAATTTTCCAAAGGGCAACCTGGTCATTTTCCAAGCCCCCAAATCGTGTAAAATACTAGATTAAACCTATTCTAAGCCTAATACGCTCTAAATTCATCAAATTACTCTCCAAGAAACCCTAGAACTTCAAATTCCAAACCTCAAGAAATCCAAATTCCACCATTTTTTTCAAAGATAACCAAAAATTCAAGATTCCCAATTCAAGATCTTCAAGAAACAATCTTCAAGAGCACAAATAGGAACTCAAAGTTCAAGCTTCTTCATCCATTCATTAATTAAGGTATGTGGGGTTTTAAACAAGGATAACTCTTTCATTCTTGTGACAAAAATTAGTTTTTGAAGTTAATTTCACATGAATTTACTTGAGTTTCAAATTGGGGTTCAGACCAAAATATTGTTATTTGAAGATTATGATCCTACAAGTGATTTAGATGTTGAATTGCATATCTACTTTCATATTTTTATGCGTATGACATTAATTTCAAGATTTAGAATTGAATTATCAATACTTTTAATATTAAGCATGAACTTTATGATGATTCGACATGAATTTGATGCATGGGTTACTAAGCCCTAGTGGAATATTGATATTTCAAGAATGACAATGCTTTAAGCACCTTATGATAAGTTATTGTCAGATTTTGATCAAGATTTGATCATTTGATCTCAGCTTAGATATGGAATCCACTTTACAGTTTTAATTACAGTTTATAATAAACAGATACACAAGTGGGTTGTATTATAAACCCTTATAATAGTTTTAAAAGTGGATTTCCTACAGAATGAGTATACAGATTAAAGGGAGTAGTATTTAGCACCAAGTTGGGTATGTTCACATGCCCCAAAAATATGAGCCAATGTAGGTTCAGATTATCATATTATTCCTATTTTTATATGGGTAACAGTTACAGATGTGATCACATATCTTAGGTTATACAACTCTCCCCTATGTGAGGTTTTTTCATAAGGAAACTAGACATTGGATACTATGACAGCTCATATAGTGTATATCGGTTAGAACCACCTCCCTACAGAAAAGAGTAATCATAACAGAAAAGCTTTTAAAAACTAAGTGTAAAGACTCACTACTTTATTCAGATATTGCTTTACATAAGATATCAGCTACTAGATTTTAGCTTTCAGTTTACAGATACAGAGGTGAGTCCTTTTAGACTTAGCATGTATGATTTGAAAATAGATTTCAAATACAGATTTAGAACTAAGTGTGGTGGCCATAGCATTTATATAGCATGTTTTATCATTCAAGATTTATGATTACAGTTTTCAATTACTTAAGCCTAAGTGAGTCATTATTACTTAGCATACATTGTTTATGAGAAAAATATATATAGTTCCTCACTGTTTTACTTATGCATTCACCCTCATATGGTTAGTAAATTCTAGAAGTATTGATCCACATACATGTCCATGTGTTTTATTTTTTAATAATGTAGGTTCAGGTGCTTAGTTTCAGCAGCGTGAGTGATTTCTAGCATCTCCATCTATATCCCGATAGTTGGTGATTCCTCATAGTTTGGGGACCTAGTTATTCAGTTTTCTAGATTATTAGAGTAGTTGATTCAGTATTTTTCAGTCAGTTTGAGTCTGATGAGGGTTTGTCCCAGTGGCTCTCTAGTTGTTAGTAGTAAAGGCTTGTCAGACTGTTAGACATAATTTAGATTTCTAGTATTGATTTTCCAGAGTATTGGGTCTAATGATTTTTGATATTATGAGTTTCAGATTTTGTAGAAGGCTTATCGGGTTAGCTTGAGGCTACTCATAGTCTCAAGCACTGTGTGACATCTCGGGACCCATTTTCAGGGCATTACAAATTTGGTATCAGAGCCTAAGGTTTTAAGGGTCCTAGGGAGTCAGACAAGCCACGTTACATGGAGTCTTGATCATGGGTATGAAGCACTCCATATTTATGAGCAAAAGGCTATAGGATGTTTTAGGAAATTATCCTTTTCTTTCATGATCTATTGTGCTTACAATATCTCTATCTGCTTTTAACTTATGCTCTTATGTGATAGTTGAATATGCCTCCTCGTCGAGCTAATGCATGCAGAAATGATAACCAGCCACCCCAACTTGCTGACCTTCTGAATGTGAATATATCCCATGCTAAATTTTGGGCTGCCTTTTAGGCATCAGCCCAAGCTTTGACTGTCAATTTTCAAAGCAACCATCAAGCAGCGGTCCCACTTTAACAGAATGGGGATTTAGCAGCAACCAAAATTTATGACTTCATGAAAATAAATCCGTCTGAGTTCTTTGGGTCAAAATTAGGTAAGGACCCACAACTTTACTTAGACGAGATAAGAAATATCACTCAGACTATGCATATTATTGAGGAGAAAAATGTAGAGTTGGCATTCTATAGGCTGAAAGATGTTGTGTATGATTGGATGGTTATATGGAAGAATGGTAGAGGTGATAATACAACTCCTATAAGTTAAAAGGTGTTTTATATAGGTTGAAGGATGTTGTGTATGATTAGGTGGTTATATAGAAGAATGGTAGAAGTGAGATTCCAACTCTTATGAGTTGGTAGGTGTTTCAGGATGCATTTCTAGACAAGTTTTTTTCATGTGAGATGAGAGAAACTAAGGTAGAGGAGTTTGTGAACTTGAGGTAGGGCTCGATGACAGTGAAAGAGTGCTACCTTAAGTTTAAATAGTTGTCTAAGTATGCCCCTGATACGATGGCGGACCCTAGGTTGAGTATGAGTAAGTTTGTTACTGGAGTATCTGGTGTGGTAGTCAAAGAGTGTAGGAATTCCATGCTTATTGGGGATATTGATCTTGCTAGGTTAATGATTCATGCTAAATAAATTGACGTAGAAAAGTTGAAAGAGAGAGAGAAGGGAAATAAGAAGGCTAGAACCGAGCTATTTGAATATAGACAGACAAAGTTTGGAGGGGGAAGTCGTTTGTAGTTATAGAGTTGGTCATCTATGCCAGCGCTATCTTTAGCTCGTGCTCCCACCCCCAGAGCTAGGCAGGAGCAGTGAGGTAAGACGTTTATGTCCAGGTCTCAGAATAGCGTGAGTGGAAAGCCCAGTTATCCTTTATATGCTAAGTATGGTAAGAATAATCCTGGAGGGTATTTATTGGGACAGAGAGATTGCTATGGTTGTGGTAAGTTGGGATATAGAATCAAAGAGTATCCTCATACTAGGTAGGGAAACAGGGATGTTCATCCCCATACTCAGGCTACTAGCGCACCAGCTCCTCTAGGTCATCCAGTCCTCCCTCAGGGCACATCATCTAGTACCGATAGGATCAGCACCAGAATCGGATTTATGCTTTACCATCCCATCAGGAGCAGGAGAGTTCACCAGATATTGTTATTAGTATTCTTCGTGTCTTTCATCTAGATGTTTACGTATTGTTAGATCCAGTTTAATTTCTCTTATATGACCCCAATAGTTACAATAAATTTTAAAGTAGGTCCTAAAAAGCTTCCTAAGCCCTTCTTAGTTTCTACCCTAGTGGGTGAGTCACTTGTTGCCAAACAGATCTATAGAAAGTGTTTTCTCACTGTCCTTCATAAGATTATGTTAGCAGACCTAATAAAGTTAGATATGGTTGACTTTGTCCATATTCTGAGCATGGATTAGATCCATTTCTGTTATGCATCCATAGATTGTCGCACCTGAGTAGTAAAGGTTCAGTTTCCAGATGAGCCACTCTTTGAGTAGGAAGATAATTCAGTGTCACCCAAGAGTCATTTCATATCCTATCTTAAAGCCAAAAAGTTTTTATCAAAAGGGTGTATCTGTCATCTAGTTCAAGTTAAAAAAACTAAGTCTGAGGCTTCAATAGTTCAATCAGTTCGTGTAGTCAATGAGTTTTCTAAAGTTTTTCCTGAAGATTTGCCAGCGGTACCTCTCGATAGGGAAATAGAATTTGGTATTAACCTTCTTCTAGATACTTAACCCATCTCTATTCCTCCATATTTCATGGCTCCATCCAATCTTAAGGGGTTAAAATAACAGCTTAAATACCTCTTAGATAAAGGTTTCACAAGGCCCAGTATCTCTTCATGGGGCATACCCATCTTATTCGTGCGAAAGAAAGATGGTTCTTTACGAATGTGCATTGACTATCGTCAGTTGAATAAATTCACAATCAAAAAAAATATCCTCTTCCTAGGATTGATGACTTATTTGACCAACTCCAAGACGCAAGTTACTTCTCCAAGATAGACCTTAGATTCATCTATCATCAGCTTAGAGTAAGGAAATGTGATATTCCAAAGACAGCTTTCAGAACCTGTTATGGTCATTTTGAGTTTCTAGTCATGTCTTTCGGGATGACAAATTCCCTGACAACCTTCATAGACTTGATGAACAGAGTGTTCAAACAGTATTTGGACATGTTTGTCATAGTATTTATCGTTGATATTCTTGTCTATTCTCATAGTGAGGATGACCATGCAGACCATCTTAGAATTGTGTTGCAAACTCTTAGAGATTACCAGCTGTTCACCAAATTCAGCTAATATGAATTTTGGCTAACATCAGTAGCTTTTCTTGGCCATATTGTTTGTAGTGATGGCATTAGGGTTGATCCCTAAAAGACAGAAGCAGTAAGAAACTAATTGGCCTAGACCTATCTCTCCATCAGACATCAAAAGTTTCTTAGGTTTAGCTGTCTATTACAGATGTTTTGTTGAGGGTTTTTCATCTATTACGTCCTCCATGTCTAGATTAACTTAGAAGAAAGTTAAGTTTTAGTGGTCAGATTCCTGTGAGAAGAGTTTTCAGGAGTTGAAGACTTGTCTCACTTCAGCCCCAGTTTAAGCACTACTTAATAGTATGAATAGGTTCATTATTTATTATAATGCTTCTAGAATTGTTCTGGGTTATGTTTTGATGTAGAGAGGTAAGGTTATATCCTATGCCTCTAGACAGCTTAAACCTCACAAAAAGAACTACCGTACCCTTGATCTTGAGTTAGCTGTTGTTGTATTTGCATTGAAAATTTAAAGGCACTATCTTTATGGGGTGCATGTTGATATATTCATGGATCACAAAAGCTTGCAGTATGTGTTCACTCAGAGGGAGTTAAATCTTCTTTAGAGAAGGTGGTTATAATTGTTAAAGGATTATGATATGAGTGTGTTGTATCATTAGGGCAAGGCCAATGAGGTGGCATACGCCCTTAGTAGACTGTCTATGGACAATATTGCTCAAGTGGAGAATGACAAGAAAAATTAGTTCGGGAAGTTCACCGGTTAGCTAGATTGGGTATAAGGTTGGTTGACTCAGCTGAGGGGAATGCTTGGGTTCAGAGTAGTTCAGAATTTTCTCTAGTTTTTTAAGTGAAAGAGAAGTAGGATAAGGATTCTAGTTTGGTCTAACTGAAGGGTTCAGTTATATACAAAAGGTAGAGGTTTTCTACCTAGAGGGAGATGGTGTGTTGAGATACCAGAGTAGATTGTGTGTGTGTCGTGTGTTGATGATTTAAGGCAGTGGATTTTGGCAGAAATGCATAGTGGACGTTACTCCATTCACCCAGGAGCCACCAAGATGCACCGCGATTTGTGAGAAGTCTATTGGTAGAGTGGAATGAAGAAAGATATCACAGAATTTGTAGCCAAGTGTGTGACTTGTCAGCAGGTTAAGGTAGAGCAACAAAGACCTGGTGGCACATTACAGGAATTTGGCATTCCAACTTGAAAGTAGGAAGAGGTGAACATGGACTTTGTGATAGAGTTACCCCATTCATGTCAACTGCATAATTCAATATGGGCTATTGTAGATAGATTGACTAAATCAGCCCACTTCTTACTAGTTCACACGTCCTACACAGCTGAAGATTATGCTAAGCTGAATATCAGAGAGTTAGTTATATTAAACGAAGTTACCTTGTCCATTATCTCAGATTGGGGTACCCAGTTTACCTCTCAGTTTTGGAAAGCCTTTTAGAAGGGTCTTGGTACCCCCAAGTTCATCTCAGTTCAGTTTTTTACCCGTAGATAGATGGTCAGGCGGAGAGGACCATTCAGACCTTAGACGATATATTGAGAGCATATGTTCTTGATTTCAAAGGTAGTTGGGATGACCACTTTTCGTTGATCGAGTTTGCCTATAATAACAATTACCATTCTAGTATTCAGATGGCCCCGTTTGAGACTCTGTATGGGCGGATATGTAGATCACTCATCGTTTGGTTCAAAGTGGGTGAGGCTACTTTGATTGGGATAGATATAGTGTTTGAAGCCATGGAGAAAGTTCAGTTGATTCGAGAGAGATTGAAAGCAGCTCAGAGTCATCAAAAATTACATGCAGATGTAAGAAGGAGAGATCTTGAGTTTGAAGTAGATGATCTTGTGTATTTAAAGGTTTTGCCCATGAAGGGGGTAAAGAGATTTGGAAAAATAAGAAAGCTTAGTCCTCGATAAATGGGTCCCTACAGGATATTGAGTCGTGTGGGGAAGGTAGTGTATGAGCTTGAGCTACCTGCAAACTTATCATCGGTTCACCCAGTATTCCATGTATCCTTATTGAAGAAGTGTATGGATGATTCAGCTATTGTAGTCCCTCTAGAAAGCACAAATATTCATAATAGCCTTTCATACGAAGAACTTCCAGTAGAGATTCTTGATTACCAGATTTGTAGACTAAGGAACAAAGAAGTTCCCTTGGTCAAAGCTCTGTGGTAAAATTAATCGGTTGAGGGTACTACTTGGGAAGCAGAAGATGACATGCAAACCAAGTATCCTCATCTCTTCTCCACAAACTCAGATTCAGCCAAAGGTAACTGTCTTTCTTAATTCAGTTCTTTTCCAATCTTAGTTTTAGCCATGTGATTATTTTTATGTCAAGTTATGCATTCATAGATTAGTTCAGTCACTCAGTATGATTTAGATTCAGTCATGCAGTTTTGTTTCAGTTGTGCATGTTTGTATCTAGTCTCAGTTCCTCAGTATCCTCAGTTTAACTAGTCTCATTCAAGGACGAATGCTCCCAAGGGGGAGATATTGTAATACCATATACTTTTCTAAGTCCTATTTAGCTCCTAGTGTGTCAAGGATCAACTTTAAAAATGTATAACTCTTGATACGTGAAGAATTTTTCAGCTTTAGACCCACCAAATTGTAGAAAATTGAATCAACTTTCCAACGATACCAATTTTGCCTAAATTTGATACTCGGTTGAGAAGTTATGGCACTTTTAGTGAGAAATAATAGGCCAACGCGATATCACCGCATCGCGGTGGAGGGCAGATTTGCAATTGTCCATTTTCAATGAAGTACCATGATTACGTCGCATCATGATGAAGTCCAGAATCTCATTCGTCCCTTTCCAATAGCCCACCGTAATTGGCCAATATTGCGCCAGAAATTGTGGTGTAGCATAGCACCGCATCACGGTGGAGTGTAAAATGGCACTCGTCCTTTTTCCAGTGACGTAACGCAATTATGCCTCGTCATACCATAGTGCAAAATGGCACTCATCCCTTTTACAGTAAGCCACTGCGATGGCACCACATCATGCTGCAGTGCAAAATTGGAATTTTCTGTTCTGAATTTAATTTTCCAAATGGTAACCGATTCATTTCCCAAGCCCCCAAATTATGTAAAACACTAGATTAAACCTATTCTAAGCCTAATACGCTTTAATTCATCAAATTACTCTCCAAGAAAGCCTAGAACATCAAATTTCAAGCCTCAAGAAATCCAAATTCTGCCATTTTTTTCCAAGATAACCCAAAATTTAAGATCTTCAAGAAACAATCTTCAAGAGTATAAATAGGAACTCAAAGTTTAAGCTTCTTCATCCATTCATTAACTAAGGTATGTGGGGTTTTCAACAAGGATAATTCATTCATCCTTGTGTCAAAAATTAGTTTTTGAAGTTAATTTCACATGAATTTACATGAGTTTCAAATTAGGGTTCATATCCACATATTGTTATTTGAAGATTGTGATCCTACAAGTGATATAGATGTTGAATTGCATGTCTACTTTCATATTTTTATGCATATGACATTAATTTCCAAATTTATAATTGAATTATCAATACTTTCATTATTAAGCATGAACTTTATGATGATTTGACATGAATTTGATGCATGGGTTATTAAGTCCTATTTGAATATTGATATTTCAAGAATGACAATGCTTTAAGCACCCTATGATTAGTTATTTTCAGATTTTGATCAAGATTTGATCTTTTGATCACAGCTTAGATATGGAATTCACTTTACAGTTTACAGTAAATAGATACATAAGCAGACTGTATTATAAACCCTTATAATAGTTTTAAAAGTGGATTTCCTACAAAATAAGCATACAGATTAAAGGGAGTAGTATTTAGTACCGAGTTGGGTATTTTCACATGCCCCAGATCTACGATCCAACGTAGGTTCAGATTATCATAGTATTCCCATTTCTATATGAATGATAGTTACAGATGTGATCACTTAGCTTAGGTTATACTCCTTGGCAAAAGTATGACACCTCTCCCCCACGTGAGGTTTCTCCATAAGGGAACTAGACGTTGGACACTATAATAGCTCACATAGTATATGTCGGTTAGAAAAACCTCCCTACAGAAAAGAGTAATCATAACAGAAAAGTTTTTAAAACTAAGTGTAAAGATTCACTGCTTTATTTAGATATTGCTTTACATAAGACATTAGCTACTGGATTTTACCTTTCAGTTTACAGATACAGAAGTGATTTCTTGTACACTTAGCATGTATGATTTGAAAATAGATTTCAAATACAAATTTAGAACTAAGTGTGATGGCTCACAGTATTTATATAGCATGTTTTATCATTCATGATTTATGATTATAGTTTTCAATTACTCAAGCCTAAGTGAGCCATTATCACTTAGCATGCATTGTTTATGAGAAAAATGTATATAGTTCCTCATTGTTTTACTTATGCATTCATCCCCATATGCTCGGTACATTCTAGGAGTACTGATCCACATATATGTCTATATGCTACATTGTTTAATAATGTAGGTTCAGGTGCTCAGTTTCAGCAGCGTGAGCTATTTCGAGCATCTTCATCTACATCTCGATAGTTGGTGAGTCCTCATAGTTTGGGGACCCAGTTATTCAGTTTTTCAGCTTATTAGAGTAGTTGATTTAGTATTTTTTAGTCATTTTGAGTCAGCTGGGGGTTTGTCCTAGTGGCTCTCTAGTTGTTAGTAGTAGAGGCTTGTCAGACTGCTAGACATAATTCAGATTTCCAGTATTGATTTTCCAGATTTTTGAGTCTAATGATTTCAGATATTATGTTTAGATAATTTCAGCTTACATCAGACAGACTTCCGTATTGATTTTATGTTTATATTTCTCTATTAAGGGTTTCAGATTTAGTAGAAGGCTTACAGGATTAGCTTTAGGCTACTCGTAGTCTTGAGCACCATGTGACATCTTAGGACCTATTTTCGGGGCATTATAGTTATGTATTCAAGTCATCCCTATGCCTATGATTCGAGTTCTCTATGCACTTATGTCCATGTTCTGACCTCCAAACTAGAAGCGATAGTGTCTCTCAGTAATCCAAGCTTTCAAGTATTCAATCTCTATGTTGTGATGTTCATAACCCAAAAATCCATGTCTCATATCATGTTTAGTTCTAAGGAATTATGCTTTCTATATGTTACCTATTTATTTTATGCAGGGTTTAGCCCAAAGTGATAAAGTTTATGCAAACTCATGACTATCTCAGCTCTAAAAATAAAGCTTCAAGTGTCAACCTTTGTCCTAATCGGTGACTTTCTAAATTCTAGCCTTATGTTATAAAACTCATGATATGTGTGCTTATGTTTCTTACCATAAGATCAGTCCTATAAACTCACATTGTACTATGTATAAACCTGAACGACTCTCTATCTATGATCTAGACATTTGATATATGAAGCACTTCATGCCTGTTGTATCGTATCTACATCTCGTGTCCTATCTTTAATAGTGCAATAAGTATAAGTTATAATCAAATAGTGTTACTCCCATTCATGATACCTATGCTCGGGTCCCTCTATAACCCTCCATATGTTAGTATGATGTTGGTTATGGAAGCGTAGTAATGTTTTAGGTAGGGGAGTAGATGTTCTTGAATGTGAAAATTTTGATATGATTTCTCGAGCTAAGGTGATAGGTGAAGGGGGAAAGAAGGAGATAAACTTTTATTATGTGAAATAGTTAGGAATGAGATATGTGGCAAAAATCTTTGTGAGAATAATTGAAGTTGTTAGCTTTAGTTGGGAGAACTATAAAATAGGTGTAGTAGAGATAGGATTAAATATTGTGATTAATGGATACTCAAACCGATGTGCTATATGGTAGTCATAGTTGAAAGCATAGTAGAGAAGTGTCGCAAAGATTTAAAGGCGATTAGACATATCATTTGAGGTAGAGAATATTTCTATTCTATTCTTATGTCTTGCGAAAATCTCAGTTCATGTCTTGTACTAATCTTATTCAGACCGAGGATTCTTAGGAATAACTCATGCCTTATAATGTTATGACCATGTGCCATAGAACACATGCCAAGATCATATCTATGTCATGTTTCGTTATCTCATGATTTGTGATTATATGATTTACTTAGTGATGTCATAAAGCCCTTCTTGAAATCCTATCTATGTTTCATTGAGGAAAATAGAATTCTTGATGTGAGGTTACGTCCTTTATTCTATACTTCTATAGATTAAAAAAATTCTTACCCATCATTCAGGGACGAATGATTCCAAAGAGAGATAATGTAACACCCTGCATTTCGGGCTAGAATTCAAACCGTCGTTCCTACATATATAGTTCCGAACCCAATGATTTCTTGTTAACATATGTGTGATTATCAATTCTATAGTGTGGAAATACTTTGCAATATGAGTAGAGGTCACAAAAATCTCCTAACTCAAAAGACGAGTTCAGAACGTTTTTATTGATTAAGTTTTAGTGAACGATTCAACTTGGATCAACTTCAAATGATCATTGCTTGTAGTATATATTGAATTACGTGTCCTAATATTTACCAAATGAATTATCTTGGAGTCTTCGTTCCAAACAGCTGGTTTTACCTTAATTCAATATCGGAGTGAAAAGTTATGCTCGTTTTACCTTAGCATATTCGTCTGTCAACAAGGTGACGACTTGAGGTGATAAGCTGACAACTAAGTGACGAGATATCAACATCGTCGTTAGCGTTGACCAAACTATGATTAAATCCAGCTATAAGGTGACGACTTGGGTTGACAAGCTGTCAACTAGTTGACAAGATGTCAAGCTCGTTATCACTCTTAAACAGAAAGGGTCCAAGTCCATTTATGGGTTGACGACTTAGTTGATAAGCCATCAACTAGTTAACAAGTTGTCAACTAAGTCATCAACTAAAAATTTCTACAATTTTTATTCAATTTATTTAGGGGTATTTTGGTCTTTCCCTCACCCTGAAACCCTACCCCATGACTTAAAACATGGCTGAAATGCTATTTTTCCATCATCATGTCAGTTTCTCCTCATCCATTCTCCTCTCCACACTCAAGAGAGAAAATTTAGGGTTTTTTTCAAAAACCCATGCTTCCGTGGCTTAGATTTAAGATATCACAAATTTTGTTCATCAAAAAGGTACGTCGAACTCTCCTAAATCTCATGGGCAGATGTCCTACAATTTTAACAAGTTTTAAAGATATATATGTATGTATATGTAAAAAGGTTTCAAAAAGCATTTAAAAATCATGCATCATAAACCCATTTTGATAAAAGTACGTAATTATCATGAGGTTTTTTCATAAGCTTGATTTAAAATCTTGTGCATACATGATTTGAGTTTGAAAAGTGATTTATAAATGTGACTTGTGAAATTCTCTTCCCCATGATGAAATTTATGGTCTTTGCATGGTATGAATTGTGAATTGGGTTTGAGAGCATAAATTAAAAGTCATTTTTTGATCATGAGATTTACGTATAACTAATGCTGGGGTTGTTTTTATGGATGAAGATGATTCTTGAGTTTAAATGTCTCTTCATCTGTTATGGATGGTCGTTTCACTTGTTTTTCAAAGAGGTGATTTCTATTCTGAATGCTATGATTTCCTAATGAAGAAACTGCATGTAATTAATGATTGAATTGGCCACCACATGTTTAAGTCTTGAAAAGAGAGTGTGTTTGCATAAGTTTGCACAGCCTTTATAAATAAGAACTCTCTTGTGATGTTTAAATTTTTTGGGTGGTCGTTGATATGTTTTTAAGTAAGAAGGGCTATGGATATAATGTGGTATAATATGAATGACTTGCAAGTCTGGGTATAACGATATCCTATTATGATATGCCCTTAACGGAATAAGAAATGAATTTTTTCATAAGCATGAACAATGATTTTAAAGAACTAAAAATGGGCTCTAAGAGAGCTAGATGGTTACTCGAAGAAGGCGCGAGTTCAGATAACTCATCGCCTGAAATTGTGTTTTGCCGACACGGAATTATGATGTCCCAAGATAGGGATTATACGCTAGCGATGGCCCTGTGGCATATAAGATTATCAGCACTCCATCCTCTTGCGGCAAACATGGGGTTAGAGGCTTGGCCGACTAGCTAATGGAGGACCCATATAGATCATGGGCACTACAATTTGTAGGGTGTATCATCTAGCTTAGAATTAAAGAAAAGAGTTGATTCATGATTACAAGAAAATATTTTGAAGCTCAGCAAATTATGCACATGTGTTTTATGTATATATTATGCTAAATTGTTTTCTTAAATGCTCTCGACTATTTTATATGGAAAACATATTGTTTTTGGTTAGTTCTGTGTACTAATACATTCCAGGTATTGATCATCCTTCGTAGCGGCTACATTGTCTCATAATGTAGGTTCTGAGGAAGCTTTCCATAGCCCAGCTCAGCAGCAAATTACTTCCTGAACTCCAGAGTTGGTGAGCCTCTCTTGCTTCGGAAGGCATTCTATTCTTATGTTAGATCAGTTGTCTTGTGGTCCTGCCGGGGGCCTTGCCCCGATCTAGATTGACTAGTAATTCAGTAGAGGCTTCGTAGACAGAAGTGGGGTATTTTATGGTCATATTTTGTTGACACAGTTTGTATTGTAAGTTCCCTTGAAATTTTATTATATCTTCCGCACTTTGATTTATGTATGGATTATGTTTATAATAGTATACTAAGGGGTCTCTCGGGCCTTCGTGGTTCGGGATGCCCGTCGCGGTCAGGCCTTGGCTCGGATCTTGACAATTAGCCGATGAAATTCACAAAAAAAAAAAATCACCATGTAATCGCCAAGGACAATCATAAGTCATCAAATATCTATCAACAATAAAGCAAATACCAACTTAAAAATAAAGATTTTCAGTAAAATCAACCCCCCCATTTTTCAAAAAAAAAATTGATTTTTTTTCTCCAAAAGCAACTCAATCGCTACAAACCAAAACAGATTAGAAGCAAAAAAAATCCCATCAAACTGGAGCACAAATTACTTGGGAGATGAAGAGAAATTACCTGAAATGGAAGGTGAAAGATCTTAGAGCTATAGAGATGAAAGAAATCGAAAATGGAGGTCGGGGGAATATCAAGCGGGAATGACGATGGGCGTTGGGAGTGATTGTGAGGAGAGAGAAATAAAAGTGATATTTAATAGAAAAATGGGAGTAAAAAGTATTTAAAAAAGACTTAATGGGTGGCAATAACTTTTGAGATCTTATAATTTAACCCATACCCCACACCTTTTCTATTTTCTCTTCCCAAACCTTAAAAAATTAATTCAAAGAAATATGTGTCTCTTTTCTAAATTAAGTTTTCAAGATGTCCCTTTCCCAAATCTTCTCTAGCAAGTCTATGCATTCTTCCCGAAGTATAGTTCACGGTTTTCTTTTTTCTTTTTTCTGGTGCGACGATGATTATGTTAATAATCTAATATGCTTTATAATAAAATACAAGACACATATTAGATTGTAATAGTTGGAGTAGTTATATCTTTGCTGTTGTTTGTATCATCAATGTGTTTTGTTTCTTTATGTATTTCTATAAAAGTATGCTTTTACTACGGTAATCAACTACTCCTCGTGGTGCACCAATAAGGCTCATTCTAATGTAGATCTTGCAATATTCATGAGTACTTCCCATGTTAATTGATGTAGCTAGCACATATATTGTGGTTAAACAAGGATAAAAATTTACCTCCACTCGGTTGTATCTATCCAATATATTTTGAAATTGTGCTGATAAATTGATTTAATATGTATAACTAATAAATTCAAATCCAGTAAATAAAAGAATTTATAATTCAGCATCCATAAATAAAAATTTCTGACTCCACTATGCCTATGACGGTCCCTTTTGGAACTTAGCTGTTTATTCTTGCATAAGAGAGGGAATAGAGAATTTTAGGAGGATAAAGACATACAAGGACGACGCTAGGAATCTATCTCGTTAAACTTTAATGTAAAATGGACAAAATACTTCTGATCAAGTAGCAGCAAATTTTATCAAAAAGATGCTGCATTGCTCTGGCCTCTGAATCATGTCTATGTCTATGAAGAGACTAAGATCATGTCTCACCTATGTTCTAGCTGAATTTCAACTACAAAAATGATCATGTTGGTGTCTTTAAAGGGCAGTCAAGTTGGTTGAGCAGGTGATCTTTAATTAAAGGGGGTCTCAGGTTAGAAACATTTTACATGTTTTCATGGTCGAGCTCATTGCACAAAGCTTGCCTAGTATATTTACCTCTCCTATGTGGTTTGTGGATTATTATAGTGAAGTGGGATATCCACATAAGTAGCCGTGGACATGAGAATTTTTTACTTTTTTCAGAAAAGTTATTTCATTTTAGTGAAAAATGCAACAACAATATGTGTTTGTCCATGAGAATTTCAAATATAATTCAGAATTGTATTTGAAAAAGTGAAAAACAAGTAAAACTTATTTTTTATTTTTTTCACTCCTACTTCTCTCACAAAAAATTTAAAAAACAACTTCAATTTTTATTCTTAGTCAAACACAACTCCAACTCCAATTTCAACTTCAACTCCAACTTTAACTCCGAAAAATTGGGATTTTCATGGCCAAACAAGATCTAAACCACATTTGTATGTATGTGTGTGTATCTATATCTATAATCTATAATATATTAAAAGTGTGAAGACTCTTAGAAAAGTGATTTGTACTTTTTGCCCTTCATTAAAAGATTTTGCAATAGACAAAATTGTCTTTTCACTTATTTTCTTCAATTATTAATTAGTTATTGAAAAATTAAAGAGTTCTAAAATATATGAAAAGAATAAAATATAAGGTTAATTATTTTTGGTAGGTATTCTTTTTCCTTGTGTATATGAAAAGGGAATCTTAAAATATATGGTAAGAAAAAAATTAAAAAAAATATATTTTAACTTTGGAGTTAATGTTAACGAGACTAAAACTCGATTTAATAAATTGAATCCCAAATTACACCGGAACCATAATTGCTCCAACTATAAATACAGCCCATAAGACGCCATGTCCATAGGGAAAGAAGCACCAAACTGAACTACTCATTATTAACACATATATATTACATGCAGCACCTCAAAACTGAAAATTAAAATTTTCAGCCTTTCACATTACAAAATGCACCCCGGAGCTCAAAATTTGGTCCGTATTTGAGATAAATTTTTATATCTTTAATTTATTTTTGAATTTATAGAATGATAAATGATAGAGTATTTTTGATAGATAATTATAAATTCAAAGGTCTAAAACATTACAATTTGTTCATATTTAATTATGGATACTTTTGCGTGTATGTTATGTATACTCTAATAGACTTTTGATGAAGTAATTGATGCTTTGATAAACCTTTACATTTTTATTGATAAAGTACACATAACAAAATTTACGTATATAAATATTATAGCTAGAAACATTAAAAATTTTGAACGTTGTGGACTCTATAAAAAGAGTTCAATTTTTGTTAAAGTTTTTGGGAGCTACTTTACCCTAAATCTAGCTTGGTGGCTACTCTACCTAAATCCTAAATTACCCCTATATAAAGGGGCAAATATCCCTTTAAAGAGGCAATCTCCAAGATCCAAATATCCCTTTAAAGAGGCAATCTTCAAGATCCACAAATTCATGAGATATTCATAAAGAAATCAAATATCTCTAGATAATTCCATAAACTTATGGAATATCACAAAAGGATCAAAATCTATCTCTTCTTGATAATCAAATACATCAAGAAGATCTAATCTCTTGATAATCAAATACATCACGAAGATCCACAAATCCTCTTTTCATGGAGATCAAATCCAAATATTCCTACATTGGAGAAATACACTACTCACGATCTTTAAATTACGGAGAAAATTAAGAAAGAAGAATCAATGGAGGAACAGATTTGTACCCACTTCGTCTATCAATAAAATTGTTGTTTCTTCATATTTTTATTTGTGGTTGAAGTTTATTTTCCATGAATTAAATTATTTTGCAAACAGATATATGAAAATATCTTAATTCAAATAAGATGGTATAGCTATTACACATTGTTGGATTGAGTTATTATTTTCTATATTTGATGAAAGCATGAATCTTATATCCACATTTGTTATATCCATAATTTATAATCTATATCTATATCTATAATCTATAATTTATATCTATAATATATTAAAAGTGTGAATTTATATCTATAATATACTAAAAGTCTAAAAACCCTTAGAAAAGTGATTTGAACTTTTGTCCTTCATTAAAAACTATCATTTAGACAAAATTGTTTCTTCACCATTTTCTTTAATTTACTATTTAATTTTTTTAATTATAGTATCTAGACTCCTGAAATATATAGGACTCCTAAAATATAAGGAAGATGAATCAATTAATTTTTTTTTTACTGGTCAATTAGAAAAATACTCCTAAAATATGGCTCTATTAAGGAAACACTTCTATAAATATTAAGATGCACATTAATGTAGAGAAGAAATCGATTTACCTATTGGGAGAATATAATGGATGTTTATCTAAGCCATCTGATCAAAAGCTTTAATTTGGTCTGTCGTAATTTTTCAGTAACAAACAGATTACGTATGATATATATTTTTGTTTTTATGTTATTACAAAGAGAGATAGAAGGAAGTTGAATTTGTTGCACCTCATTGCAATCTCTGTTTTTTGTCCTGATTTATGGGAGGTGTTATGGTAATAAAGTGAGCTTCGCCATGAAAATTATGAATATTTAAAAATTAATTTCTTTTAAATGATATTCAAAAATTAGAGTTGTGTATCAATATTTTTAATCTATAATCTATATCTCATTCTTTAGGGTCAAAATTTTCACTCGGACAAGAATTTCTATCAAAATCGAAGCTTTGTGATCACTATTATATTGTTTTGTTGTAGTTTACAAGTCGCAGATGAATGTTGGTTGGAAGAATTTCTTGTGTAAAGGTTAGATTTAATTGTATTATTTTGATATTTTTATTTTCTTATTGTTTTATTTATGTTTAATTGTATTGTTTTGATATCTCTTTTATCATATTGTATTGTTATAGTTTACAAGTAGTAGATAAATATCGATCGACTTTGAAGAATTTTTAAAGGTAAAAGTGAGGTTTAATTGTATTGCTTAGATATCTCTACTTTGATTTTTTTTTTTGTGTGTGTGTATAAAGATTAGATTTGGTTGTATTATTTTGGTATCTTTATTTTCGTATTATTCTGTTATAGTTTAAGGTTTTGTCTAAAAATTAGATTTAATTACATTATTTTGAATTTTGATGTCTCTATCATTAAATTATTTTGTTGCAGTTTACAGGTGGTAGATGAATGCCGATTAGCTTTAAAAAATATTTTTGGTAAAGGTAAGATTTAATTAAATAAATTCTCTATCTTCACATGTTCAAAAGATGTTCAATTTAATTACTGTATTCATCTTTATTATTTATTTAAATAAATATCCTATTTAGTATAACGTTTGAATTCATACACCTAAACTAGTATATATATGTGTGTGTGAGATTTAAATATGGATATTAATGCTCCCAATTATACAAGTCCAATTATGTGGGAGAATCTTGGTAGAATTATATTTGGTTGATTAGATGAATTTTATATGAATTCTCATATAAAATACTTAGTAGAATTATACTGGTTAATTATATGAACTGAGCATCTTTTTTCTTCGATCCAGATCTTATATGCTGCTTGATTGCTTCATGATCGTTCCTCTTGGCTGATTTGATTGATTTGAGAATCAATTCTTTTTCTTGAATGCTTCAGAAGATCATAATTTTGCTGAGATTGATCTGATGAATCAATCCTTTGATATTCAGCTACTGCCTCTTAAGGTAACTCAAGGGGGTTTCCTTCTATCAAGGGCATATTGATTTGTCTGGATTAAGTTTTTCTATCAGATTTTTTTTTCTTCCTTGAATTTCCTTCATTTACAGGAGGATTGATTTGCCTTATTTGTCCTTATCTCCTTGTACGTATTTTCGTTCTTCGCGTCTTCTATTATTTCTTTTATGTAAAGCTTTTCCTTGATTCTGGGCAAAGATTTGAAGCTTTATTTTTTCTTGTTTGTATTTGTTGTAAAGGTGATCTTCCCTTCTGTATTTGTAATGCTGCTTTTCTTTTTTTTGTTTCTAATGCACGGTTAGCATTCAGCTAGTGTTATCATTAAAATTTATTACGTAAGTTAAGGGCTAACAAATATGATATACCTTGAGCTTAACTTTTTTTTTTCTTTCTGAACCTTGTCACACCTCACACATGTGATGCTTTTGAAAAGTACACCAATATAAGATTTTCCCCAACTTTGTGGGCTTTATACTGTCCGAAGTCTAGTATAGGTCAGCAGTATTGAACCTTCATGTAGTAAGTGTTAACTAGAAGGAATCGCGACGAAATGATAAACGAAAATTAGAGTTCATCTTGAGTTTGAATGAATATTATAGTCATAAAAATGAAAATGAATCAAGCAATTACAATGGAGATGACTAATACCAATACAAAATATGGGTAACTTACATAAATTCTTGAATCTTTAAGTGATATTACATAAAATTTCGATTATTTTGTTAATTACATTTTATCCCGATTTTTTGAAATGGTGATACATATAAAAAAAGTGATACATTTGAAACTAATAAGATATTTATTTAAGGAAATAATAGTTTCTCTTTTATTCATTATATTCTTTTATTTAAGGAAAGATATCTAATTTTTCTCCCTTTTTAGATTTAATTTAGGTATTTTAATTATGTTTCTCTTTTTCGTCTTTAATTATGAAAGATATGTATTTTTTGTTTTTTTTTCTCTTTTTTCGTCTTTAATTTTAGTCTGCTTATTTTAGATTTAATTTTAGTTATGTTTCAATTCTTCTTTTAGTCTCTCTTTTTTTTTAAATATTATTACTTTTGTTTCCTACACTGACTACACCATTACCTTTCATTAATAACATATGAATCACTCAATAATTGAAATAAATAATTGTATCTACCATATGAATCACCATAATACCATATATATCACCCATTAATATCATATGAATCACTCAATAATTGAAATAAATAATTGTATCTACCATATGAATCAACATAATACCATATATATGAATCACTAAATAATTGAAATAAATAATTGTATCTATCATATGAATCACCGTAATACCCTATATATCACCCATTAATATCATATGAATCACCCAATAATTATATCTACCATATGAATCACCATAATACAATATGTATCACCCATTAATATCAGATGTATCACCCATTAATATCAGATGTATCACCCGTTAAAATCATATAAAATGTATCTATCGTATGAATTATCATAATACCCATATAATGATATCATATTTATCATTCATATGAATCACCATTAAAAAAATAAACATGAATGAATAAATAAATTTATATATGTATCAATAGATTTTCTAAAAAAAAAAATAGGAGAGATTTTAGGAGAGGAAAAAGAAAGTTGCATACATTAATGGAGGAGAAAAAATCAGAAAGGAGCATGATTCAAGCATTAATGGAAGAGAAAAAATCAGGAAGGAAGATGATTTAATTGTTGATAATTAGGGAGATATTTTAGGGGAAAAAATCTTTTGAATGAGTTAATGGTGGAGTAAAAATAGGATGTAGGGTTTTCTTGATATGTATCAAGAGTAAAGTTGAAAAATGAAATTTTATGTAAATTTTAAAAAAAAAAATAAGGGATATTAGGTAATATAGTTTGTGTAATTTATTCTAATATATAATCATTTGGATCACATAATTTTTCCTCATCTTAATAATGGACTGATTTGGGTTATACCCAAGTTTAATCCATAGAAAATTAGTGATCCAAATAAATCAATAGTGGTGTCCAATCTTCACTCACAAAAATGTTACAATCTAGAAAATTACTCAATGATCTTGAAAATGAGCGGTTTTAGATTTTTGACCTCATCCTCTATCTCATGGGCAAACTTTCAATATCAAAACACAAAACTTGAAATGAACAGCAAGGTTAAATGTTCAAGATATTCACTTCCATTTTTCGTAAATCCTAACCCATGAAAATGAATTTTGATATTGTACTATAAGTTAACCAGTTTGTTCTTGATGTCTATAACCAATATTGCATTCGAATCACCATTTTACTTATGCTAATCCTCTCTAGTATTATCGAAGTCATGGAATATATAACCTTAGAGTTTATAAAAATTGGGGTCAAGTTGGGTTGGATAAGCTATCATCCATCGTTTAGCTCATTTTGAAGTCTATCTTCGAGCAAGATTGGACGACTCTTTGTTGATTTAACTTATTTTCACACAACACAATCATGTGTCACCCCTCTTCACCACTCATTTAAAATGATAGTTTTTATATTTTGTATATAATTTTCTTACAAGTTACATGTCTTTTTTAATTTTGTATCCAGTCAAACAATACGGGCAATATAATTGAATGAAGGATATTAAATTCATTCTCTTCAAAATTACAGAGAGGAGATGAAAAGGAGAAAATAGTAGAAAAAGAGACCACCCCAAGATTTCTATATGATAGAAGAGAGGGTTTTTACATGCCTGCTTCATCAGTCTGCTTGCTTCGTGATTTTATTATATCACTCTTAATTAATTATTATAAATTATTTATATATTAAAAATTAATAATATTTAATTAAAAAATTAAAATAGATATTTAAGACATGTCTGCTTGAGCTTCTTTAAGCGTGATTTTACTATATCACCCCTAATTAATTATTATTAGTCATTTATGTATTAAAAAACTAATAATATTAAATTCGTAATTTGACTATATCACCCTTAATTAATTATTATAAGTCAGTTATGTACTAAAAATTAATAATATTTAATTAAAATTTTGACATGTTTGCTTCAGCAGTCTGCTTGCTTCGTGATTTTACTATATCACCCCTAATTAATTATTATAAATTATTTATATATTAAAAAATTAATAATATTTTATTGAAAAATAAAATAGACATTTACGACATGTTTGCTTCAGCTTCTTAACCGTGATTTTACTATATCACCCTTAATTAATTATTATAAGTCATTTATGTATTAAAAACTAATAATACTAAATCCGTAATTTCACTATATCACCCTTAATTAATTATTATAAGTCAGTTATGTACTAAAAATTAATAATATATAATTAAAAAAGGTAAAATAAACATTTATAATATGTCTGCTTCAATTATTTAAACCATAATTTTACTAAATATCACCTCTAATTAATTATTATAAGTCATCTAAGTATTAAAGATTAATAATATTTAATTAAAAAGGTAAAATATATAAAATAATAATTAATTATTGATGTTTTAAACTAATTTGACGTCTTATATGAGGTCCACTTAAATATTTTTTACAAGTATTTTCTTTATAGTAATTTTGTTATATCACTTTTAGTTAGTTGTTGTAAGTCATTTAATACATGTTTATTTTGCTGCTTCAATCGTGATTTTACTAAACCACCCCTAATTAATTATTATGGCCATCAAAACATTGTGCCGCTTAAATTGGAATAGAAAAAGTATTATAAATTATAATAATTAAAATTTTAAATTATTTAAAAAATATAATTGACTATTGATGACACAAAAATTTGGACAAGAAAAGTAACATATATTATTTAAAAATTACATAAAAAATATTATAAATTACAATAGTTAACAACTTAAAATATTTAAAAATAATTTAATCTGTTGAATATTTCAAAAATATGTAAAAATACTATAAATTACAATAATTAACGAGAGGGTTTCGATATACCCGCTTCAGCAGTCTGCTTGCTCCGTGATTTTACTATATCACCCCTAATTAATTATTATAAATTATTTATTTATTTAAAAATTAATATTATTTAATTTAAAAAATAAAATAGACATTTACGACATGTCTGCTTCAGCTGCTTTAACTTTGATTTTACTATATTACCCCTAATTAATTATTATAAGTCATTTATGTATTGAAAAGATAATAATATTAAATCCGTAATTTCTCTATATCACCCTTAATTAATTATTATAAGTCAGTTAAGTACTAAAAATTAATAATATTTAATTAAAATTTTGACATGCTTGCTTTAGCAATCTGGTTGCTCTGTGATTTTACTATATCACCCCTAATTAATTATTATTAATTATTTATATATTAAAAAATTAATAATATTTAATTTGAAAAATAAAATAGACATTTACGACATATCTGCTTCAGCTGCTTTAACCATGATTTTACTATATCACCCCTAATTAATTATTATAAGTTATTTATGTATTAAAAAATTAATAATATTAAATCCATAATTTTACTATATCACCCTTAATTACTTATTATAAGTTAGTTATGTACTAAAAATTAATAATGTTTGATTAAAAAAGTAAAATAGATATTTATAATATACTTGCTTCAATAGTAATTTTACTATTTTGCTCCTAATTAATTATTATAAGTTATTTACATATTACAAAAATAATAATATTTTATTAAAAAAGTAAAATTTACATTTATACCATGCCTGCTTCAATTATTTCAACTATAATTTTTCTAAATATCACCTCTAATTAATTATTATAAGTCATCTAATCATTAAAAAATTAATAATATTTAATAAAAAGGTAAAATATATAAAATGATAATTAATTATTGATATTTTAAACTAATTTGACGTCTTATATGAGGTCCACTTAAATTTTTTTCATAAGTATTTTATTTACAGTAATTTTGTTATATCACTTTTAGTTAGTTGTTGTAAGTCATTTAAGACATGTTTGTTTCGCTGCTTCAATCATGATATTACTAAATCACCCCTAATTAATTATTATGGCCATCAAAACATTGTGTCGCTTAAATTGGAATAGAAAAAATATTATAAATCACAATAATTAAAAATTTAAACTATTTTTAAAATATAATTGACTATTGATAACACAAAATTTGGACAAGAAGAGTAACATATATTATTTGAAAATTACATAAAAAGTATTATAAATTACAACAGTTAACAACTTAAACTATTTAAAAATAATTTAATCTGTTATATATTTTAAAAATATGTAAAAATACTATAAATCACAATAATTAACAACTTAAAAAATTTAAAAGATTTAAATATTTAATTGACTCTCAAAATTAAATTAGTATCACTTAAATTGGAATAAAAGAAAAGTATTATAAATCACAATAATTTAAAACTTCAGTAATTTTAAAATATAATTGACTATCAATGCCATGAAAGTTTGGACAAGGAGCGTAACGTATATTATTTAAAAATTACATAAAAATATTATAAATTACAACAGTTAACAACTTAAAAATATCTGAAAACATATTAAATATATGATTGATTTTCTAAATTTTATTTGTGTCACATAAATTAAGACAAAAAATAACATATATTGAGTCCGTACTAAATCTCGGATGAATCTTAGAATATATATGCGATTCATTTTTTTAAAAATTTTGTTTAAATATATCAAGATTGAAAAGGCAAGTTCCAATACATCACACCAAGCAATGTATAAGAAATAATGTTAAATAATATTAAAATTACTAATACAAGCATTATTAATGCAGACATTACTAATACATTCTATTCGAAATTATTTTTTACACCCTAACAAACGACTCTTATATTTCAATGAAAGGAACATATATAAAAGCATAGTTCAATAAAACATCTACATAAGTATGTTTTATCGTGTTCACAAAGTCAAATAACTTAAATTAATATGAAAAAAGGTAACATATAGTTTTCTTTTTTATATAATTTTTGAAACACTTAAAATTTAAATTTAAAATGTTAATTTGATTTAACTTCAAAGAACAAGTTGACAAATAAAAGAGAATGAGAAAATGAAAGCAAAAAAATGTTTCTATCAACTTCGTAGGGGAGTAAAATGCAATTTTGAATTATTAATTGCAAGCCACATGTGATGTAATATGCATGCCTAGATAACCCTTTGTCATATGATTAAAGATTTAAAACTTAAAAATGCACTGAATTTTGTCATTTATATAAATAAAATATACATAATTATCTTGTGAGACTTGGTTTCTTGAAAAATATTATCAAGTAGTTAATATGTTAATTTTGTGTATTCATGTTTTATAATTCATAATTCGAATTGACATTAGTTTAAATTATATAAATAATTAAAATATCTTACTATTGGGTCCATGCTGACACGAGTCATGCTACTCTACTATAAAAAATAAAGTTAACATCTCTTTATATGTCTAAGTATTTGGTTTTCTTCTTATTTTTATCTTCTTTTTTCCACCTGCTTTAGTGTAGAAGATTTTTTAATCATCATCAAGAAGTCAATATTACTTTTTTTTTTTATAACTTTAATCATGATATTATTCTCTAGGAGATGATGCACAAGAAAAAACAAAGGTGGAACATGAGGAGGTAACGTAGTTTCTTCTTCAATTTCTTATTTATCATTAATTTATGTATTTTTCTATTGGTTAATTTCATGTTCACAAATTATAATTCAGGATCCATAAGGTATGAAATCTAATAATGTCATTATTCATTTTTTTTTTTTTGGGAGGGTTGGGGGAGAGGGGGAGTGAAGGCGTAAACAACTCACCAACTGAGCTACATCCTACTATCAGTTCACAATTTTAAAATTGCTCTTCCTGAAATTTTTCTTTATTTTGAATTCAAGAGGTGTACCGATCGAGTGAAGTGTCTATCTATGTACTCATTAAGTTCAAATATTTTAATTTTAAATCACACCGAATTTAAAGGGTCATCTTCGAATTTAGCTCATATATTAATTTTCTAGCTCACACTTTAATCACCACACTTTTTCTTTATAGTAGTATATAGGGTTGAACATAAAATACCAAAAATCAAATTATCGAATCAAATAAAAAAATTGGTAATTAGTATTCGGTATTTGGTATGATTTTTTGGAGTAAAATTTTAATATTTCGGTATTTGAAATTGAATTTGGTACAAAATATATATATATATATATATATAGAAAACCTAAAAGAAAAATTAATATGGATAGGAAAAACCTTAGAAAATTTAGAAAAAAGTACATGTGATAGTTTATATAATTTAAAAAACTCACTACGAGAAGAACAACACAATATAATAAATAACATTGAAAATCTAGAATTAGATATACATTACAGTACAGATAGGATAAATTATTATACAGAAATTTGTAACTCTACAATTACTACAGGATAAAATAATAAACCAAATAAATTAATGAATATATCTTACAAAAAAAGTAAATCATTAAAAGATATTAAAACAAAATTTAAAAAATGTCCACGCACAAATAAAAATAGATTCACTAGATACCTAATAAATCTATTTCATACGTCAGATATCCGCACCCCCTACAAATTTTTATATTCTAGATGTACTTCTGGAATAATATTATCTTTTCCATTACACCTCGAACATTGGTGATCTGGATATTTGTGTCCAATTATTTTACAATATCTTGTCAGTAGTTCATCTGAAATAAATCCTTTTTTTATTGCTCTTGCGGTAGATTGTTTTTCTGGGTTGAGTAGTGTCATTATCCATTGTCTGACATCTTCCATATCTACTTGTCGTAGCTCTTTTGAATTAGAATAAATCATTTGATGATCTCTCGAATAATAGCTCCATATTGGGTTTCCATTAGTATAATTATTTGCTAGTTCTTGAATAATCGTAGCTAGTCCAATAAGTCGTTTGTTTGCATAGAAGTCTGGTATCTCAATTCTGGGTATCTCTAGTTGCTGTGTAATATCTTCTGGTATGATCATATCTCTAGTTAGTCCTATCTTTACAACCTGTATAACTGGTTTTATTTCATCATATAGTATCTCTGCCGGCGCAGTATAATGAATGCACCCCCCTATATTCACTAGCATCTGCTTCTACTATATATAAAAAAAAATTATTTTCATCTGGAAATTGTAATTTTGGTAATTCTTTACAAAGTAATTTTATTTTTTGAACTTGTTTTTTATCTTCTTCATTATAGTTATATTCTACATTCTTTTTTAATTTTTTCTGTAGTGGTTTTAAAGTTTCTGTTAATTTTGGAATATATTCTCTTACTTGGTTTACTAGTCCTAAAAATGATTGTAATTTCTTTTTTGTATCTAATTCTTCTTTCGAATTTATTATTTTTTGTACTATATGTTGTTGCATTTTTACTCCACTTTTATCTATTTGTATTCCTAAAAATTCTATCTGATTTTTCATAATTTCAGCTTTCTTTTCGCTTAGACTTATTCCCGATTTTTCTATTATATCTGTAAACTGTTCTAATAATTTTAAATGTTCTTCTTTGGTTTTTGTATATAATAATATATCATCTATGTATACTATGCAATTAGATAATTGTTTAAAATAATTATCCATAAAATGTTGATATCTACCTGGTGCATTTTTATATCCAAATGGTAATACGTTCCATTCATAAAATCCTTGTGGTACCGTAAATGCGGTTAATTCTTTAGATTCTTCTTCTAGCTTTAGGTGGTAAAATCCTGATTTATAATCGAATTTGCTAAAATAATTATATCCTTGTATTTGTCTTATTTTTAATATCTTATTTGGTATTGAATAATTATATGTTATAGTTTTTGCATTTAAATTTCTATAGTCAATAACCATCCTACTTTTTCCTCTTTTTTGTTCACTATGTTTATTTACTATAAATGCGGGACTATTATGTTTACTATTACTTTTTTGTATATATTGTTTTTCTAATAATTCATCTATATGCATTTTAAATTCTTTAAATCGTCAAAATTATATGTTAATGGTTTTTGTGTTATTATGCTATTTTTATCTATTAATTCAATTTTTATAGTAGTTTTATGTTTTTTCCATCCTTTTAATGGATCTTCACTATATAATTGTTCTAATTTTTTCTGAATTATTTCTATTTTATTTATTGAAAATATAGTTATTTCTGTTTTATTTATCGAAAATACTACTAATTCTACTATATCTTCAGTATTTTTTATATTTTCTAACTTTTGTGTAATTTTTTCACTTCCTTTTATCCAATCAGTTTTCTTTCTTATTTTATTATAAACTCTTTTTGCTCTTACTTTTTGTTTACATGGTGTTGTAAACCACCAGTCTGTTTTGGTTATTATATGTGGGTATAATTTATCTAAGAATGGCATTCCTAAAAGTATATCTTTTGATGTTAATTCATAATTATAAATTTCTTCTATTGTTAATATCTTATCCCATGTATTTTTACATTTCTAGCTTTATAAGTAATTAAGCTTCCTTCATTATTAAATCCTTTAACTATTATTGGTGTTTTTAATTTATCCCATTTACTTTCTGGTAAGCAATTATATCTACATAAATTAGCTTCTGCTCCTGTATCTATCATAGGCGTATAATATCTATTGTAATATCCTTCTACTACTATCTTCATTAATACATATATCTTCATTTCATGTTAAGGCTCTTTTTAAGAATAACTTTTCTTTGTTATATGTTAAGGTTAATTGTGTATGTTCTATATTATATGGTTTTACTTGTTCTAACCATTTCATTCCTAATATTATATCTGCTTTTTGCATTTCTTCCTTTACTTCGAATTCTATTTTTATTTTTCTAACTCCTATTATTATTTCTTTTTCTGCTATATTTTTACTATTTATTAAACTTCTTGATAGATCTGGGCACATATCATTATCAGTCTTTATTTCTTCATTTTTTACTAGATATTTTGCTATATAATTTTCTTCTTGTCCTGTATTCAAAAATATTAGATATTCTTTTTCATTTATTTTTCCTGTTATGTAATATTGGTTTAGATTACTTATTGAATTTGTTTCATAACTTGTTCTTTTTGATGAGCTTGATGATTCTGGTTTTTCATTAGTTATTCTTTTCGTTGTACTTATTCTATCATTTACTATTTCTAAATTTTCTTCTGTATCTATGTCTCTATAGCTATAGTCATTATAATCGATTGTTTTTACAATTTGTTCGAATGGGCTTTCTATTTGTATTTTGTTAATCTTATTTTTTCCTGTTATTTTATGTTTTGTTGTTAATACATATAGATTTTTGCATCTTGCTGTAAATATTTTACTTCCTGGGGTTAATTCTATTCCTGATATTTTCCAATTTAATACGAGTGATTTATCTATATTTCTTTCTGTTACTGCTACTGAATAATTTACACTTATTATAAATTTAAATTTTTGATATATTAGATTTCCTTTTACGGCAGTTATTATGCTTTTTTCTATAGGTTTTATAATTCTATCATCTGCTAAGTATAATTCTATTGGTGTATCTATTCCTTCTCTAAAACATGCTTTTATTAATATCTCTGTACCTCCAAGGTGTACATATTTTATTGGATCTCCTTTACTTTTTATATCATTTATCTCTTTATTAATTATTTTTTTTGTTACTAGTGGTATACTAGCTTTGCCTTTTGCATATCTGCAATTTATTACATGTTCTTTTTGGCATACTACATAATATTCATCCTTTTTCCTAGTAAAAATATTTTTTATTGTTGGTATTTTAAATATTTTCTCTACACTTAAATCTAATTCTTTTCCTTTTATTTCATCAAATATATTACTGTCAAATATTATTTTTTTGTTCCGTTCCTTCATCATTTAAATATTCTTCCTTTGTTATTATTTTTATATCTTCTTCAGTCATTTGATTCATCTATTTCACTATCTATTTCATTATCTGTTTCGTTTTCTGAAATTTCATATATGCTATCCTCACTTTCTAATTCATAATCTATATAATCTATCTGCATATATTCTGTATTATCTATTTTTATGTCTGATATTTGTTTATTTTTTGGATTTTTAGGTAATTTACAATCTCTAGCTAAATGTCCTAACTTTCCACAATTATAACAAGTACATTCTTTTATAGATTTCTTCTTTCTATATGGTCTTTTATATTTATAATTTTTTACATAATATCTTTTTCTTGGTTTCTTATATTTATATTTTAATTTTTTATATTTCTTATATTTCTTATGTCTTTTTCTTTTCTTATAATATCTTTCTTCACATCCAAATTGGGGTGCTATTTTATTTTTGCAACAAGCTAAATTTCTTATTAATGTTTTTTCCATTTTTAATTCTTCTCTATATTTTTCACATAAGTTTCTATACCATTGTTGTAAAAACTTTATTCTTGCTCCTAACGTATCTACTATTTTTGCTTCTTCCCAACTTTTTATTATTTTTGAACTAAATGGCTCGGGTAATTTAGTAAAATATAATTTTCTTATTTCTTTACTTTCTTCTATACTATATGCTCCTTTGTAATAATATTCTTTAAATGCGCAAGTATATTCATCTATATAACACATATTACATATTGCTAATTTTAACATTAAATTTCTATTTGTATCTTTTTCTTCATCTTGTTCTTCTTCTATTGTTGTCGTACTACCAAATTCGTCTTTTATAGCTGTTTCATATTTTTTTAATAATTCTATAGGGGTTAGTTTAGTTGTTGATGATGTTCCTTCTATAGGTTTATTAGTTCTCAATACTCTTTTGCTATTTTCAGTTAAATTTGAAAACCATAGTTTTACTGATCCTATTAATGTTTTTTCTATATATTCTGGTGCATCTGTTATATTTATATTATTATTTAATAATTGTTTTGTCATATATCCTATCCATAATTGTATTGTTTTTTCTGTATCTATTACACAGTCTAGGTCTAAAAAGTTATAATTTTTATTAATTATTTGTTTTGGTATCCATTTGTCATATTCATTATATTTTTTAAATTTATTCTTATAATACATAGGTTTTCTTATTTCTGTTGTTTTAGGTATTATATTTTCATCTTCTTTTTTATCAAAAATATTTATTTCTGTGTGGGTACTTTCTAAGTTTTCCTCATTAATTTCTTTTTGTTTTTCATTGATTTCTAAATTTTTTGTATTTGCTAATATTTCTGTATATGTTTCACTATCTTCGGAATCATAATTATCTGTCTCTGTCTCTTCAACATCTATATTATTTATTTCTAAGTCTTTGTTTTCTAATTTTTTCTTAAATTGATTTATCTCGTCTAGTAATTTTTGTTCTCTATCTTTTTCTTCTTTTTCTTTTTGCCTTTGTTCATACAGCTCTTTTAACATTTGTAATTCTTTTTCTAATTCAGCAATTCTACTATTTTTAGTTTCTTCTATTTTTCGTATTTCTTCCGTAGTTTGTTGTTTTATTTTTTCTATTTCCTTTTTCCTATCTATCTCTTCATTTTCTCTTTCTATTCTTATCATTGCTGTCAATTTGTCTTCTAATTTTAATTCTTCTTTTTCTAACATTAGATATAAATGTTCACCTATTTTCTTATATCTTCTTCCTAGATTAGAAAATACTATTTTTATTTTTGATCCTTCGTGGTTTTCATATATTTTTTCATCTATTATAAATTCTTCTTTGTTCATTTTATTGTGAATAGTTCATGTTGATATATATATTCTAAACTATCTATTTGTGATTCTAATTTTGATATTTCATCTTTTTATGTATCTATTGAGTTTTTACTAACTCCGGCAAATATATTATAATGTAGTCTTTTTATTCTTATTTTTAATTCTTTACGTTTTTCAGAAATGATTTGTTTTAATTCTTTGTATTGTTATACTTTATTCATAGAATACCAAATAGGGTTTTTATTAGATATACTCTTTGAAGTTTAAAGGTACATTTGCAGATCACCAACTTTAATATGGTATTACCAAATACCGTACCAAATTGAAGTTTAATTACCGATTATCGAATTATCAAACTGATGTTTATAAGAATGGTATATGGTATCTACATTCAAATACCGATTACTGAATTCAAACTTTAAAAATACCGAATCGAATACTGAATGTCCACCCCTTGTAGTATATATTATGTCGTGCAACAATATTTTTTCTCTCTATGTGGAAACAAATCAGTTTCAGCATTTACATTTTACTCTAATACCATGATCCGCAACTCTACTTTTTCTCAGACCATATACATAACAAAACCAGTGCCGGCTCCATGGTGAAGCAAGTAAGTCACTTGCAATTTGGGGGCCTCATTTTTTAGAAATAGTAGAGAGATGTTTGGACATAAAAAATCTGAAACTTTAAAAAAATATTTACTTTCAAGTTGAAAATAATATTTGAAAATTGGAGTTTGTTTGGATATGAATACAAATTGAATTTGTTTTTGAATTTTGTGAATGATTTAAAGTGAAAATTATTTTTTGAAGTTTTTTAAATTCATGAAACATTGTAGCAGTTTTATGTTCAATACTTATTAAAGATGGTTAGATGTAGAGAATTTGAAAGAATATTGTATTAATTTTGATTTTTTTAAAAAATATAATAATATCTCTGATATTGACTATTTAGATTTATTTTCAAAATTACAAGTGTTAAGGGAAAGTAGTACAATGAAAAAATAATCCTCTAATTAACACATCCTGCTAAATAAAAAGACTTGATGCTCTTTCTATTTAGTGAACTTTAGAAATAGAGAGATATTTCTATAACTAGTTCGTTTCTCTTTTATTATTCTTATAAAATAATGTTAACAGTTCCTATAGCATGCTCAACAAAAATACTTTTTTAAAAATATAATTTTTTTTTTTACCTAAGATCAATAATTCTAAAGAAAAATTAAATGAGTTTGTTATAATATCATTCAAAAAAAAAGAATTATTAAAAGAAATAGAAAACAAGAAAACAATTACTACTAATTTCGCATGTTAAAAAACTAGAAAAATAGATTTTTTTTCGAGAAAAAAATATTTATTTTTAAACCTTAAGGCCTCCAAATAATTTCCGGCTTTAGGCCACTAAAATGCTTGAGCCGTCCCTGAACAAAACCTTAGTACATTGAATTGTTCTTGTCCTTTTTTATAATAACATGACTTAGTTTGTTCAGACTCTCTTTAACAATCATTTAAAAAACGGAAAAGGCTAAAAAATATACCTGAACTATTCGAAATAGCTCAAAAATGTCCTTCGTTAGATTTTTGGCTCAAAAATACCCCTCCGTTAAATATTTGGCTCAAAAATATTCCTCCCTCTAACGGAATTCGGAAAAGGATAAAAAATACCCCTGAACTATTTGAAATGGGTCAAAAATACTCCTCTGTTAAATATTTGGCTCAAAAATACCCCTCCCTTAACGAAATTAAATTATTTCAATTATTTCGTTAATTTATATAAAGTTCATCATTTAATTTATATTTCGTTAATATCTTTGAGTAAAAATTTATATTTCGTTAATTTCTTTAAAGATTAAAAAGATGTAAAGTGAAAATACCTTTCTAGAATAAATGTATGTTTATTTTTCAAATCAAATTCAACCAATTTATATTATAATTCAAATTTTTTTTCATTATCTTATTTTTAAAATTAAAAAAATACTTTTATGTAAAGAAATTAAAGTATTAGGGTTAAAAAGCTAAAGTTAGGGTTTAATTCAATTGAAATAATTTAATTTCGTTAAGGGGAGAGGTATTTTTGAGCCAAATATTTAACAGAGGGGTATTTAACGAAATTAAATTATTTTTATTATTTCGTTAATTTATATAAAGTTCATCATTTAATTTATATTTCGGTAATTTCTTTGAGTGAAAATTTATATTTCGTTAATTTCTTTAAAGATTAAAAAGATGTAAAGTGAAAATACTTTTTTAGAATAAATGTATGTTTATTTTCCAAATCAAATTCAACCAATTTATATTATAATTCAAATACTTTTTTAACTATCTTATTTTAAAATTAAAAAAATACTTTTATGTAAAAAAATTAAAGTATTAGGATTGAAAAGTTAAAGTTAGGGTTTTATTCAAACGAAATAATTTAATTTTGTTAAGGGGAGAGGTATTTTTGAGCCAAATATTTAACAGAGGGGTATTTAACGAAATTAAATTATTTCGATTATTTCGTTAATTTATATAAAGTTCATCATTTAATTTTTATTTCGTTAATTTTCTTTAAGTGAAGATTTATATTTCATTAATTTCGTTAATTTATATTTCGTTAATTTCCTTAAAGATTAAAAAGATGTAAAGTGAAAATACCTTTTTAGAATAAATGTATGTTTATTTTTCAAATCAAATTCAACCAATTTATATTATAATTCAAATACTTTTTTTCATTATCTTATTTTTAAAATTTAAAAAATACTTTTATGTAAAAAAATTAAAGTATTATGGTTAAAAAGTTAAAGTTAGGGTTTAATTCAATCGAAATAATTTAATTTCGTTAGGGGGGTTATTTTTGAGCCAAATATTTAACAGGGGAGTATTTTTGACCCATTTCAGATAGTTTAGGGGTATTTTTGATCTTTTTTCGAATTTCGTTAGAGGGAGAGGTATTTTTGAGTCAAATATTTAACTAAGGGGTATTTTTGAGCCAAAAATATAATGAGAGACATTTTTGAGCTATTTCAGATAGTTCAGGGATATTTTTAATTCCGTTGAAAAAATTATTGTTGGTACTTGGCAAACACTTATACAATTGCTTACATGTCACATGTTTTTAATTTCTTAAATTTTACTTTCAGTCAAACATCTTCAATTTAAAAAAAAAAATAAATTCAAGGAAAACATAGAAGACGTCCAACGCCAGGATTTTTCAATCCTACAGCAAGACAAGGACCCCCAGGAAAACATTCTCCTCCACGTATGCAAACAGGATAAACACTTAAATCTAATAATAATAATAATAATAAATAAGTAATAAATAAAGTCAAATGTCTTTTACCTGAAAATATTTCATTTTCGAGTGTCTTTTCAAAATGTTTTTTGGCTATTGTATTTCAAAAAGTTTGTTAGATTGTTACGTGCTTGTAATTCCTTCTTTTTTTGGGAGTGCGTGGATGGGTGGGTTGGAGTTGCCTAATTAAAAAAAATATGATGAATCAAGTTAATTGCGTTACGTCAGCTTATTTGGAGAATTTCCATGTACTGTATTTTATTGTATCATTTCAACGAATATAATATTTAAATAAATTGTATTATATTTTATTGTCTCATAATGTTCAATGCCAATAATATATATATATATATATATATATATATATATATATATGAAGAATACACCTACAATAAATGTTTGAGATCACACACAAATATTTTTTAAAAATTAAATTGAATTTAGCAAAGACACTTTATTGTTTGCTCATGCACTCAATTAGAATAATTCATCCCTTGCTTATCTTTTGAAAGCAGTCATTTTGAATTTTCTTTCCGTATATATGTCTGGGAAAGTACCACGCCGTCATCTTTCTATATTTAGGGCCCGTTTGACTAAGAAATTCTTTTTCTTTTTTTTTGAAATTGAAAATTATGGTGTTTGGTCATAAAAATTTAGAAAATAATTTCAAATTTTTTTTTGAAAAGGGAAAACAGGTTTTTGTTGTTTTCACAATTTTTCAATTCCAATTTTAACTTTTATTATTATTACATATAACCCCACTCTTTTAAATTTTTACATATAACTCTCCTTATAACATTACTTTTTCAATATTAAGTATATAACAGTTTTAAAGAATAAGATAATTATAATTTCAAATTTAATACTATCCTAATTAATATATATCTATTTTTCTCTCTCGTCATTATTTTTATCCCTTATTTAAGACATTATTTTACTGCTAATTTATATTTATACCCATAAATATATAAAGTATTATATTTATACCCATAAATATATAAAGTATTATATTTATAATAAAAATATACAAAGTATGTTATATATAAAGTTTATACCATGCATATACCATATACACACATATATAAATATATAAAGTATTAAGAAACATACTAAGCATATTTATAATATAAATATATAAAGTATGTTATATATGAAGTTTATACCACGTATATATCATATCTACACATATATAAAAATATAAAGTATAAAGAAACATACTAAGCATATTTATATATTTATGGTATATGATATAATATACCATAAATATGCAAAGTATGTTTTACATAGAAATAATTTATTCACACAAAGTAAAATCTTTCATGTATAAGAAAATTAAAGAAATAAATTAGCGGCACCCTAAAATTTAATAACAACTCATCATTTCCTATTTTTTAGGAACGGAAAATGAAGGAAATAAATTAAATAAATTTCTGAAAAAATAAATTTGTTTGAAAGATAATATTTGTTATCTAAAAAACAGGAAGTAGTGATCTGTTAATATAACATCCATAACGACTATTAATGTAAATATTATATATGTCATGATTGAAATTCATTAATTATGACCATGTATGTATAATTATTTTTATAATCGTGGCTAATTGTGTTCTTTTCCCATTAGTAGGTAAATTTTAGTCGGGTGATTTTGATAGTTTGTAAAAGTTAGGGCATAAAATCATATTTAAAAAAGTTTTTTCAAAAGTCAAAAAAGAATTTAAAAAAAGACATGAGCAAACACAACTCCAACTCCAATTTCAACTCCAACTTTTACTCCAACTCCAAAAAATTTTAATTTTCATGACCAAACGGCTACTTAGTATTATATATATAGAATCTTATCAAATTCAAATCTCTATAGAATAAAATGGAAAACCCGAATGAAATGTAATTTCAATATCTAAATAAATTTTATTTAACAAATTGATATATTAACCCTAAAAAGAGAGGAAGTTTACAGGTCGAGTTGGTGACTGAGAACGTGGATCTTGAAGGTTTCTACTAAAATCATGAACTTGGTGAAATAGTAAAGTAAATTGAAGACGAAGAGAAGAGAGGAAGAAGATGACTCCATTAATGTTAATTACAACTTGAAAAATATAGTGAGAGAGGTTACATATATATATATATATATATGTAAACTAGTTTAGGTGTATGCACCTTGCGAGTGTACCTCGTTTTAATGAGTTCAAACATTACATTAAATAGGATATTTGTTTAAATAATAAAGATGAATATCAACAATATATCCAGTGTATTCCCACATAGTGGGGTTTAAGGAGGGTAGAGTGTACGCAGACCATACCACTACCTCAGGTGAAGTAGAGAGGCTATTTCTGATAGACCCCCGGCTTAAAATCGATAACAGTATAACAAACACAAAAGATAAGTGCAAAATAACTAACACTGCTAGTAACAAGATAATACTACCACCACAAGATAAAAATAAGAACTATCTAACCTGAATCATTGACATCACACAACACCACGAATAAAAAACTACAGACACAAAAGAACGCTCCCTAATTGTTACCGACGCACTCCCACCACTTAACCCTCTACCCTAATCCGCGTCCTCCACACTTTTCTATCAAGGGTCATGTCCTCCGTAAGTTGTAACTGCTCCATATCATGCCTAATCACCTCCCTCTAATATTTCTTCAGTCTACTTTTACCCCGCTTAAAACCATCCCTAGCTAGTGTCTCACACCTCTGCACTGGAGCATCCGAGCCCCTCCTCATTACGTGCCCGAACCAATGTAACCTCACTTCTCGCATCTTATCGGCCTCCACCAATGCAACTCCTACCTTCTCCCGAATAGTCTCATTCTTCACCCTATATTTCTTGGTATGTCCACACATCCATTGCAACATTCACATATCCGCCACCTTCAACTTTTGGATGTAGGAGTTCTTAACTGGCCAATATTCCGCTTCATACAACATAGTTGGCCGGACTGCCACTCTGTAGAACTTACCTTTAAGCTTTGCGGGCACCTTCTTATCACGCAGGACTCCCGAAGCGAGCTTCCATTTCAACCTCTCTGCCCCAATACGATGCGTGGCATCCTCGTCAATCTTGCTATTTTCCTGAATCATAGACCCCATATACTCGAAACTCTCCCTCTTCTGAATGACCTGTGAGTCCAGCTTCACCACTACTCCATCCCCTGCGACACCTCACTAAATTTACATTCCAGGTACTCCATCTTGGTTCTGCTCAACTCTCTAACTTATCATTAACTCCTCCTCGAGTCTCGTCAATCAGTACCACATCATCCACAAATAACATACACCAAGGCACCTGCCCTTGAATTTGTCGCGTCAAAACATCCATCACCAAGACAAATAAAAATGGGCTAAGACTTTATCTATGGTGCAACCCTATCAGAACTGGAAAGTGTTCATAATCCCCACTTACCATCCTCATACGAGTCTTTATCTCATCATACATGTCCTGAATCGACCTAGTGTACGCTACGGGCACCCCTCTAGCCTCCAAGCACCTCCATAGAATATCCCTCGAAACTCTACCATACGTCTTCTCTAGATCAATAAACACTATGTGTAAGTCTTTCTTTCTCTCCCGAAACTGCTCTGCTAATCTCCTCACAAGGTAGATGGCCTCAATGGTTGAGCGACCTGGCATAAAATCGAATTGATTCTCAGAGACACTCACTACCTTCTCAGCCTCAACTCTACCACCCTTTCCCAAACCTTCATAGCATGACTCAGCAACTTAGTGCCTCTATAGTTGTTGGAACTCTGAATGTGTCTCTTGTTCTTATATAAAGGAACCATCGTACTCTACATCCATGCTTACGACATCTTTGCCGTCCTAAAAATGATGTTAAACAACCTTGTTAACCACTCCAAACCTGCTCCACTAGTGCCCTTCTAAAAATCCACTGAAATCTCGTCTGGCCCCGTCGCCCTACCCCGCCGCATCCTGCAAATAGCCCCCTTGACCTCCTCAACCTTGATACGCCTACAATAACTATAGTCGCGACACTCTTCAGGTTTCTCCAAGTCCCCTAACACAAAACCTTTGTCCCCCTCGTCGTTAAAAAGTTTATTAAAGTAGGATTACCACCTCTCCCTAATAAGGGCATCCTCAACTAACACTGTACCATCCCCTCCCTTGATTCACTTCACTTGGTTAAGGTCAAGAGCCCTCCGCTCCCTAGCCTTGGCAAGCCTATACAACTTCTTATCCCCTCCTTTCTCCTTTGATGCCGCATACAAGATCTCAAAAACTGCTGTCTTAGCCATCGTAACCGCTACTTTGGCCTTCTTTATTGTAACCTTATACTCCTCATTATTCGTCTGTCTTTCCTCATTATCCTTGATCTCCACCAACTTAGCATAATCCGCCTTCCTAGACTCCACCTTCCTATTAACCTCTTCGTTCCACCACCAGCCAACTCGACGCTTGCCAGATTGACCTCTCGAGACACTCAACACCTCTTTAGCAGTCTCTCTAATGCAATTGGTCGTCGTCTCTCACATACTATCCAAATCCCATTTACTCTCCCAAGCCCCCTACTCTTCAACTTCTCCCCCATTTTCAAAGCTCTAGCCACAGTCAAGATATCCCACTTAATCCTGGGCCGAGCATCCACACTCATCTTTTTTTTGCCATTATTGATAACCAAGTCCATCACGAACAACCTATTCTGCGTCGAAAGATTTTCGCTAGGTATTACTTTACAGTCTTTACATAATTCTCTATCACCCTTCATAAGGAGCAAAAAGTCTATTTGAGTCTTGGCTACTGAACTACGAAACGTGATAAGGTGATCCTCCTTCTTCGGGAAGCTCGAATTCGCTATCCACAACACAAAAGCCCTAGAATATAATAATTAAATTTAATATCTTTTGAGTATGTAAGCAGTAACAAAATAACACTATAATAGAGATATCTAAATAATACAACTAAGCCTAACCTTTACATAAAAAATTTCTTAAAGCCGACTAACACACAAAAAATTTTCATAGCCGATCGAGATTCATCTACGAACTGTAAACTACCACAAAATAAAAAATTAATAGATATTACGATAATACAATTAAACCTAACTTTACCTAAAAAATTTTTAAAACCGACCCACATTCATTTAGCATCTGTAAATTAAAATAAAATAATAAGATAACAAAGATATCAAAACAATACAATTAAACCTAACCTTTACACAAGAAATTCTTCAAATTCAAATGACATTCATCTACGACCTGTAAACTATAAAAAATAAATAATATAATAGTGATTACAAAGCTTCGATTTTGATCCAACTAATTCTTGTCTGAGCAAAAAGTTTTACTCTAAAGAATGATTTTGAATGAAAACAAAAAAGATATATATATATATATATATATATATATATATATATATATATATACGCACATGTTGAATTCTATTATTCTGACAAAATAGTGAAGAAATTGAGGGTTAGAAAATCAAACATTCACCAATCTAGACATGCAATCGAATCAAGTTTGATGAACATCAATCATATTCTCCCAATAGGAAAATCGGTTTATTCTCTAGTTTAACGTACATCTCAATATTTATAAAAGTATTTCCTTAATTAATAGAGTCTTATTTTAGGAGTATTTTTCTAATTGAACAGTAGAAAGGAAAATATTAATTAATTCTCCTACCATATATTTTAGGAGTCCCATAAAATAATAAATTTTAAAAAATAATGAAATGACAGTTTTTTCTAAAGAAGAGTCTTTTAATGAAGGAAAAAAAAAATTCAAATCACTTTTCTAAAGGTCTTCACACTTTTAATATATTATAGATTATATATATATATATATATATATATATATATATATATATATATATATTAGTTACATTTTTATTAGCTGACCTCTCTTAGGCTTCAACAACTTACTTGTCAGTAGGCTGTTGCCTTAACTAACTTCTAACTAACTTTTCATAAAAAATAGTTTGGACTTGGAAGCTTCTATTAGACCATTCACATTTACACCTTAACACATTATGTCTCAATACTCCTTCTTAAGCTAGGAGAGACAAATATATTTAGAACTCCTAGTTTGGATAATAAAAACTCATGTTGAACTCTGCTTAAACCGTTTATAAGAATATCAATAGGTTGATTTTGAGTAGACACATAACTGGCACTGATTAAACCTTGTTGAAGTTTTTCTCTAATGAAGTGACAATCGATTTCAATGTGCTTTGTTATTTCATGATTGAAGGATTAGCAACAAGATGAATAGCTGTCTTGCTATCATTTATATATATATATATATACACACACACACTATTAGCTTAATCTCAACATAAAAATTCCTAGCAACCATACTAGTTCAGCAACAGTAGTTGTTAAGCTTCTATACTTTGCTTCTGCCGAGCTTCTTGAGACTGTTGTCTGCTTCTTAGCTTTCTAAAAAATCAATAAATCTTCTATCTTGGTTATATATCTAGTCACAGACTTTTTTTATAAGAGTACAGTTTGCTCGATTTGCATTACAATAAGCAGTGATTATGTTTGTTGGATAACTGGATAACAATATACCTTGTACTAGATGCCTTTTAATATACTTAAAAATACTTAGTGCAATATCCATATGTGATACTTTAGGATGTTGATGAAATTGGCTAAATTTTTGAACACTATATGAGATATAAGGCCTTGTCATATTTAGATACAAGAGTTATCCGACCAACTTCTAATATGTTCCTTGATCTACAAGTTGATCTTTACTATTTTGACTAGTTTGATCATCATAGTACTTAGAGGTTAGCTTGACATTCATATTAATGAGAGTTTCAGCTGGTTTAGCACCTTGTTCGCAATAAATTTTCGTCGACGCTGAAAATTAACTGCAAGCAAAAATAAAATAAACAAAAAGAATATTTTATATAAATGAATTTTTGCGGATACAATTCTGTTATTCTCTCGATTCTTCTCTCCTAAGTTTTTCCAGAATTTGAGGGCCTTTGCGGTGTGATTCTCGAATGTAGGATGATTTGAGCCTCCTAGAAATGTGTTTGGATCTCCAGGAATTGTCTGATAGCACTTCGTTTTGTCGAGTTGATCTTCGTGCAGAACTTCGTTAGTCAATTCGTTGAAGAGCTGTGTAGTCAATACAGAAGCTTCCTCCAATGCTTGCATAATGTCCTCCCTTTTCTTTTCTCACTTTAGAATGTTATGTTACTCCCCTATTTATAGTTATAGGGGGTAGGCCTAGTTGTTTGTGATTGGCCGAAACATGTCACTTTGCCACTTGACGTCTTTTGACTGGTTGTTGAATTTGAATGAGATTTTCACATCATTTATACATGTGGTGACATCTCATTGGTCTTGGATTTGACTAGGATGCCATGTCACTTGATGAGTTTGGGCTTCAAAGTGAGATGGACCTTGATGAAGAATAAAATAGGCTTTTTTAGCCCAAAATAAGTTTAAACCCAGTAACATATGGCTCAAATCCAAATTTTAAATGAATTTGATCCAATAAATTTTATGTGTCTACAGATGCCCCCTACTTCAAGGTTGATTGACGTGTAGGCTTGCCGAAACTTGGCGGGGAGACTTGAAGTACTCATGAATGTATTTTCATTCTTATGATTTCAAAGGTATTTGTTTCTCTCAATGTTGATCATGCCAAATTGAAGCATCGTGCATTTGGTACCGACACTTATTGCCAGATTGAAGTTTCACGTAGTTGACATCAATCCGCATAGAACTGAGAAGCTTCATCCGGTCAACACTGTAGATGTGTTACATCTTTATTTTTTTTGTGCAGGTTTATGCAAATGGTCTTGATGTCAGACTAAAAAGGTCGACATGATTGATGTTGAACCATTTAGTGCACTACTTTCTTACTGCTTGATAAGAAAGTGACTTGGAATGATCTGATTTTATCTTTGACGACGCTGAAAGTTTTCTATTTTAGCTTCAGTGAGCATGTACTTGGTGTCATTCTTGCGACCTTGTGATGATGAAGTTCTGAGTGTATGCAGTCCATCGTTGCAAAGCAAGCATGTGGTACATCTCATCCATGGGGCTCGGAGATAAAGAGGCTTTGAGTGAGAGCATCCCATTCTTTTCAAGGAGCACGTACGTGGTGCCATCCAGCTTGATAATATTGACATAGGGAGTAGCCTTTTCTGACTTTGGTGAGCAAGTACTAGGAACACGTCCACAAAAATATTTATCCTCCGATGGAAGAACAAAAATATGAGTTGTTTGATTCATAAAAATGGAATTCAATGTCCTATCTTATCAGCTTTGCGCAGCGTCATGATAAATTCTGTATTTTGATGTAGGAGTATCGAAATCAGGAGCCATTTTTTTCGCGTTAGAAACTAGACTCGTAGAGATATGTCTTACTCAAGAATTTTAATCAGATTGCATCCGAATTGTCCCAGACATTGCTCCAAAAATAGCCTTCTAATCTTGGTTTGCTGGTTATTTCAGCTTTGCGCAGCGTCATGATAAATTCCATACTTGACGTGAAAGTATCAAAATTAGGTTTCATTTTTTGCATTGGAAAGTAGATTTGTAGTGCTACGTGTCACATAAAAACCACAATTAGGTTATATCCGAATCATCCCAGAAATTTCTCCAAATACATCCTTCTAATCTTGGTTCGCTGGTTATTTCAGCTTTGCACAGCGTCACGATAAATTCCATATCTTGATATGGAAGTATCGGAATAAATTCTGTTTTTTGCATTAGAAAGTAGACTCGCAGAGCTATGTCTCACATGAAAATCACAATTAGGTTGCATCCGAATCGTCCCAGATATTTCTCCAAAAATATCCTTCTAATCTTGGTTCACTGGTTATTTCAGCTTTGCACAGCGTCATAATAAATTCCATATCTTGACTTGGAAGTATCGAAATCAGATTCCATTTTTTGCATTGGAAAGTAGACTCACAGATCTAAGTTAAGAGTGAAATCCATCAGCATATAACCTTTATATTTTATCAGGTACTTTTCCAAACTTGCAGCCTGAATCTTGTGATATTCTATATCTCCTCAGATTTTGGATACTTTATGAATTTCATCATCGACTTCAAGTTTTAGGACACATCACTTCCGCAATATGTTGAAGGACAGACTAGAGCAATATTCAAAGTACCACAAGTCTTTTTCTTGCCGAGAAGACTTTATTGCTTGAGAGATAATGAAGAATCCTTTTACTTTAAGACGACATCTTCAAAGGACTCCAAATATGCATTCAAGATTCATACTTTTCCTTCCTTTTTTTTGAGAGCCATTCACAGTTTAGACTCATGTGGGCCAAGAGTGACATACAGTTTAAGTTCGTGCCTTAAGGAGCATTTTGACTTGCAGTTTAGGCTTGTGCATTGAGGAGTATTTTTGACTTGCAGTTTAAGCTCGTGCAACAAGGAGCATTTTTGACTTGAATTTTAAGCTCGTGCAGCAAAGAGCATTTTTGACTTGCAGTTTAAGCTCGTGCAGTAAGGAGTATTTTTGACCTGTAGTTTAAACTCGTGCAATAACAAGTATTTTTGACTTGCAATTTAATCTCGTGCAGCAAGGAGCATTTTGGGAAAGAATTCTTGTAATGTAACTTTCCTCTCAAGCCTTTGTAATGAAGTATTGTTCTAATTCAATTTGATATTTATTGCCCCCATTGGTTGAAGCATATATGCATTTGATCTTGTGTCGTCTTTTGAGAGTTGGAGTTTAGAAGCTCTTTGACATTTTTTTCTTTTGCGACCATTCAATGTCTAAGTATCACCCTTTTTGCTATTAGAGAAGTCATTTTTCATGGATTTTCTCATTGTTTTCTTCAAGGCTGGAACCCTAATTGGGTCAAATCTCTCAAATTGTACCATGGTGGTTTTTTCAACTTTTGGTGATTCGACAGAGCGCATGGCTTATAGAGCTTTTGAAATTGAACCTTTCACATAGTGCAGTTTGGCGCTAACATGATTTGCATCAACTATATCACCATCATCAAGGATGATCTTTCCCTCTTGCATTAATTTCACGATCTTTTCCTTCAGGATAAAGCATTTTATGGTATGATGACCAATAGTGCGGTAAAATTTGCAGTATTTAAAATTATCGACTTTGTGTGATTCTTCAGGTCGCTTTGACTTAGGAAGTTCAATGACTTCTTTGGCTAACAACTCGTCAAGAATTTTAGAAACATCAGAGTCGAAAAAAGGATATACCCTTGCTTGTAACTCTTTCAAGGTTGGTTGATTTTTCACCTCTCGCATTTATTGCTTTGGAGCTTTCTATTTTAACTTTTGTCTTGTAGGGGACTTTGTAAAACTCATAATTGTCGTCATAGATTCCTCAATTTGGTATTCAGATGAGTCTTCAAATTTCGTGACTTCCTTCCTAGGATAAAAAATAGGTGATGCCATTCTATGACTTGCAATACTTAGCTCCATATCATGAGCGCGCGTAACTAATTCTTCTAAAATTTGAGGCTTAATTCCTTGGAGGATATACATAAGGCCCCAACACATTTCTTGAATGCAAACTTCAATCGTAAAAGTTTCAAAAAGTTGATCCTTGCAATCAAAGCTCAATGTTTGCCAACGATTTATGTAATCCAGTACAGGATCATCTTTACTTTGTCTTGTGTTTTTCAACTCCATCATCCTGACCATACGATGGGTACTGTAGAAACTATTTAGGAACTGAATTTCTAGTTTCTCTTAATAATCAATTGATCTAGACTCCAAGTCTATGTACCAATCAAAAGCGTTGCCTTTCAAGGAGCAAACAAATTGCTTGACAAGAAGATCGCCATGTGTACCAACACTTCTACAAGTCTCAACAAAATAAGCGATGTATTGCCTTGGTTTTCTCTTTCTATTAAATTATTGAAACTTTAGCAGTTGATATCCAATTGGCATTGGTAAGCCCTCGATTCGCTTAGAATACGGCTTTGAGTATCTTATAAAACTTTGTGACGGACCGCCATATTGTGCCTTGATGGTGTTTGCAATCATATCTTGCAGTTGTTGAACTGTTAGAGTAGCCACTGAAGCGGATCGATCATCGCAGTAATTGTCACTTATCTTGATGAGAGATTCACCATCAACTTTTTTCCGTGATGTTAGATTATAATTTGACTTTCCAGGATTGTATAGATCTAACTTGATCATAAGTTGGGCGATTTGATGATCTTCTCATCAACGGACTTCTTTAAGGCTTCAATGGTTTTCTCCATCATTGCAAACTTCTCGTCCAAGTCAATTGCATCAACCATGAAGATGTTGACTTTTGTTGAAGTTGGAGATTTCATTAAGTTTTTAGATTCTCCAAAGTTGCAGCCAGTTTCAGACGGTTCATATGATAACATAGATGCGAAGTTGCCCCCAGGTGTTGTAGTTACTGCCAAAATTTAAGATTTTATCCTTTTTATCATCTCCAAAATGGTGAAGTATTGGGATTCATCCAAAGAACAAGCATTGAGAATGCGTCGATTGATGGGGCCAATAAGTTTGATTTGAGTAGACGTGGCAGTAGTAGACTTCTTGCACGAAACTCCATTTATTTTTCTGAAGTCCATTGTAGTAGTTGAATATGTGATTTTGTTTGACTTGTAGAAGGAAGAGATGAAGAGCAGAACTGGTTCCACTTGGTATGCCAATTTGTTCACAACAAATTTTCATTGACGCTGAGAATTAACTGCAAGCAAAACTAAAATAAACAAAAAGAATAATTTTATATAAATGAATTTTATGGGTACAATTTCGTTATTCTCTTGATTCTTCTCTCCTAAGTTTTTCTATGATTCGAGAGCCTTTGCAGCATGTTTCTCGAATGTAGGATGATTTGAGCCTCTTAAAAATGTGTTTGGATCTCCAGGAATTGTCTGACAGCACTTCATCTTGTCGAGTTGATCTTCGGCTAGAACTCCACTAGTCAATTCGCTGAAGACCTGTGTAGTCAATGCAGAAGCTTCCTCCAATGCTTGCAGAATGTCCTTCTTTTTCTTTTTTCACTTTAGAATGTTATATTACTCCCCTATTTATATTTATAGGGGGTAGGCCTAGTTGTTTGTGATTGGCCGAAACATGTCACTTTGACATTTGACGCCTTTTGACTAGTTATTGAATTTGAATGAGATTTCTACATTATTTATACATGTGGAGGTGTCTCATTGGTCTTAAATTTAACTGGGATGCCACGTCACTTGATGAATTTGGGTTTCAAAGTGAGATGGACCATGATGAATAATAAAATAGGCTTACCATTTTTTTAGCCCAAAATAAGTTTAAACCCAATAACATATGGCTCAAATCCAAATTTTATATGAATTTGATCCAGTAAATTTTATGTGTATACACACCTAACATTCTAATCTCTAATATAATTTCAAGTGCATATTTTCTCTGATGCATGAGGAGTCCAACTTTTGGTCTTGCAAATTTTATGCCAAGAAAATATTTCATCTCTCCTAAATCTTTTTTTTTGAATCTTATTGCAAATATCTTTTAGTGTTTTCAATAAGCTTCATACTACTACTTGTAATTAACATATCATCAACATACATTAGGATTAGTGTAGTTCCTTCAATTATCTTTCTTATATATAGAGAATAGTCATATTGACTGTAATTTAATCTCAGTCTTTGAAGTGCCTTAGTTAGCCTATGATTTCATTGCCTTAGAGCTTGTTTAAGTCCATATAGTGACTTTACAAGTGTACACACTTTCTTCCCCCCTAACTAGTAAAGCCTTAGGACAAGGTCATGTATATCTCATCGTGTAGATCTCCATATAGAAAAGAATTGTACACATCCATTTGATGGGTGTGTCAATGTCTAGAAATAACTAATGACAAAATGGCTCTAACTGTAACCATCTTATCAATAGAAGAAAAGGTTTCTTTGTAATCTACTCTTTTTTTAGCTTATATCCTTTGGTGAATGATATTCATAGCTTGGATAAACTTGGAGTCTGTCTTCTAGACTCCGAGGATGGTGGTATGATGGTATAGGAAGTGGTGCAGTCATTTGTTAGTATGAAATCAAGTAGAAGAAAATGCTAGATCCTATCTTAATAAAAATCAAGGGTGATGTAGGTGGGAAAAAGGTAATGGTATTTGAGGTTAGTGGTGATAGTACCTTGAGGTATCAAGGAAGGTTATGTGTTCCTAACGTGGATGGGTTGCGCGAAAGGGTATTGGCTGAGGCACATAAATCTCGCTATGTTGTTTATCCTGGTTCAACTAAAATATATCATGACCTCAAGGAGTTTTATTGGTGGAATGGTATAAAGAGGTATGTAGCTAAATTTGTAGCCAAGTGCATGGTGTGCCAACAAGTCAAAGTTGAGCACATGAGGCCTGGTCAGTTGTATCAGGAAATTAAATTGCTAGAATAGAAATGAGAAGTGTTTAACATAGATTTCCTTACCAGTCTTCCTCGGTATCAAAATAAATTCATTCGATTTGGGTCATCGTGAATAGGATGAAAAGTCCCCTCACTTTTTGCTAGTGAGGACTAACTTTTCGGTGAAGGATTTTGCGAGGTTGTATATTTATGATATTGTGAAGCTACATGGTTTTGATTATCTCTGATCATGGTATGCAGTTTTTATATCACTTTTAGCGCTCTTTTCAAAAGGAATTGGGGACTAAGGTTAGTTTGAGTACTGTTTTTCATCCGCATATGGATTGGCAAGCAGAAATGACTTCATACATTGGAGGACATGCTTTGTGCGTGTGTGATTATTTATGGTGGTAATTGGGTTGAGCATCTACCTCTTGTAGAGTTTGCTTATAATAATTGTTACCATTCTAGTATTGGAATATCCTTTTTTAAGGCGTTGTGTGGTAGGAGGTGTAGATCTCTTATTGGATGGTTTGAGGTTGGTAAGGCAGATATATTTAGTTCGGATTTGGTTTATCAACCTATGGAAAAGGTGAATGTGATTCAGGATGGTCTTAAGATTGTCCAAAGTCACCAAAAGTCCTCTGCATATGTAAGGCGTAGAGACTTAGAGTTTGAGGTCAGGGATAGGGTGTTCCTAAGGGTATCTCCCATGAAGAGAGTAATGCGGTTTGGTAAAAAGGGGAATCTCAGTCCTCGATATATTGGTCCTTTTGTGGTTTTGCGTAGGGTTGGAATTGTGGCATATGAATTGGATTTGCCTTCTAGTTTGAGCTTCATTCATTCGGTATTTCATATATCTATGTTGAGGAACCATCTTGATGATTCTTATTCGATGGTTCTTTTGGGGGTTTAGGTATCTCAGATTCTACGTCTTATGAAGAAGTCCTAGTTGAGACATTGGATCGGCAGGTTCGTCGATTACGTACCAAAGATGAAGTCTAAATATCTGTATTTGTTCTCTGCTTTGGATATTTGATAATGCAAATGACTTTACCTGATTTCTTTGCATCTTTGTTAAAGGTAAGAGCAGAGGCATCTAAGGGGTGTAAATCATGCTTGTACCTACCTTGTTCGTCATTAGGGGATGAATGATCCTAGTGGGGGAGATTGAAACACCTTAGGTTTTGGTCCTTAGAAAATTTCTTGAGTTTTAGACTTTCTGGACATGGTACGACTCATCATGCGAGTCGTATAGTGTGGGTACGGGCTATATGACCTATTCGTTTGTCATCCAGTGTTGGTGGTATTGAGTGGATTGGTTTTTAGAATGGCTATGACTTAGGTGGTACATGTCGTATGGTAGGATATGAGTCTTGACATTAGGGCTGGGCATAAAATACCAAAAACTGAATTACCGAACCAAACCAAAAAATTTGGTAACTGGTATTCGGTAATTCGGTATTTCATATGGTATTTTGGAGTAAAATTTCAACATTTTGGTATTCGGGATTGAGTTTGGTATAAGATATTAAAACAATTTGGTATTTGGTATTTACCGAATATCGTATTTGATATATATATATATATATATATAACCAATCCGATAGATTATAGTATTAGTAATCCCAAAGAATCTCTTGGACCTTGGTAATATATTCGTAAAAAGCAAAAAAAAAATACTAAATAGGGTTTCTAATAAATATATTCTTTTAGTTTAAACGTACATTTGCACATCTCCAACTTTAATATGGTATTACCAAATACCATACCGAATCGAAGTTTAATTTATCAATTACCAAATTTCTGAATCGATGTTTATAAGTATGGTATATGGTATCTACGTTCAAATACCGATTATCAAATTACTGAACATGAATTTTAAAAATACCAAACAAAATACCAAACACCCACCCCTACTTGCCATTGACTCATATGGTAGACAGTGTTCAAACTTTCTTGGTTATATTCTGCCAAGGATACGGTTTAGGGATATAGATCGTATGATTTGCGTATGAATTAGTTTGTGTAAGTCTTAGAGTGGACATTATTGGAGCCAAGGGGAGGCTCAAGGTACGAGTGGTGGGTACCACTCGTATGAAAGGGTACGACTGGTATGGTGAGTCATATCCATATGTAGAATTTTTATATAGTTTAAGTAGGGATAATCTGGACATTTCTCCACTTACTCACTTAAGGTCCCATGACTTATAACTCTATTGGGACATCATTTACCCTATTATTCTAATCTTAAACACTTAGAAACACTCTTTAATTCTCTCTAAGGCTTTTGGGTAAAGAAAGGCTAGGGTTTCATCTTGAGGAGCCATTTGGGGTTTGTTTGGGTGATTTCTTCTCATTTTCTTCTCAATCTAAGGCAAGATACTTCTCCCTCATTGTTACTTACAACTAAAGGCATGTTTCATACAATGTTTTTATGACATAATTATTGTATGGTTTAGAGGTTTTCAAATAGATGTTGGGGCTTTGGTATTAAATGTTTGGTTATGACTTTCCTATGTTTTAATTATGTTTTCACATGATTTAATGGTGGTTTGTACAATTGGTTGCATGGGAATGGTTAATTGGTATTTGTCTTTGGTCTTGGAAGCACTATGCCCTCAATATGTTTGTTAAAATGCTTATAATATTGCTTTTACTCTATTATTGAACTCTTATTGGAACTATTGCATGGTATTGTTTGGTAATGGAACTCTAAATGGTATAAATGTTTGGAATGGTTAGAATGGTAAGGTGTGGTGGTCATGGTTATGGTTAATTAAACTTCCTTGTAGGGTACAAGGAAATCCCCCAGTAAACATGTTAATGAACAACTTATAGGGTACATAGGACTCCCCCAAGCAACTTAATAATGGAACACTTATGGGGTACACAGGATTTCCCCAAGTTAACTTGATAATGTAATCTATGGGTACATGGGAATCCTTTTACATAAAGGTTGGCAAGGACATTGTTTGCAAACTATAGTCGGTATGACGATACCACTACTCATAGCCTTGGTTAATAATAAAGGTATAATGGTTTGGTTGGATGGAAATGGTTTTAATTGGGCAATAATAGCGAGGTGTGATAGCTTATCGTGAAGGTGTGATTCCAATAAATGAACACTGGAAACTCTTGTTTGCCGACATGAAGGGTTGGTCATGGCAACTATATATGATACTATAAGGTACATGAGAATCCTCTAAGTACATTATACATATGTATCATGGAGAGAAAAGGGTACTTGGGAATCTCCTAGTCTTATGGTATCTCCGATTCATGCGGCTAAACGCATCGGCGCCCATTCAGAGGGTTATGTTGGACTAATATAACCTATAGGTGATTTTAGGACGGTTAAGCTACATATACACAGGTTAATGATTTTAATGGAATGCTAAACCCGATTTTCTTTCCCAGTATGTATGTATGTATGTATGTATGTATGTATGTATGGTTGTGTGCATATGGTTGGTTTACTTGGTTTTACTGGTTGGCATTATTTTATTCCCTATCCTAAGTACTTGCTAGTGTTCACATGCTAACCCGTCCTCGATAGCTGTATCCCCACACGATGTAGGAACCGACCATTTTACTCTTCCTTCTTAGTGATCAGATCTTGGGATCAGTTACTGGATTGAAGTGGTGAACTTTCCATTTTACTCCTCCTGCTTAGTGATCGAATCTTGGGATCAGCTACTGGATTGAAGTGGTAAACTTTCATATTTCAAAAGTCTCCATCTCATGTTCATGAATGTTTGTACATACTTTGGATATTTTATGGATATTGATTTTGGCTATGGTTGGGGGCATGTCCCAATCAGATATTACTTTTCTTTTGGTTAGAGGCTTTTGTAAAACTACTAGGGGTTGGTATGGGTAAGATCGGTATTGGTGTCAGCCTTCATATTGGCATTCGTATTGGGGTTGATACCGTTGGACTAAATTTCTCATTGTTCCATCTTTTTATGTTATGTTATGGAACTTGGTTTGGTTAATGTTATGGTTTTGTTTTATTTTTTTGGCTCGGTTATCAGTTATCGGTTGGGTTTGGGACGGTTGGGCTTCTTTGGGTCGGTCTCGGTCATAGACCTATCCTAGAGTCTAGATTTGTGCATTTACATGCTATCTTGTTATATGTTCGGAGTTCATCCGATTCAAGGTATATGCTGGATAATTGGGTTGGGTATCGAGGTGGTCTCCACTTCTGGTTGGACTTGGGATGCCCATTACGAAAAAGCCCCGGGTCGGGTCGTGTCAGTATTATTCTTTTCTCTCTTTCATTACACAAAATTCATTACACAAAAGTCATTTTACTTTATCTTGGTAATCACGAAAATCACTAAAGTCGGATTTTATAATAAGAAATGATATGACAACCTTAATTAGTTCTTAATTTTGATTTAAGAAAATATAATATATATATATATATGTGTGTGTGTGTGTGTATTATCCATATCATGAACCATTTTATATATGCCTAACCCAATCTCCCAAACTAATTATATAGTGGAAGAATACCAATTTCTTAATAGATTAGGCTACCTAGTGGAGACTATTTTTATAAAATAACTTTGGCTGATATTTTTATGAAACTAAAATCTATAAAGATGGGGAAAAATAGAACAAGATAATAAGAGTAGCTAAAACCAAAAAAAAAAGCATTTCATAATATTGCATTCATTTGCCAAAATACTGGCTATTAAGCAACTCTAACAAAATCATTAATGCTTATTAAGGCAACAATTAGAATATATGTATTACATACGTAAAAATTACAAAATGACATCCTGTGTAATTCAAATCGTATATTAATTTAATACAAAATATACTTACCTTAAGCACATTTCGTGCCCTAATTAAGAAAGTAAAAAAAGTAACAAAGACAGAGAATGTGAGAAGTGAAAATTATCTTAAATATACGTATTAGATTATTTATTGTAAGTTATAGCAACACTTTTTAATAATTAGTGAATTAAAGAAATAATTGCAAGTTATAGCAATTTCTAAAAAAATAATTTTTTTAAATAATAAAAAATATTTTTTAATAATTAATATTCACATTATCTCCTTATTTATAGCCTTTAATATTTATCTCTCTTCATTATATCTTTTGATAATTATGGCAAGTGTTATTGTTGGTATCAATAATTATCTTTTTTTTTTCATTAATCAAGTTATAAAATTTGTTGTTAAATTAAGGAGAAAAATATGATAAAGATATTTTTTATGTTGATACACAATATTTGACTTTTTTTTAACTTTATTAATTAAGTGACTATTTCAATACTTACACAATTTTCCATTGTCACTTTACTGACAATAGACTTATCAACTATTAATTTATCTCTCTTTATCATAAATTTATTTTTTCTCTTTGTTTTTTACTGTATAATATATGTCTTGTGTGTGAAGTTTGGTTTTCCGTCATATATTTCTTTTTTGGGATTCAAAGTTTCTTTAGTTTGAATGAGTATATAAATTGAACATACTATTCAAATTTTTCTTAAAATTTTTGTGTATAAATCCTGTTTAAAATTGTAATGCCCCGAGTCTGCACCTCGAACGCCACACGATGCTTACGACCTCAAAGGACCACAAGTTAACCCATGATTGGTACCTTCTATAAGCATTGAATGATAATACTGAAATAAATGCGGAAGTTAGGCTGAAGTTGCCGTAAGGTTCATAACTGAAAACAAATACTGAATACTGATAAACAAATACTAAAAGCTGAATATCTGTCTGGAATAATCTAGCTTGAAAGCCTCTAACTATCTGAACATGGAGTTGATGGGATAAGTCCCCAACTAACTCCGACTACTGAACATGCTGAACTATTGAAATACTGAAATGATAACTCTGACCTCGAACTATGAGGACTCACCACTAAATCTGCTACTGATAGTCTAGGCTGCTAAGTATGGTCAGGAGCCCGTGCATCTGAATCTATGATATAAGACATAATAGCACAAAAGAAAAGGTATGCGTCAGTACTTTGAATGTACTGGTATGCTAAGTGAGGTAGGCGGATATGTATGGGTTCATATGGATCAACAATAACTGGTTGAGTAACATGAATATAACTGAATAAGAGTACATGTATATCTGAAATTGTTGTAATTACTGATTATGTAATACTATGCACATAATTACATATATTGTAATTGAGATCACATTAACACTGAATACTGAGGTTTGATAACTAAATGACTGACATCTAAGTTTACTGATACTGTATTACTGTTAACTGGGTGACTGTTTCTGACAGTCCTAATTCTATGGAACTGAGCTTATGTCTGACAGTCCTGATTCTGAAAACTGAACTGAGGTTTTATACTGAGTCTGAAACTGAAATTAAAACTATGAGAGTGTCCATCTAACCAACATATCCAGATTATAAACTGAGTTGGGGTCAAACCTATGACCCCAATTGGAAGGGTGTTAGCACTTTGCCAAGGGATACCAAAAATGACTGTGAGTTAACCCTATCTGGCAGGAAGATATTTTGTCAACCCTCACTAGCAGGAAAACTCATACGAGATGTATAAACCGTTATATGACAAGAAGATATCTCAACCTACGCTGGCTACATAGTTCTGTAACATAGGGATTACTACTAAGGGTCAAACCCTTCATTGACAGGAATGCCCCCATCCCTGGGTTTGCTTGATGATGAATCCTACTCCCAACTTAATAAACATTAAATTGATCACTAGACTGTACTAGGCTTGACTGAACTGTAACTGATCGTGCTAACTGACTGAAATAGGCTGAGTTCACTGAGTTTTGTTAACTAACTGAGTACACTAAGTTCTGTACCTGACTGAGTACTACTGTATATGACATCACTGAGACTATTCTGTAGCTTCTTGAATTCTAAGTAAACAGGTAGATTTTGGGTATTGAATACCCCTAGGACTCGGTAGCATTGAAAGTAAAAGATAGCACAATCTTGAAAGCATGATAACTAGTCACTTTGTCACAATTCATCAATTGAGACATTTTATCAAACACTTGCATGGTATAAACTTTTATACATGCTAATATGTTATGATTTCACTATTCAACTCACATGAACATTTTATCAAACACTTGGGGGCATAATTTATGCACATAATAAGAATCAATATGCAAACATCATGTTCACAATCCCTTCTCACAATTCAAATGGGATTTTAACATAAATTCACATAACCTTACACACCATGCTAATTAATTCACATGAAACTTGTAATAAATCATGGGTTAAAACTCAAATAACACCATAATCATGAATACAATCAAATTCAACATAAAATTCATGAAAGCAATCAGCTTGTAGTTTAAAAAAGATTCTTGAACTCTAAGGGTGAAAGAAAACCCTTGGATGAACACCTAACATACCTTAGTAATCAATTTAGTGAAGATTGATGGTGACTTCTTGAAGCTTAAATTTTAATTGGATGCCCTAGGGTTTGTTCTTGAGAAAATTTGAGTGAGAATGAGTGATTTAGCCTTTAAAAAGGCTTAATCTCGTGTTTTTGGGGCTGATATAAGGTGGGAAAATAACCGAAATACCCCTATGGACGTGAACTTTTTAATTACTGAAAACGTGCCTAGCAATGTGTAGATCGATGCACCGCATCGGTGGTATTGATGTGATGACCAACGCACCACATCGATTTTTGGTTAGTTCACTGAAATTTACACTGTAAGCTGGGAAAAATATCTTTCAATGTGATGGGCGATGTGACGCATCGACCCACTATTTTGGTCACCCAAATATGATTCAAACGAGGTCTAAAAATTTTAAAACTTATCCGAAGTGACCTATTGAAACACCTGATCATGATTCAACCCAAGGATTGATATTTTAAGGTCATAAGGGTCATAAAATAAGATCACCAAATTATGAAGGCTAAAATAATTCTAAGTATAAACACTTGGCTGAAATTTCTAAGTCTGGGACCTCTTTTCATGCTTTAAAGGACTGAGTTAAGCTTAGGATTTTGTGGGTTCTTACAATATCTTCCCCTTGGGAACATTCATCCTCGAATGAGACTGACTAAGCTGAGGATACTAATAGACTGAGTTTACATACTAAACATACACAACTGAATCATGATTTCATGACTGAAAGTACTGATATACTGAGTTTTCATACTGAACATGCATAACTGAAGCATGACTGGATTCTGAAGGCATGACACATGACTGAGCTATTTCATGAAGGTATGCATGATATGAGAATGTTATGCAATTGAAATTGATACAGAGTTTGTAAAGGAAATTTGAGCATGGAATAGAGTAAATTTAAGGAAAACTGTTACCTTGAGCTGAATCTGAGTTTGCAGAAAAGAGGTGAGGATACTTGGTTCGCATATATGCTTCTGCTTCCCAAGTAGCTCCCTCAATGGACTGATTTCGCCAAAGAGCTTTGACTAGAGGAACTTCTTTATTCCCCAGTCTGTGAACATGATGATCACGAATTTCGATTAGAACTTCTCATAAGAGAGAATGTTCTGAATATCTATACCCTCTATAGGGACTACAACTTCTAGGTCACTTATGCACTTCTTAAGCAAGGAGACTTTAATGCGCCGAGAATACACCCTGGGCATCACACGGTGCTTACAGTCCCAAGGGACCATAAGCTAACCCATGAATGATATCTCCTATGAGCACTGAATAATAATACTAAAATAAATATGGAATTAAGCTAAATTGGCATAAGGTTCAAAATCTAATTTCTAATAAATAATAACATCTGGTAGAAATATCTGAAAAATAAACACTGTCTGAACTAGTCTAGTCTGAAAACCTCTAACTGAACTATCTGAATATGGAGTTGATGGGACAAGCACCCAACTAACTTCAACTACTAAACTACTGATAAACTGAAATAAAATCACATCCTTGATGGATGAGGACTCACTGCTAATCTACTGCTACTGGCTAAATCTAAATTTATTTATGCACGGTCGGGAACCTGAGCGTCCGAACCTATGATATGAGATAGTATAGCAGAAAGAAAGAGTATGCATCAGTACATGGAATGTACTGGTATGCTAGATGAGGTAAGGCTGAATGCAAGGGTTCATATGCATGAACAATAACTGACTGTATGATTTAGAGTAACTAAACATGAGAGTACATAGATACCTGATACTACTGTAATTACTGAGTATGCACTAATATGCGGATAAATAAATACTGTGACTAAGCTTGTCTGAAGATAAGTCTTGAATTCTGATACTGAGTAACTAATATCTAAAGTTACTGATAACTATTTACTAATACTAGTTAACTGTATTTGATAGTCCTGATTCTGTAGAACTAAACTGAGTTCTATTCTGAAGACTAAAACTGAGATATGGGAGGTAATTATGTAACCGATATGACCCTCTCTGAACTGATTGGGGTCCAACTTATAACCCCAACTGGAAGGGTGCTAATATAGTACCACAGGTACTAACACTAGAAAACCAGGATACCAAGCCTAATTAATGGGTGACACCTGGGCGGAGCCAAGCCTAATCTAATGGGTGACCCCTGGGAGGTAGCCAAGCCTAGTCTAACGGGTGACTCCTTATCCTGTACTGGCTACGTAGTTCTAGAGTACATAGACTTCTACTAACAAATCTGCATCTCTGATGAGGAAGCCGTCATCCCTACACTCGCTCAGTGCTAAATCCTACTCCCAACTGAAAGAGACTGAACTGAGTACACAAAACTGGACTAGAATGATACTGAGTTTTCTTAGTTTTTCCTGAGTTCTATAACTGATTGAGTTCTACTGAGTTCTGAAACTGACTGAGAGTACTACTGATCATGACATGACTGATACTATTCTATAACTGACACTGGCTTTAGGTAAATAGCTAAATTGTCGGGTATTAAATACCCCTAAGACTCGATAGCATGAAAAATAAAGCACAGCATAATCATAAAGGCATAATAATACTTGCTTGCTAACCATGTACTCATTTAGACATTCTGTTAAACACTTGATATACAAGAACTTGTGCTGAATAGAATCATATAATAATATGTCATTTCTTCACTAGTCAAATCACATAAGCATTTTATCAAACAATTGTAGGTATAAGCTTATACATGATTGGGAAAGACATGTTAACATGCTATAATGGCATTATTTCATTCTCATAGACAGTTTATCAAACACATGGAAAACATACTTGGTTCATTAAATCATAAACACTTAGGGTTAACATGGTTACATCAATCAACTTGAAAATTGAAGGATTCATCATGAATATCATGTATTCAACATATACTAGTATCAATTCTTGGAACTTGTAATCTAAATCATGGATTTAAACCCAACAATAACATGAACATGAATTCAATCTAATTCAAACATGAAAATCATGAATCTAAGACCTTGCATGTTTAAAAAGGGTTCTTGGACTTCATGGGTGAAAAGGACCTATGAATGAACACCTAACATACCTTGGAAAGTTAATTCTTGAAGATTCTTGAAGGATTTCTTGAGCTTTGTTCTTGATTTCTTGAACGGTTTTTGCTAATTTTGAGAGAAAGAGCTTATTGATTTGGGGGAAAACTATTAAAAAATGAATTCAAAAAATTTTTAGGGCTTAAATATCACACCTAGAAGGATTAAAATTAAGGGAAATGACCAATTTAACCCTGGATAAAACTTTTAATTTATGTTGAAATTTTCTGAAATAGGCACCTGACGCGACGCGGCACTATCGCGCTGTGTCACTGGAAATTGACATCTGAGAATTTTGCTTGTGGTGCAATGCGACACAATCATGGTCCCTCACTGGAAACTGACAACTGGGAACTAGGACGTCGGGGCGACGCGTCAGGATCATGACAGAATATTGAAAATTGACAATTGGATTTTAGCTGGTGGCGCAGCAAGGTGGTATCACAGAGCTTCACTGGAAATTTCCAAATGCCATTTGGTCTGGCTCCACGACATGCCGGTGTTCCAGTTGGCACACTGTTTCACTAAATTGGCCATAACTTTTTGCCCGTTTATTGGATTTGGGTAAATTTTATATCGTTAAAAAGTTAATTGAATTTCCTATGCAATGGAAGGATCTAAACTTAAAGATACTGAGTATTTGTAAAAATTTATATAGGATAACTCATGTACTGAGAGTTAATCTAAGATAGAGAAATACGGAGTATTACGATATCTCCCTCTTGGGATCATTCGTCCTTGAATGAGACTGATTAAGCTGAGAAACACTGATAGACTGAGTTTACACACTAATCATGCATATCTGATGCATGTAATACATGATTAAAGCTACTGATTCATAAATGCATGACTGAATATGCAACAGTAAAGAATACTAAGTTTATAACTATAACTAAACATGGAACTGAGTAGAGCTAAGGAAGACTGTTACCTTAAACTGAGAATATTAATGAACCTGATATAATTTACTAAACATGTATGAATGGGAACGTGAGGGCATGACTAATTCTAGAACGTGATACATGAACTGAATATCCTGAACTGAATTGACTGAGTCCCTGAATGCATAACTTACGAATGAGATTAGAACTTGAGGGTCAACTTATGAGTACCCACCACTCCAAATTGGATTCATTACTTGTAGAAATAATGTAAGGTTTGGGACATTATGTCCCCCGAAGAATGCTGAATTGGCTGGGATTTTAAGGAAAACTGAGACGATGCATAAGGCACCTATGAATTGAATCATGATTGAATATCTGGGATCTGAAACTGAGGCATGATACATGAAAAGAGATAAATTCATAACTACTAGGATGCTCCATCTTGGAATGGGCATATTCGGGAGACTTCAGATAAGGCAACTAGGCTGAAAGATAGGAAACCATACAAACTTGGCTGCCTGACTGGTAAACTGAATTCCTAGCTTTACAGACTAACTCATATTAAAAACTTATAACTGGAGTATTTCTTGATGTTCTTTCTATGAAGTTCTACTGACTTTAGGGAGCAAAGATATCTTGGCATGGTCTAAATAAGACGTCTGAATGAGAAATCACCATCTACTTAAAATTCTGTAATATAAGGCGAGGCCTATGAAACATCATCTCAAATAGAGCGACTAATCCATATTCACTGCAACTATAAATTTTCAACCTTAGAAATATTCCTCAAAGACTATCTCAACTATACTTCTACCTTAGTATGGCACTTTACCTGAGACTACTGAAAATATTCACATAGGCACTGAGCACAAATGCATAAACATACTAAATTATCTAATTAAATAAATGGTGGATAGCTAAATACTGGTCATGTAAGATTGAACTGTACTTAGTCTGGACTGAAATTGTAGAGCACTATGCATCTGAGGTAAGGACTGACTGAAGAACATTAGGTAACTGAGCATGAATTCATGGAAATGGTATTACCTAGGAAAGCAAGACTAAGAGCATAACATAATTCCAAAATACTGAGATACTGACTACTGAATAACTGGTAACTGTACACTTTGGTCAAGAAAACCTAAAATTGGACTGAGTTTTGTACTAAATGCGGAATTGAGATTGTGACTGAGTTCTGATAACTACTTGATGGGGACTGGCAAAAACTGAGGATCTAAATGTACACTGACATTCTGTATTTTCTTAACTTTTTATCCCAGGAAGAATTCTTATTCTTCCTTTAATAACTAAATACAAACTCTTGCTAGCTATTTACCTGCACACTAACATGACATTCAAGAGTATCTCTATAACTACAGCCTTATGTAAAACTAGCATGCAATAATCTTTTCTTAACATGAAACATTTACTCTTTCCTCTAAGCAACTGCTCATCACTACATCATTTCATAAGGAGAGTTCACTGAAGTTTAAAACATGAGGACCTGAAGCATGAATGGCACTATACCGAACTTGAAACTTAACTAAGGTCTAATGAATAGAACATCAACATCTTGGATTTATTAAGAGATCTAGACTGCGGATATACATGACAAAATCTGAATTTAGCTGACCATTAGGAGTATAGCATAAGTCATGGAAACTGAGCATACTGTAAAGCATGACAAGAGTACATGAGTCATGAGTTATATGACCTAAGTTTGGAGTTTTTATATTCTTGAAACATGATTCATAACACTGGGGAAACTAGAACTCCTTATACTAGGAACTGTAAGCATACATGATTTTTGATAATGTGCACGAATAGAAGTTATGATCATAGAGCTGACATATACTATATGAGTAGATATTGTGATAGCTGAAGTGCGAAACTTTGCATTGAGGTAAGGACGGGTTGGGCATCAACCTCTCCTACTGCTTGTCTACACATACTGACATTACTACTAAAATTTGAAAGTCTGACTTGGTTACTTGTTTTACCATCTCCCCATTAGGTTAAAGCCATTATTATAAGTTTGTGAACCCCTTAATAAAGTCTAAATTAAGATGAGACCACTTTACTCTAGAGTCTGAGATTTGACAATGCTCATAAACACTAAACTCATTCTGAAGGACTACTCCTGATAATGTAAGGTCCACTGCTAGTACTTCCTTTTGATACATGATTCTTAGTTTTCTATTGCCCTAACAATCATCATATAGCAACCTCATCACCAACTAACTTAGAATTCTTAACTTCTCTTTCTACCAGTTTAATCTAGAGATTCAAACTTAAATTAACTAAAACTGAGGTACTACACCTTCATTTGAGGACTGGTTCATCAATAAAGTAAAATGGAATGACTCTATTACTGAATTTAACTGAAGGAATTTTTTTGAAATATTGTAGCTGAGCAATTTCTGTATACTCGTCTGGCTGGAATTGATTTTTTCCCACTGAGGTAAGCACTAAGAAAGGTTCTGTTAAGATTTATAGTCTGGCTTTAAAGTTTTCTGCTATACAAGAAGTTATAAGAAATAGAGAAGCTCCTGGATCTAATAAGGCATGAATATGTAAATGAAGAATCTGTAATGTACCAGTGACCATATCAGGAGAACTTTCCTGATCTTGTCTAGACTGAAGGCCATAAAGCCTATTTGGGTGTTGCCCATTGGTGGAATTAGAAGTGGCACCCTATTGGTTTGGGCGATCAAACTGAGATGAAGGATGGTTGGATTGACTCTGTTCGCACAAAATCTTTACCCCTCTGAGCCATTACTCTACACTCCCGTATCCTGTGGACTTACCACATCCAAAACATACATCACTGCCAGCTCTATACTCACCCTGATGGTTTCTACCATATTTTTGCAAAAGTGGGTGGGTACAACTTTTTTTCATGCTACCCTAAGATTTAGAATCTGACGTTCTATCTCAATTGACATTTCTAAACTTTGGTACTAGAGCAATAGCTATAGAAGGATTTGGGGCAGAGAATTTCTGGCGAAACTGGAAACAATTTTGTTCTGACTCACTTATTCTTTCTATATTTCTGCCCATGCTTCTCCCCATTGCTCTGTAGAGTGCAAACCCCAAGCCTAGATAGGACAACAGTGTAATACCCTAAAGTTTTTTTTAGCTAAATTTTATCCCTAAAATATCAAGTTTGATGGTTTCTAGAATAAGTTATACTTATTTCCCTATGGAATCCCTTGTATTTAAACTTTTCATTATGTAGATGACTAAATAAGCTTTCAATCGATATAAGATTCATCTAAATGAACACTCGATGAAGAAGTTATGGCTATTTTATGCACTAGTTGTAAAACATCATCATTCTGGTGTTTAGCGCATCGTGGAGAGGGTTTAATTAGCAATTGTAAAATTCCAGTGGGACCTTGAGATAGTGGCGCATTGCGGAGGATCCCAATTTCCCATTTGTTAATTTCCAGTGAGCCACCATGATAGTGGTGCGTCGCGGTGGCCCATAAAATCGGGTTCCCAGTTTAATTTTTCTAGCTTTGTTCAGAAATTAACAAGGGTAATTTGGAATTTTTCCAAGCCTCTTAATACATTCAAATAGTATATTAAGATCTCTACAAGAAGAATATGTTACATTCTCAAGATTTTTCTTAAAACAAAAACCCTAGTTCATATACTTCTCCTTCAAGAAACTCAAGATTCAACCGTGGGTTTTCAAAATTGACTAAAGATTTGGAATCCTCAAACCTTAGTCTTAAAGAAACATCCCTTATTATTCGTAATCGAGGTTTGTGGGGTTTATCCTAAAAACTACATGGGCTTGAAATTATTAAAACATAATTTAAAGGTTTTGATGCATGTATTTTATGGGGGTTTTGAAAACTATATTATTGAATATGCATTTTGAAAGTTTCAATGCTACTATTACTTTGGCCTTGTGGTCTTTTCCCCTACATTGATTTACATATATATGTATATGTATGGATTTGAGATTTAATATTGTTGAGAGCATAAATTATGAACTCCCTCTCTTGTATTGAATTAAAGATTATGGTTTTGTGATTTAAAAAATGTTTTTGCAATATCCAGGCATTTGAATAGGATTTGGAATTGTTGAGAGGGTGTTTCTTGCTATCAATATGTTCTTTTGTGTATGAGAAAGAATTGCATGTGTTTACATGAGGTTTGAAAAAAAAGAAAAGACTCGTTGAATTGAATTATTGAAATGTTGGTCTCAAAACTTGTGTTTTGAATACAGAGATTTATGATAGACTAATAATGGCTCAGAGATGTGACTTACAAGTCAATGGTATGATGATACCATATGTATTTATGCCATAACAAATTATGTTTACAGAGACTGTATGTTTTGTTAGAGTTTTAAAAAAGGGCTTAAAGAGGGTTAGGTGGTTACCCAAAAAAGGCGCGAGTTCAAGCAACTGTTAGCCTGAAACCATATTTGCTGATATGGGTAGATTATTATTGTACGCTGGCGACAGCCATGTGTCATAGTAGATTTAGAGACTACGACCCTTGTGGCACACTTGGGTTGGGGGCTTCGCTGCCGAGTTAATGGCAGTTTCCATATAGCCTATGGAATTTTTCAGAGTTGTAGGGTATACCACCTAGCATAGAAGTAACACAGATTTCTCAGAGCTGAGATTATTTTTACAGAGTCTTTAAAATGCCCATGTAAATTCTTACTCCATGATCTACTTATGAACTGTTTTAAATTGCTCTCATATATGTTGATTTATAAATGATTATTTTGGATATGCTCTGCATACCAGTACATCTGTATTAACCCCCTCCCCCTACCTCTCAGGTTCTAAGACTTAGTCTAGGGGTCCGGATAAGTTATAGATAATTTAGACAGCTGATCAGATTGTGAAGTGGTGAGCCTTCTCTATTCCTACAGGCCTGTCTTCTCAGATTATGTCACTTATTTCAGTTTTGGTCTACTGGGGGCCTTGTCCCAGTTTCAGACAGTTGTTAGATTTCATGTAGTAGAGATTTCTTAGACTGAGTTAGATGTTATTTAGATGTATTTGATTTACAGTTTCCATACTTATGTTGAATTCAGAGTTGACCATGTTTTCGCATCATATTATGTTTTCGCATCTTCTTTATTATATGAATATTGTGCATGATTACTAAATAGAGAAGGGCATTCCAGGCCTTCATAGTTCGAGATGTCCATCATGGCCAGGCCCTTGTTCGGGTCGTGACAAACTTGGTATCAGAGCACGATTCATGGTCCTAGGGTGTCTGCAAAATCGCATCGGGTTGAATATTATTTTTGGGTGTGTAGCGCGCCATACTTATAAGCAAGAGGCTACTAGGCCTTTAAGAATGTTCCTCTTCTTTGTGATTTAGTTCGTGCTTTAGAGTTTAATCTGTCCCCTAATTAATGACCTCTTGCTTTTCAGAAAACCAGCGATGCCTCCCCGTCGTACCAACTTTAATGATTAAGATAATGAAGTTCATCCCACCCATGGGATGTAGACCCGTAATAGAGCTGATCTTGACCGATTCTTTCCTATGGAGCTGAAGAGAGCTAAAGCAGAAGAGTTCATAAACCTTAATTAGGGTAAGATGAGTGTTAATGAGAATACTTTAAAGTTAAACCAGCTGCCCCATTATGCTCCTGAGATAACGAGTAGTATGAGGGCCCGAATGAGGAAGTTTGCTTCTATCCTTTTAGATGAACTAGTGCTTAAGTGTCAGGGAGCTATGCTAAATAGGGATATGGAATTTGCTAGACTGTCAGTATACATGCAGCAAGTTGAGGAGAAGAAGAAGAAGAAGAAGAAGATAGCCGAATCTAGGGAAAAGGACAGACAGGTAAAGAGAGCCAGAGTGACAAATCAGAGCCATATTCAGCAGCAGAGCAGTAATTGGGGCAGAAAATAGCAAAAGAAGAAGAATTAGGGTAATGCACAGTCGGCAGTTAGTGCTCCAGTGTCCAGACCCACAGCTGAACAGTGCACCTAAAATTTTTAGTCTAGTCAGGGGCAGAGGATGCAGGGTACACAGTCACAAGGAAGTGTAGCCCAGACCTCTTGGTCCTATCCGCAATATGGGAGATGTGAGAGAAATCATCCAGGGATATATCAGTTTGGTACTTTAATATGTTATTCATGCGGCCATCCAGGCCATATCCAGAGAGACTGTCCGACAGCAAAGATTAATATTAGAGGAGCCAAGTCACAGGCAAATTCATTTGCACCACCACCTTAGAAGGGTGCCACTTCAACCGCCAGAAATGGTTGGAATCGGCTGTATGCTTTGACCAACTGCCAGGAGGTAGAGGCCTCACTAGATGTAGTCACTGGTACATTGTAAATCTTTTCTCGTGATGTACATGTATTACTTGATCCCGTGTCTACCTTGTCTTATGTGACCCCATACGTGGCTGTTGGTTTTGGGTTTGAGCCTGAGGTAATTGCTGAACCTTTTTCGGTTTCCACCCAGGTGAAAGATTCTGTAGTGGCTAGGAGGGTGTATACAAATTATGTTGTGTCTATTTTCAGTAGGGATACTGAGGTAGATCTCATAGAACTTGATATGGTTGATTTTAATGCCATCTTCGGGATGGACTGGCTCTATTCGTGCTATGCCACCTTGAATTCTAGGACCTGAAGAGTCACCTTTTCTTTTCCGAATGAGTCGGTGATAGAATGGGAGGGACATTCTCTAGCACCTAGAGGGCATTTCATATCTTATCTTAGGGCTCATAAACTTATTTCCAAATGTTGCTTGTATCATCTTATTTGGGTTAAATATTCTAGTGCCGAAAGTCTCCCTCTTCAGTCTGTCCCCATAGTGAATAAATTCTTGGAAGTTTTTCCAGATGATCTCCCAAGAATACCACCTGATAGGGAGATAGATTTTGGTATTGATTTATGCCAGATACCCGTCCTATTTCTATTCCACTATATAAGATGGCTCTTGCAGAGCTAAAAGAGTTGAAAGAATAGCTAGCAGATCTTCTAGATAAAGGTTTTATCCGCCCCAGTGTGTCTCCCTGGGGTGCACCTATACTTTTCATTTGAAAAAAAGATGGTTCCCTTCATATGTGCATAGATTACCGCCAGTTGAATAAGGTCACAATTAAAAATAAATATCTCTTTCCTAGGATTAATGATCTTTTTGATCAACTTTAGGGTGCTAAATGTTTTTCAAAGATAGACCTTCATTCGGGATATCACTAGTTGAAAGTTAGAGAGTCAAATATTCCCAAAACAGCTTTCTGAACCAGATACGACCATTATGAATTCTTAGTCATATCCTTCAGGTTGACTAACGCCCCTGCAGCTTTTATGGTTCTAATGAATAGGGTTTTCCATCAGTTTCTGGATCTATTTGTCATTGTATTCATTGATGACATTTTGGTATATTCTAAGAGCGAGGAGGACTATGCCAATCACCTCTGAATCATCCTTCAGACCCATAAAGATCATAAGTTGTATGCAAAATTTTCCAAGTGTGAATTCTGGTTGAATGCTATTGCGTTCTTGGGGCATATTATGTGTAGTGAGGGGATTAAGGTTGATCCCTAAAAGATTGAGGCAGTGAGAAAATGGCCCAGACCCATGACTCCAACCGTCATTCACAGCTTCTTGGGTTTGGCAAGTTATTACAGAAGATTCGTCGAGAGTTTTTCTTCCATATCTTCACCACTTACTAAGTTGACTCAAAAAAAGGTGAAGTTTTTGTGGTTTGACTCTTGTGAGAATAGCTTTGAGAAGTTGAAAGACAAGTTGACTACTGCTCCTGTTCTAACTCTTTTGGAGGGTACAAAAGGTTTTGTTGTATACTATGATGCATCCCAAGTGGGACTTGGGTGTGTCCTTATACAGCATGGTAAGGTAGTGGCTTATGCATCTAGGCAGTTAAAGGTCCATGAGCGGAACTACCCTACTCATGATTTGGAGTTAGCGGCTGTGGTTTTTGCACTTAAGATCTGGCAGCACTATTTTTTTGGGGTACATGTTGATATATTTACTGACCACAAGAGTTTGAAGTATGTTTTATCGCAGAAAGAATTGAATCTCAGGAAGAGGCGATGGTTGGAAATTTTAAAAGACTATAACATGAGCCTGCACTATTATTCGTGCAAGACGAAGTGGTAGCCAATGCCCTCAGCAGATTATTTATGGGCAGTTTTTCTCATGTGGGGAAAGAAAAGAGGGAGATGGTGAAGGATATTCACCGACTTATAAATCTAAGAGTGCGACTTTTAGATTCCAAGAATGGAGGAGTGGTTGTTCATGTTATAGATAAATCTTCCTTTTGTGCAGAAGTTAAAGAGAAGCAGGTTAAAGATCCCATCTTGATGCAGATCAAGAAAGATATGAGTCAACAAAAGGTATTATCTTTTGAAATTAGTGGTGATGGTGCTTTGAGATACCAGGATAGGTTGTGTGTGCCAGATGTATATGGTCTGAGGAAGAGAATCCTTGATAAAGCTCACACGTTGAGGTATGTTGTTCACCCTAGATCTACTAAGATGTATCAGGATTTGAAAACCATTTATTGGTGGAATAATATGAAGCATGATATGGCTAATTATGTTGCAAGTGTTTGAATTGTCAACAAGTTAAGGTGGAACATTTGAGTCCAGGTGGTTCTTCTCAAGAGATAGCTTTGCCTTTGTGGAAGTAGGAGATGATTAATATGGACTTCATTATAGTATTTTCGAGGTCCCGAAACCAGTATGATTCTATTTGGGAGATTGTAGATAGGTTGACCAAGTCAGCTCACTTTCTACCTGTTGGGACAAATTATTCAGGAGAGGATTATCCTAAGTGTTCATTGCAGAAATAGTTCATTTGCATGGGGAACCTGTGTCCATTATATCTGATAGAGGTACACAGTTTTCTTTACAGTTTTAGAGATCCTTTTAAAAGGGTTTAGGTACCCAAGTGAATTTGAGCACAACTTTTCACCCTCAGACAGATGGACAAGTTGAGCACACCATCCAGACCCTTGAGGATATGTTGAGGTCCTGCATGATTGATTTTAAAGGTAGTTGGGTAGAGAACTTACCATTTATGGAGTGCATATATAATAATTGTTTCCATTCCAGTATTAAGATGGCACTATTTGAGGCATTGTATGGGAGAAGATATAGGTCACCAATTGGGTGGTATGAAGTAGGTGAGACACAAATATTTGGGCCTGATCTTGTTCATCAGGCAATAGAGGAGGTGAAAGTCATTAGAGAACAACTTAAGATAGCTCAGATTCGTCAGAAGTCCTATGCTGATGTTAGGAGAAGAGATCTAGAGTTTGAGGTTGGAGATTAGGTATTTCTCAAGGTTTCTCCCATGAAGGGAGTCATGCGGTTCAGGAAGAAAGGTAAGCTAGGTCCTCGCTATATAGGACCATATCAGATTATGAGAAGGAAAGGTGGGGTTGCATATGAGCTAGAATTTCCAGTTATTTTGGGTTTGGTTCATCCGGTATTTCATATATCTATGTTGAAGAAGTGTATTGGAGACCATTCTTTAGTATTGCCTGTCGAAGAAATCAAAGTGATAGACTCCTTATCCTATGAAGAAGATCCTGTAGAGATTTTGTATCACCAAGTTAGAAGATTATGGAACAAAGAGATAGCCTCAGTTAAAGTGTTATGGAGAAACCAGAAAATTGAAGAAGCGACTTGGGAATCAGAAGTTGACATAGGAGCTAGATACCTAAACCTTTTTAATCCAATGGATAATGAAATAAAAGGTACAATCCTTTCCTTATTCTTTCTATGCCTTAGTATTCTTGAAATTATACTTGTCTGTATCCCGCGTCAACATTCGGGGATGAATGTTCCCAAGGAGGGATGTTGTAACGCCCCAAAGTTTTTCTTAGCTAAATTTGTCCTTAAAATATCAAGTTCTATGGATGCTAGAATTATTTATACTTATTTCCTTATGGAATCCCTTAGATTTTAACTTTTCATTATGTAGATGACTGAATAAGCTTTCCATCGATATAAGATTCGTCCAAAACGGACACTCAGTGAAGAGGTTATGGCTATTTTATGTGCTAGTCATAAAACATCGTCATTCTGGTGTTTAGCGCATCGCAGAGAGGGTTTAATTAGCAATTGGAAAATTCTAGTGGGACCTTCCGATAGTGGTGCATCGTGGAGGATCCCAATTTCTCATTCGTCCATTTCCAGTGAGCCACTGCGATAGTGGCGCATCGCGGTGGCCCATAAAAATGGGTTCCCAATTTAATTTTTCCATCTTCGTTCAGAAGTTAACAAGGGTAAGTTAGACTTTTTCCAAGTCTCTTAATACGTCCAAATAGTAGATTAAGACCTCTACAAGCAGAATATGTGACATTCTCAAGATTTTCCTCAAAACAAAAACCCTAGTTCATATACTTCTCCTCCAAGAAACTCAAGATTCAATCGTGGGTTTTCAAAATTGACTGAAGATTTGGAATCCACAAACTGTAGGCTTAAAGTATCATCCCTTATTCTTCGTAATCGATATACGTGGGTTTTATCCTAAAAACTACATGGGCTTGAAATTGTTAAAGCATGATTTAAAGGTTTTGATGTATGTATTTTATGGGGGTTTTGAAAACTATATTATTGATTATGCATCTCGAAAGTTTCAATGCTACTATTGATTTGGCCTTGTCGTCTTTTCCCCTAAATTGATTTACATATATATGTATATATATGGATTTGAGCTTTAAGATTATTGAGAGCATAAATTATGAACTCCCTCTCTTGTATTGAATTAAAGATTATGGTTTTGTGATTTGAAAGATGTTTTTGCAATATCCTGGCTTTTGAATAGGATTTGGAATTGTTGAGAGGGTGTTTCTTCATATTAATATGTTCTCATGTGTATGAGAAAGAATTTCATGTATTTACATGAGATTTGAAAAAAAGAAAAGACTTGTTGAATTGAATTATTGAAATGCTGGTCTCAAAACTTGTGTTTCGAATACAGAGATTTATGATAGACTAATAATGGCTCAGAGATGTGACTTATATGTCAATGGTATGGCGATAACATATGTATTTATGCCATAACAGATTATGTGTTCAGAGTATGTTTTCAGAGACTATATGTTTTGATAGAGTTTTAAAAAGGGGCTTATAGAGGGTTAGGTGGTTACCCGAAGAAGATGCGAGTTCAAGCAACTCTTAGCCTACAACCGTATTTGTCGATACGGGTAGATTATTATTATATGCTGGCGACGGCCGTGTGGCATAGTATATTCAGAGACTCCCACCCTTGTGGCATACTTGGCTTGGTGGCTTCGCTGCCGAGTTAATGTCATTTTCCATATAGCCCATGGAATTGTTCAGAGTTGTAGGGTATACCACCTAGCGTAGAAGTAACACAGATTTCTCAAAGCTGAAATGATTTTTAGTCTTTAAAATGCCCATGTGAATTCTTACTCCATGATATACTTATGAATTGTTTTAAATTTCTCTCATATATGTTGATTTATAAATGATTATTTTGGATATGCTCTGCATACCAATACATCTATATTGACCCCCTCCCTCTACTTCTCAGGTTCTGAGACTCAGTCTAGGGGTGCAGATAAGCAGTAGATAATTCATACAGCTGATCAGATTGTGCAATAGTGAGCCTTCTCTATTCCAGAAGGCCTGTCTTCTCAAATTATGTCACTTATTTCAGTTTTAGTCTACTGCGTGCCTTGTCCCAGTTTCAGACATTTGTCAGATTTCATGTAGTAGAGATTTCGTAGACTGAGTCATATGGTATTTAGGTGTATTTGATTTACAGTTTCCATACTTATGTTGAATTCAGAGTTGACCATGTTTCCGTAGCAGATTATGTTTCCACATCTTATTTATTATATGAATATTATGCATGATTACTAGATAGAGAAGGGCGTTTTGGGACTTCATGGTTTGGGATGTCCATCACGGCCAGGACCTAGTTTGGGTCGTGACGAATAGCCTGTAGGTTGTTCTGAGCAACTATTAAATAAGTTAAGGTAGTGAAAGTTGTTCTGAATTCAGCATAAGAGATATGCTTGTCCAGGAGATCTGCCTGAATGGGTTGAGCTGCTGACTGATTTCCATTTCTTCTTCCTTTAGTCTTTTTGGGAGGCATGTTATGTAACTAGAAGGAAGAAAATAATTAGACTGAGAATTTATCTTGAGCTTATGATCACTCGTACGACATGAATACTAAAAGAAGAGAAACTTTTCCTTAAACATCTCATAGCCTCCTGTCCATAAGTGTGGCGTGCTATACACCCATGTACAAGACTCTACTAGATGCGACTTTCAGACTCCCAAGGACTCTGTTGAACCTTAAGCTGTGATACCAAGTTTCTAACGCCTCGAGTTTATACCCTGGGTGTTACACGGTGCTTACCGTCCCGAGGGACCATAAGCTAACCCATGACTGATATCTGCTATGAGCACTGAATAATAATACTGAAATAAATGCAGAATTAAGCTAAATTGCCATAAGGTTCAAAATCTAAATTTTGATAAATAATAACATCTGGTACAAACGTCTAAAAACTAAACACTGTCTGAAATGGTCTAGTCTAAAAGCCTCTAACTGAACTGTCTGAATATGAAGTTGATGGGACAAGCCCCCAACTAACTCCAACTACTGAACTACTGATAAACTGAATTACTGAAATAAAAGCACATCTTCGATAGATAAGGACTAACTGCTAATCTAATGCTACTGGTTGAATCTGAATCTATTTATGCGCGGTCAGGAACCTGAGCTTCTGAACCTATGATATGAGACATCATAGAGCAAAGACAGAGTATGTGTCAATACGTGAAACGTATTAGTATGCTAGGGTTCATATGCATGAACAATAACTGACTATATGATATAGAGTAACTAAACATGAGAGTACATGGATAACTGATACTATTGTAATTACTGAGTTTGCACTAATATACGTATAAATAAATACTGTTACTAAGCTTGTCTGAAGCTAAGTCCTAAATTTTGACACTGAGTAATTGATATCTGAAGTTACTAATAACTGATTTACTGATACTAGTTGACTATATCTCATAGTCCTAATTCTGTAGAACTGAACTGAGTTCTATTCTGAAGACTGAAACTGAAACTATAGGAGGTAATCATCTAATTGACATACCCCTCTCTGAACTGATTGAGGTCCAACCTGTAACCCCAGCTGGAAGGGTGCTAATACCGTGCCATGGGTACTAACACTGGAAAACCAGGATGCCAAGCCTAACTAATGGGTGACACTTGGGCGTAGCTAAGCCTAATCTAATGAGTGACCCCTGGGAGGTAGTCAAGCCTAGTCTAACGGGTGACACCTCATCCCGCACTGGATACACAGTTTTTGAGTACAGGGACTGCTACTAATGACTCTACCTCTCTAATGGGAAAGTCGTCATCCCTGCACTCGCTCAATGCTGAATCCTACTCCCATTTGAAAGACACTAAACTGAGTATACGAAACTGGACTGGACTAATACTGAGTTTTCTGTGTTTTTCCTGAGTTTTACTGAGTTCTTAAATTGTCTGAGAGTACTACTGGTCATGACATGACTGATACTACTCTGTAACTAACACTGGCTCTAGGTAAATAGCTAAATTATCGGGTATTAAATACCCCTAGGACTCGATAGCATGAAAAATAAAGCATTGCATATCATAAAGGCATAACAATACTTGCTTGCTAACCAAGCACTCATTTAAACATTCTATCAAACACTTGATATACGTGAACTTGTGCATGAATAGAATCACATAAGAACATGTCATGTCTTCACTAGTCAAATCATATAAGCATTTTATCAAACACTTGTAGGCATAAGCTTGTACATTATTAGGAAATACATGTTAGCATGCTATAATAGAATTATTTCATTCTCATAGACAGTTTATCAAACACATAGGAAGTATACTTGGTTCATTAAATGGGAAAAGGCATCGTCCCCCCCCCCCCCAAACTATATAAGAAAAGTCTAAGTCACACATAAACTATCTAAGTGACCTATTACACACCTAAACTATAAAAACTGATACTTTTTACCCCCTATATCTTCCATGGAAAAAACATAATTAATTAAATAAAAAAACACGTCTACATTAAAAATTAATACAAAAAAATACTCCTCTATCTAACCCCCGGCATCCATCTCCCCTCCCCCACCCCTAAACCATCATCTTCTTCATCACCCCCACCCCCAAACCATCATCTTCTTCATCACCCCCACCCCCAAACACCAACCCCACCCCAACCAACTATCTTCTTCATCATCCCCCACCCCAAACTCCAACCCCACCGAATTGATGTTAATTTCACTAATTTCAAAATCTCAAAACAAAATTTGAATCTCTAATTTCTAACTAAGCTTAAATAGGCTCGCCAAAATTCAAATTGAATTTGTTGTTTTCACTTCGATGAATTAGATTATGCAATAACTGTTTCTCTCAAAACCATCAAGGACAATAAAGTAATTAAAATATTTTTCTCATCTTCTTTCTCAATTTGTTATCAACCAGGCCAGTGTTTTTTTGTTAAACTTTTCCCTAAACTTCTTTATATCATCAAATTCACATGAAACTACAACATTACATCTCTGTCACCCAATCTTCCTCTAAAAACTTCCAACTAATTTTTTTCATCTAAATCTAACTCATAATTTAGCTTGCAAGAACCATAAAGGTTCAATAATGGAAAACAATGAAGAAGAAAAAGCAAATTTCATAATCCAATTACAGCCTATTTGATTTTTTATCTGAAGAAATTGTCTTTTCAATTCTTAATTGTCTTAGTGACAACCTATTTGACAAAAAAGAATTCTCACTTATTTGTAAATCATTTTTTGCTTTTGAATCTCACCATAGGAAAACCTTGAAACCCTTTAGGCCAGAACACTTAACAAAGATTCTCAACAGATACCTGTAAATTACCAATCTTGATCTTTCCCTTTGTCCAAGAATTACCGATGGAACACTAACAGTTATAGCTAGTTTATGTAAAGAAATGTTGAGGTCAATTAATCTTTCAAAGTCTAAGTTTTTTACCCATGTGGGATTGTTTAATTTAGTTATGAATTGTGGGAATTTGGTTGAGATTGATTTGTCAAATGCTACTGAGTTGAAGGATGTGGGTGCTGCTGCATTAACTGAGGCAAAGAATTTGGAGAGGTTATGGTTGGTGAGGTATAAGTCTATAACTGATATTGGTGAGGTGTAAGTCTATAACTACATTAGCTAATGTGGCGCTGACGTAGAAGGCGCGTGTAATACACCACACCACGTGCCAGTGGCATAATGCTTTACAAGGTGTAAAAATATCACTTTTTGATAGTTTAGGTGTGTAATAGGTCACTAGTATAGTTTAGGTATGGCTTAGACTTTTCTTGTATACTTTGGGGTGGAAACGATGCCTTTTACCTTCATTAAATCATAAACACTTTGGGTTAACATGGTTACAATAATAAACTTGCAAATTGAAGGACTCATCATGAATATCATGTAATTCGAGACATACTAGGATCAGTTCTTAGAACATGTAATATAAATCATGGATTAAAACCCAACAATAACATGAACATGAATTCAATTTAATTCAAACATGAGAATGATGAATCTAAGATCTTGTATATTTAAAAAGGGTTCTTGGACTTCGTGGGTGAAAGGGACCTATGAAACCTAACATACCTTGGAAAGTTAATTCTTGAAGACTTTGAAGGATTTCTTGAACTTTGTTCTTGATTTCTTGAACTAGGGTTTTCGCTAATTTTGAGTGAGAGAGAGCTTGTTGATTTGGGAGAAAACTATTAAACAATGAGTTCAAAATATTTTTAGGGCTTAAATATCACACCTGGGCGAATTAAAATTATGGGAAAGGACCAATTTAACCCTGGACAAAGCTTTTAATTTTTGTTGAAATTTTCTAAACTAGGCACCTGGCGTGATGCGACACTATCGCTCCATGTCACTGGAAATTGACATTTGACAATTTGGCCTATGGCAAGATGCAGCACAATCGCGTCCCCTCACTGGAAACTGACAACTGAGAACTGGGACATCGGCACAAAGCATCAGGATTGCGATGGAACACTGGAAATTGACAATTAAGATTTTAGCGGGTGGCGCGATGCAGTGGTATCATGGAGATTCAAAGGAAATTGCCAAATTCCATTTGTTCTGTCTCTGTGATGCTCCGGTGTGCCAGTTGGCACACTGTTTCACTAAATTTCCCATAACTTTTTGCCCGATTAACGGATATGGGCGAATTTTATATCGTTGGAAAGCTAATTGAATTTACTATGCAATGGCAGGATCTAAAATGAAAAATACTGAGTATTTTAAAAAAATTATATAGGATAACTCATGTACTGAGAGTTAATCTAAGCTAGGGAAATATGGGGTATTACAGAGACATGAAACACTGGATGTACTGAAGCTAAGTCTGGAGGCAACTCAAACTCGTAAGCTACCTTTCTAAAATCACTGAGAATTTGGTAATGACCAACATATCAGGGACTGATCTTCCCTTCTTTCCAAACCTCTTCACTCTCTTCATAGGAGAGATTTTCAAATACACATAATCGCTAACCCAAACTCTAGATCCTTTCTTCGCACATCTGCATAAGATTTTTGTCAGCTCTGAGATATCTTAAGCCTTTTCTGATCAACTAAACTTTTTCTAAGGCATCAAATACCAAGTCAGGCCCTACCACTATGGCCTTACCCACTTAAAACCAACCAATAGGAGATATACACCTCCTTCCATAGAGCGCCTCAAACGGAGCCATCCGAATACTGGAAGGATAACCGTTATTATATGCGAACTCAATCAAAGGCAAGTGGTCATCCCAACTACCCTTAAAATCAATGGTACACACTCTTAACATATCTTCTAGAGTCTATATGGTCCTTTCTACTTGACCATCTGTCTGAGGGTGAAAGGTTGTACTGAAGTAAACTTGGGTACCAAGACCCTTCTAGAAGGCTTTCCAAAAGTGAGAGGTAAACTGCATACCTCTATCTGAAATGATGGATAACGAAACTCCTTGCAATCTGACCAAATCTCTAATATAGAGCTTGGCATAATCCTCGGTTGAATAAGAGGTATGAACTGGTAAGAAATGAGTTGATTTGGTCATACTGTCTACAATGACCCAAATCAAATCATGATGGTGATGAGTACGGGGAAAACCTATCACAAAATTCATATTCACCTCCTCCCACTTCCAAGTGGGAATACTAAACTCCTACATAGATCCAATAGGCTTCTAATGCTCGATCTTAACCTGCTGACATGATGAGCACTTATCTACAAACTCTGCAATGTCTTCCTTTATCCCACTCCACTAGTAGACTTCTCACAAGTCATAGTACATCTTGATGGCCCCTGGGTGAATCGAGTAGCACGCACCATGCACTTCTGCAAGAATCCGCTGTCTCACACCATCCACACATGGCACACATAGTCTACCCTGGCAGTGTAATATACCATCTCCTCCTTGGGAGAAAACCTCTACTTTCTGATCTCTGACTGACTCCTTCAGTTTAACTAAACTAGGATCCCTGTCCTACTTTTGTTTTAATTTGGAAACTAGAGTTGATTCTAAACTATTCTGCACCCAAACACTACCCTCTGCTAAATCGACTAAGTGGACACCTAGTCAGGCAAGCTGATGCACTTCCTGAGCTAACTTCTTCTTACCATCCTTTACGTGAGCAACACTACCCATAAATATCCTACTAAGAGCATCATCCACTACATTGGCCTTGCCCGGATGATACAAAACACTTATGTCATAGCCTTTCAACAACTCTAAACATCTTCTCTGATACAGGTTCAAGTCTTTCTAAGAAAAAACATACTGTAGGCTTTTATGGTCTGTGAATACATCAACATGTACCCCATACAAATAGTGCCTCCAAATCTTTAAGGCAAATACAAAAATTGCTAACTCAAGATCATAAGTGGGGTAATTCTTTTTATGGGGCTTTAGCTGTCTAGAGGCATAGGCTATGACCTTTCCTCTCTGTATTAAAACACACCCCAAACTAACTCTGGAAGAATCACAAAATACAAAAAACCCGTCTAAACCATCTGGTAAAGTCAAAACTGGAGTTGTAAGGAGTCAAGTCTTTAACTCCTTAAAACTCTTCTCACAAGAATCTGACCACTGGAACTTTACTTTCTTCTGAGTCAATTTGAACATGGGGGATGCACTACATGAAAATCCCTCAACAAACCATTAGTAATAGCCAACCAAACCTAAGAAACTCCTAATATCTAATGGAGAGATAGGTTTAGATGGTCTTTTGAGGATCAACTCTAATACCATCACCAAAAACTATATGACCAAGAAAAGCGACTGACCTTAGCCAAAACTCACATTTACTAAATTTGGCTAATAACTGATGGGCTCTAAGGGTTTGCATGATAATGTTCACTGTAGGAGTAGAAATGCATGTCATCAATGAAGAATATGACAAAAATGTCCAAGTACTGCTTAAACACATGGTTCATCAAGTCCATAAAATTTGTTGGGGTATTGGTAAGACTAAATGACATGACTAAGAATTCGAAGTGACCATACCGAGTTCTGAAGGCTATTTTCAGAATGTCACATTCTCTGACTCTGAAATAATGATAGCCTGATTTGATGTCTATCTTAAAAAATAACTAGCACCCTGATGTTGGTCAAACAAGTCATTGATTATAGGATGTGGATACTTATTCTTGACTGTGACCTTGTTTAACTGACGTTAGTCAATCATATTCGAAGAGAACCATCTTTCTTACACACGAATAGAACTGGTACACCCCAAGGAGATACACTGGGTTTGATGAATCCCTTATCTAGGAGATCCCTCAACTGTTCTTTTAGCTCTTTGAGTTCTACTGGATCCATTCTGTATGGTAAAATAGATATGGGTTGAATATCTGGAAGAAGGTCTATTCCGAAGTTAATTTCCCGTTAGGAAGGGACTCCAGGAAGATCTTCAGGAAACACATCAGGGAACTCACATACTAATGGAACTGACTCAAGACTGGGAGTCTTGAAACGTTAATCCTTAACTTGAACAAGATGGTAGACACATCCCTTAGATATTATTTTTCTCTCCCTTAAGTATGAAACAAGCTGACCCCTAAGTGTTGAAGTACTACCCTTCCATTCTAGGACAGGTTCATTCAGACACTGAAAATAAATAATTCTGTTTCTACAATCAGCTAAAGCATAGCATGAATAAAGCCAATTCACGTCGAGAATGACGTCAAAATCTGTCATATCTAACTCTACTATGTCTGCTGAAGTAACTTTCTGAGATACCATAACCAGACAGTTCCTGTATCCCCATCAGGCTATGATAGATTTACCCACTGGGGTAGAGACTGAGAAGGGCTCTGCTAGGATTTTAGGACTGACTCCAAAGTCAACAGCTATATAAGGGGTTACAAAGGACAAAGAAACTCCTAGATCTAGCAAAGCATAAACATGTAAATGATAAACTTGTAACGTATCGATAAATAAATCAGGAGAACTTTCCTGATCCTGTTGGGACTGGAGTGCATTGAGTCTTTTTGGGCATTGACCACTGGTGGCACTGGAAGCAGCACCCTGCTGATTCAGGCAACTGAAATGAGTTGAGGTACTATTATGCTGACTTTGTGAACCCACCTGAGGATACTCTCTGACTTTATGTCCTGGCTTGACATATCCAAAACATACATTATTTCCTACTCTGCAGATACCCTAGTGGTTTCTACCACACTTCTGGCAAAGAGGATTTGTTCGAGCACTACTAACACTACCCTAGGGTCTAGGGCCTGGTGCCTTATCTTTATTGCTATTTCTGTATTTTGGCACTGGAGCACTGGATAAGGACGGATCTAGAACTGAGAATTTTAGGTGGAACTAAGAAATATTACTATCCTCTGACTTAGGCTAAGTGAAGTTGAAGCTACCTGTTTTAGCTCTCTTGTTTTCCCTCTCTTTCTCCTTATTCTTAGCCTCTTCTATCTGCTGAGCATAGACCATAAGCTTGGATATGTCAATTTCCTTAATTAGTATTGCAATCCTATACTCCTTGAACACACTATTAGACACACCAGACATAAACTTACTCATCTTAGATCTACTATCTACTACCATATAAGGAGCATATCAAGCTAACTGAGTAAACTTGAGAGAATACTCTTTCACTGTCATGTTGCCCTATTTCAGATTAATAAACTCCAAAATCTTGGCTTCCCTCAAATCCAGTGGGAAGAACCTATCAAGGAAAGTAGTAGCAAACTCCTCCCCTTCTACGACCCCTGCATCTGCACCCCTATCTGCCCTTCACTACTTAAACCAAGTATGAGTCACATCCTACAATTGATATGTAGCTAACTGGACACTCTTAATAGAAGTCACCCGTATGATATCTGTGAATTTTTGCACTATGTCAAGGAATTCCTGTGGGTCCTCCTCAGACTTAGACCTGGTAAATAATGGAGGATTCATTTGGGTAAAGTCCTGAATTCTAGTTGTAGTAGTATTGGCCACTGGGTTGGCCTGAATGGCAGCTAGGAATTTATTTTGGGCTGCCAAAGAATGAGCTAGAGTGGTGAAAGCTGCTCTGAATTGAGCATGGGAGATATACTCGTCCAGGGAATCTGCCTAAACTGGCAAAGGTGTTGGCTGATTTCCAGTTCTTTTTTCGTTAGTCCTTTTTGGAGGCATATTCTGTAAATGGAAGAAAATGTTGGATTAGATAGAGAGTTTAACTTTAGCTAATACCCACTCAAATGATATGAATATTAAAAGAAAGGAAATTTTTCCTACAAATGTTCATAGCCTCTTGTCCATAAGTGTGGCGTGCTACACACCCATGCACAAGACTCTACTAGACATGACTTTCAAACTCCTTTGGAATCTGTTGAACCTTAGGTTCTGATACTAAGGTTGTAACACCCCGAGTCTGCAGCCCAGATGCCACACGGTACTTATAACCTCGAAGAACCACAAGCTAACCCATAACTGGTACCTGCTGTGAGCACTGAATGATAATACTGAAATAAATATGAAAGTTAGGCTGAAGTTGTCATAAGATTCATAACTGAAAACAAATACTGAATACTAATAAATAAATACTAAAAACTAAACATCTGTCTGAAATAATCTAGCCTAAAAGCCTCTAACTGTCTGAATATGGAGTTGATGGGATAAGTCCCCAACTAACTCTGACTACTGAACATGCTGAACTATTAAAATACTAAAATAATAAATCTATTCTCGAACTATGAGGACTCACTGCTAAATCTGTTATTGATAGTCTGGACTGCTAAGTACGGTCAGGAGCCCGTGCGTCTGAACCTATGATATAAGACATCATAGAGCAAAAGAAAAGGTATGCATCAGTACTTTGAATTTATTGGTATGCTAAGTGAGGTAGGAAGATATGCATGAGTTTATATGCATGATCAATAACTGGTTAATTAACATGAATATAACTGAATAAGAGTACATGTATATTTGAAACTGCTGTAATTACTGATTATGCAATACTATGCATATAACTACACATATTGTAATTGAGATCACATTAACACTGGATACTAAGTTCTAATAACTGAATGACTGATATCTAAGTTTACTAATACTGTATTACTGTTAACTGGGTGACTATTTCTGACAGTCCTGATTCTGGAGAACTGAGCTGGGTGACTGTTTCTGACAGTCCTAATTTTAAAAACTGAACTGAGGTTTTATACTAAGTCTAAAACTGAAATTAAAACTGTGGGAGTGTTCCTATAACTGACATACCCCAATTATAAACTAAGTTGGGGTCCAACCTGTGACCCTAGTTGGAAGGGTGTTAATGCCTTGCCAAGGGATACCAATAATGACTATGATTTAACCCTATCTGGCAGGAAGACATTTCATCAACCCTCACAGGCAGGAAAACTCGTACGAGATGTATCAACCCTTATCTAGTAGGAAGATATCTCAACCTACACTGGCTATGTAGTTCTGTAACATAGGGATTGCTACTAAGGGTCAAACCCTTCACTGATAAGAATTACCCCATCCCTGGGTTTGGTCGATGTTGAATCCTACTACCTGCTAAATAGATATTGAACTGATCACTAGACTGTACTAGGCTTGACTAAACTATTACTAATCATGCTAACTGACTGAACTGGGCTGAGTTCACTGAGTTCTGTTAACTGACTGAGTACACTGAATTTTGTAACTAACTGTGTACTACTGTATATGACATCACTGAAACTATTATGTAGGTTCTGAAATTCTAAGTAAACAGCTAGATTTTGGGTATTGAATACCCCCAGTACTTGATAGCATTGAAAGTAAAATACAGCACAGTCTTGAAAGCATGATAACTAGCCACTTTGTCACAATTCATCCACTGAGACATTTTATCAAACACTTGCATGGTATAAACTTGTATACATGCTAACATGTTATGATTTCACTATTCAACTCACATGAACATTTTATCAAACACTTGGGGGCATAATTTATGCACATAATAATAATCAATATGCAAGCATCAAGTTCACAATCCCTTCTCACAATTCAAAGGGGCTTTTAACATAAATTCACATAACCCTACACATATGCAAATTACTTCACATGAAACTTGTAATAAATCATGGGTTAAAAATCAAATAACACCATGATCATGAATACAACCAAATTCAACATGAAATTCATAAAAGCAATCAACTTGTAGTTTAAAAGAGATTCTTGAACTCCAAGGGTGGAAGGAAACCCTTGGATGAACACCTAACATACCTTGGTAATCAATTTCGTGAAGATTGATGGTGTGTTCTTGAAGTTTGAATTTGAAATTAGATGCCCTAGGGTTTGTTCTTGAGAAAATTTGAGAGTGAATAAGTGATTTAGCCTTTAGAAAGTCTTAATCTCATGTTTTTAGGGCTGATATAAGGTGGGAAAATGACCCAAATACCTCTCTAGACGCGAACTTTTTAATTATTGAAAATGTGCCTAGCGACACGTAGACCGACGTTCCGCGTCGATGGTATCGATGCAATGACCAACGCATCGCATCGAGTTCACGTTGGTTCACTGGAATTTGCACTAAAAATTGGGGAAAAATATCCATCGACGTGATGGGCGACGCGACGCATTGAGATCGCGTTGACCCACTATTTTGGTCACCCAAATATGATTCAAACGAGGTTCGAAAAATTCAAAACTCACCCGAAGTGACATATTGACACACCTGATCATGATTCAATCCAAGGATCAATACTTTAAGATCATAAGGGTCATAAAATAAGATCGCCAAATTATGAAGGCTAAAACAATTCTAAGTATAAATACTTAGCTGAAATTTCAAAGTATGGGACCTCTTTTCATGCTCTAAAGAATTGAGTTAAGCTTAGGATTTTGCAGGGTCTTACAAAAATCAATATGAAATATTAATATTTCACTCAAGGTTATAAAATAGTTTTTTACATGTTATATTTATATGGAATGAGTATAATAATTGCAGAAGTTGGTATACAAATTGAGTTTCACCAAATATTATATGTTATTATTTATTTTAGTGTATGAAATAAATATACAAACTTGTATTTTTTGAATTATCAAATTCTAATTAGGTGATATCAATTTACATACTCATCCAATTATCTATAGAGCTCTCAATAACATATGTTGTCAAAAACCCAAGCTGTGAAAAACACCTGATATCAATTTAGCTATCATTTTCTAAAAATGTGAAACAACTAATCACATTATGAAGTATCTTTTTTAAATACTCTTTTCATACAATACGAAACAACTAATCACATTATATGGGACATCTATTTATATATCCTTTTTCATACAGTACTAGTTTAAATACCAATTGTATACAATACAATGTATTGTATTCAAGAGGTATACAAGCTCCCTTAGAGAAAACAAGCTCCCAAATTTAATTGCAACCTCAAAGTATACAAGCTTCAAGTATCGGCCAGTAAATTTCTATACAAATACGTGTTATATTGTTAAATAAATAAAGCACCACATACACTAGAAAATATATGTTATTTTAAAAAGATTTTGATTGAAATAATATATTCAAAAGAAAAAATGCTGATGAAGGGTGTGTTTAAAAAAGGAGGGGAAAAAAGGGTTAAAGAGAGATTTAGGGTGTGATTGGTATCAATTATTAACTGTTAACTATTTTTAATTGATTTTTAGTTATATTAAATTTTCATTTTTATTTTTTTTTGTGTTGATTTTTATTTGGTTTTTTAAAAAAATGAAAATAAATTTTTTAAATTTTATTTTAAAATAAAAGTTGCTATAACTTGCAAACTAAAAAGTTTTGCTATAACTTACAATAAACAATCTAATCTTATAATATTTAGATTTTCTTCCCATGTGAGAAACAAAAAGTTGGTTAGATTTTTCTTTTATTCAATATTTATTGGTTTGGGTCTGGGCCATATGTATACAATATCAATTTAATATATTAATTTTATGAAAAAATTACACAAGTAACCAAACTTACGGTCCATTATTTCAATAAATTTCATATATTTTAAAATATAACATATTTTTTAATTTATCCTTGATACATCAGTAATATTAGGTACCTGGCTTATAGGTTCTCTCTCTCTCACCTAACGTTTACTAACCTCAGCCGCCCTTACATTACTGACCTCCAACGGTTGACACTGATGCTGGTGATGGCGTAGATATGCCAACAATAGGTAAGGGATATCCCTCCCATGCTTGTCTCTCTTCCCAGATCTCCCCACCCCTGTCTCTACCCCTTTCTCTCTCCTTTCCCCTCTGTCCCTTCCTAGACCTGCTATCGCCGGCGGGCTTAGGGTTCCCGCCGGCTCGACTGAACTTCGACGATGGGTAAGAGAGGCATCTTTGGTCACAACAAGTTGGTACGAAGGTAAGACAACACCCAGTTTTTGGCAAGTTCCATAGGATGCTCTGACGTCATTCCGGGAATGCTTCGACGGGTTTATTCCGGCGACCCATTCCAGCAGCACACAGGAGTACCCCAGAGATAGATAGTGGCACCATTTCCTATCTCACCATCAAGTACTATAACCAGATCAGAAATCACCTAAGTATCACCAAGATCTTATCGTCCTGACCAGGTTTTAATGTTTCTCTTGTTCGTGATTTGGGTTTATATTTTTTGAAACCTTTCTTGTCCATCTTTTTTCCTTTTTATTCTTTAGTTGTATTCTACCTTGTTATCCATATCTAAATTCTTAAATCTTTCTTATTGGTGGCATATTTCTTGTTGTTAATTTGGCTATCAGATTTTGGACTCTAGTAAATTGGTTGTACAGTTCCTTATTCCTTGTTTTGTCCACTATTTCTGGCGTGTTTTGATAATCTGTTGTGCATTTGGTTTGCGTTAGTATACATTCAATTGTTTTACTTGTAAGAAGCTAGAGGTAGAAGCATTTAGGAATAGATTTCTTGATCAATTTCTACTCGTCTGTTGCCTAAGGTTTTTTTAGAATTTTGTACTTTTTTTCCAATTTAATTTTTGGCTTCTAACCGGTAGTGGTGACTACGGCACATTGAGCCCAAATTTTGGATTTATGGTTCCCTTCTTTATATTATAGTGGTGACTGGCTGCTTTGCTTATTGGTGGATTATTGTTGTGTTGTTCTAGCTGCTGGGCTGAATAATATACTTTGTGTGTGCCTTCTCTAACTATTTTTGTACTGTTGCTTTATTCGTTTATTTGTTGGTTTAGGGGCTTTGTATTGGTTTTTGAGTAGTGGCAGGAGGGGTTGATTGTGGATTAGGGTCATATCCGAGTGGGTTTAGGGCGAGGGCTATTTTGGAAAAGGTGAAGAGGGGAGAGCAGGGGTGGGAGTAGGGTATAGGTCGAGCGTTGGGGCTGGGGTGGAGAGAGGTATTAGAGGTAGGTGAGAGGCAAGGAAAGATAGGTTGAGGGTAGGGTCTTGGAACATTGGGACCCTTCAGGGAAATTCTGTAGAGTTGGTTAAGATTCTTAAGAAGAGGAGAATTAATATTACTTATGTTCAAGAGACTAGGTGGGTAGGTTCTACGGCTAGGGATGTGGATGGGTACAAGTTGTGGTACTCAGGGAGTGAGAGGCGTTAGAATGGTGTGGACATCTTAGTAGATGAAGAGCTTAGAGGACAGGTAGTGGAGGTTAGAGGGTCAGTGATAGGATGATGAAGAATAAGTTGGTTATTTGGGGGTTTACCCTGTATGTGTTTAGTGTTTATGCGCTGCAGGTAAGCTTGGAAGAGGAGGTGAAAGTGAAATTTTAGGAGGATTTGGATGAGGTAGTAAGAAGTGTGCCTAGCTCGGAGAAGATTATCATAGTAGGGGACTTCAATAGACACATTAGCTTCTTACCGAGAGGCTATGACGATGTGCATGGTGGTTTTGGTTTCGGTGATAAAAATAGTGAGGGAGTTGCTCTATTGGATTTTGCGAGGGCCTTTGGGCTAGTGGTAGTGAATTCAAGCTTTCCAAAGAAGGAGGATCAGCTGATTACCTTTTGAAGCGCAATATCCAAGACTCAAATTGGCTTTCTGCTACTTAGGAAGGGGATAGGGTGTTATGTAAGGACTGTAAAGTCATTCCGAGTGAGCATCTTTTAACCCAGCACAGGCTTCTAGTGATGGACTTATCTATCAAAAAGAGCAAGAAGAGAAGGGCTGGGAAGGGTCGACTTAGAATTAAGTGAGGTAGCTTGATGCCAGTTAGTGCTTTGGAGATAGGGGATAAGGTGGCAGGAATGAGGGTGAGGGAGTGCAGGGAGTGCAGGGAGGACATGGATGTTATGTGGGATAGGGCTGCCAGCTGCATCATGGAGACTGCTAGAGAATGTTGGGTGCTTCGAGGGGCCGATTAGTGTTGCGTCTCAAATGCACACGCAAGTTCACATGCTGGTACAAGTAGTATAGAGACTTAGACAGTCAGATATCGTTCCCACGAGGACTATACAACTAGAAATTTAACCAACTTTTAGTTTTAGACAACTAGGTATTAAGTGATGTAACGTATCAAGATGGTTGTAAATTTGAGAATAAAAATATAAATTAATAAAAGAAATTAACAAGTTGTGACTAGAGAGAAACAAGCAACGGTTGTAATCAATTATGATGAGGATTCCACGGTTGAGACATTTCGAACAATCATACAAATCTCCATTCTTATCACTGTCTAATTGGTTATCGGGTTGTTGATTCGCAAGGTTTATACCCCGATCTTGGTATCCTGACCTTAAATCTTCTATCTATTGAATATTGTAGCTACAACTCCCGCAAAGATACAACAATTCTTCTTGATTCATAAAGTTATCTTCTTGCACTTGAACCAAGCAAGGCTTCTAGGTATATCCCTATCCTGGATGCTAATTCAAACCCCTTATTTTATAAAAGGATAAGAACCTTGCTCCTTAATTTCTTCGTTCTATCCTACTATTTTCCTCCCGGATGCATATAGAAATATAAATTTATTCTAATGGTGGCCACTCATCAAAATAGTAAGCTCAATAAATTAAGAACAACCCAGATGATAATCCAAAAAGAAACTACGAATAAGAATATAAAAGAGTAGAATAAGGGTATTTAGCCACTCATGTTTGAATTCGACATCCAAAATAAGTAATTAATCATACCCAAAATAATTCTTGAAGTAAAGAAGTTCAAAAGAAAAATTAACAACTCTACAATAGAGAATTTTATGCTTTTCCACCACTGCTATGCTTGCCCAAAAAATTCTTGGAATGGTGCTCACGTGTTCCTTTTATACTTGGAAAAGTTTCACCAGATCTGAGGCCTTGATACGTCACATCACTGATCATGTTGAGCCAACCAATGCGTCGTATCAACATCGCATTGTTACACTGGAATTCATCTTTAAAAATCCAGCAAAGTCAATTTCTTCACCACACGACGCAATGTGTTGATATTGCATCGTGTCACTGAAATTTGCTCCTCAACATTTGTATAAGTGTCAAAACTATAAGCATCGATGTGCTGCATTGACATCGCATCGATGCACTGAAAGTTGATCTTGAAATTTCTTCTAAGGTATAAAAATCGCACCTCGACGCGATGCGTTGACATCGCGTTGATGCACTAGAATTTGTTCTTCAATTTCTGGCTAAGGTACATTATATCACCAATCGACACGACGCATTGAGATCGCGTCGTGTCACTGGTATTTTTCTCCAGTTTCTTTCTTCTCATCAATCCTTCATATGTTTTTGCCTTCAATCCACATGGTTTTTTGCCTCTTCATGATATATATCCCATTTTCTTCCAAATCCATAGAAAATTAACCCTGTATCTCTAATCATATCGGTTAGCCACAAAACATAATTTAACTCACAATTCAATATATTTGGCATACTTTTTATTCTTAAAACAAGTCCAAATATGGGTAAATAATGGTGTTTGGACATATAAATATGCCCAAGATCACCACCCCACATTTAAAACCTTGTTCGTCCTCGAACAACTTCAAGCAATAGAATCATCAAACCTTTAATTGCAACCTAAGAATCATGCTAGTCTTGGGCACATGAACCTTTATTTCACACTTCATTGTCCCAACAGTGACATTCAATTTATTGGCAAATGTAATATAAGCACGAAATCAGGCAACTCAATCAGTAATCCAGACTTTCATCCGCATGCACCCTCACAACAAGAAAGTTTTCTCATATTACTCATAATTTCACACTCTTAATCAGGATGGGAATATGAAAATTCAATCACTCGCTCTCAACAAAGAATTCATACGTATTAGGAGATGAACCATAGGCTTTCCTTTGGTGTATTACTCCATTAATAGTCGAATGTGGCAATGTATGATTAAATATGTCTTTTTATGATAGTAATGAAGGCTAAGGGACGGGTAGGAACTATTTTGGAAATAGTGACTAATCTCCATAAGCACTTTAATACATAACTCTCTTCAATCAAAATCACATTCTGTCAACCAAACTTTTTTCAGCTCATTATCTTTACACATCCATTGGTTCACCCAGATCTTTCTAAGCATATTATCACACTTTGGTAGAAGTATTTTCTTTCACGTTTCATATTTTCTTCACATCCCAGTTCTCGTTATGCACCCCTATAATAGCCACCCACAACCTAAGTAATTTGCCTTAATTGAGGTGCACATTGTCCTTAATGAACCTGGGCCAAAATAGATTCATTGTGACGCAATAACCGGGTAACAATAACTGAAATTTTCATCACAAATTATTTTCTAACTCCTAACCTTTGAATGTAAGTGTTCAAATTACTTCTCTTAGAGCTTCACTTTCACCCTTTTCCATTCTTTGTACTTCAAATTCCCCCTTATTTCATTATTAAAGTGCTTAGGAACTATGGCTCAAATTAAGGTCTTATCAAAGAAAAGGATTCGGCTACATATGAGGCTACCAAAGAAATCAGGAAATAAGCTCAACAGGGTTGACTATGAATATGCATAAGGGTAGGTAAACATTGTCCTTAAAATTCAGTCAACAAAGAAATTCTTAAATCACTTCCTACTCCCAACACCCTTTATTTCGCTTTGTAAACACACCGGGCAAGTTCTAGTCATTCCCATGCATGCAGAATATAAACAATTACTGACACACTCGGTGCATACTAAGAATCAAGTCGGGTCCTTAAGGTTTCGAATTTTTTTTTCACTTTATCAAATTCAAATTAAGACAATCAAATCGACTACACCTGTATTTAAAAACAAAAAAAATTTCCCAACACTATATTTCTTAAAGGTTGGAATCGGGATCTTACTACTTTCTCGGTTATAAAGAAGCACTCCCCTTAAGACGGTCGTCATCCATCAATCATAGGGGAGGGCAACTATCTAAGACGATTGAAGAACGAGATTTGCGAAAAAGGGCACACAATTACTGTAATCTAAAACTGTACCACAAAGGGTAAAAAATAAAATACTGTAAGTATCATAAACAAAAATAAAATCTTGCCAAAAAGGGCAATACTTGTCAACTTACAAATTCACCAAAAATATAAAAAGAATAAAAATTATTCATCCAACACAGCCACAAACCAACATTGTTCAAAGATGGGAAATTAAAAGAGATGAGATGAAGATGTAGATGAATAAAGACCAACCACCCCATACTTAAGCCGAGCACTATCCCAGTACTAGCAATAAGGCATGGTGGCTAGTACTCCCTGTTCAATCAATTATCACCATGGCCATCACGTCATCTGCATCAGCATCATTTCTACCACCAAACTCGCCACCTGAGTCATCATCATCAGACTGCTCCTCTTCCTCAAACTCATCATCGGAATACGCCATGCACCTCTCTTCATCAGTAGGGACATCATCATCCATGGGATCATCAAAATCATCACCTATCTGCAACTTGGTTTTTGCATGACGCCCTAATGGATAGTCCATATCTATGGCATGAATTTCCTATTGGGTGACTGCTCGTACCAAAGCCCTCAGCAGCAAACTAGTAAATGCATATATCCTGGCCATAATTTCATCATTTTGAGCTTTATGCTCGGGCATGGTCAAATTTGTACCATGAGGAGCATCCCTTTGGTGTGAGAAATATCAAGTGGCTTGTCACCCACAGGCGGTAAATAATCTGCATTCTCTTCAGGGATGCCCTGTTGCCTCAAAAATCTGGTCAGGAATCCACCAAATCCATATGTACGACCCCCTAAGAACCGGGCCTTCCTCATCGCTGAAATATAATGGCACCCACATTGACATCCACATCATCACGCATGAGGGCATAAATCAAACATACTCTATCATGAGTTACCTCCATCATATGTGTCCCATGAATTAGACAGGTATAAATAATTTTAGCCCATAAACGGGCCTCCCTATTCAGATGAGCAAATGGAAGTGAAACATGTGCACCTCCCTTTTTGTGGCGAATCCACCTTACCATAGATCAAGTGCCACACAGAAGATGATTTATACGCTATTATAGGGGTTTGATTATCATCCTCTTCAGTGGTTCGGCATCAGCATAGAGTGCAGGTGCATCTAATAGCTCATTAATAGTGTCTATTGTGAAAGTTATCGTTTGACTGTGTACCTCAACCTCAGACTTCCTCGGGTTCCAGTTAGCATGAAACTCCCTATCTAGGCTCAAATTACATTCACCTGGCTGCTCAAATAGAAAGCTCATATGTTGGGGTTCTATCTTTCTCACCATTGAGGGATACTCCTTCATCAAGCTCCGCCTGTTGATAAACTAATCAGCAGAATATTTGGACTCTTTGTGTTGTGAGTACCATTTTCTACCCACGTTTGCTACAGCCTTTGTCCCAAAACTCTAGTGCCCCCTGGGACCATGTGGTGCTGCAGCCATACGATCAGCTTGCCTGCTCCTCTTGTGCGTAGCCCCCGATATACCAGTTGTATTCTTTCCTTTGCTAGACATGTTACCTGTTCAGCACAATATCCCACAAGAATATAAAACAAGCACCTTTGAAACTAGCCACCACTAAGTGTGAAAGTTACCCCACACTTAGTTGCTAGCATAAGTTCCGACAAAAATTATATGCACTCGGGTACTCAGACTTCCCTTTTTTATTTCACAAGTCTAACAATCAGTTATCCAATATTAACACACAGAGACATCTCGAAATTGCACAGTTTTAGTGCATGGCTTAAATTTTTTCTACAAACACATAGCCCTTCATTACACATTACCACTCTTCAATTCTAGTGAAAACATGCCTTAAATATGTTCTAGCCTAAACACAGTTAACTACTGTCAATTCAGTGAATTATGGCTACCACTAAAATAGTGTTGGATTAAGATCCACCCTACACTTAGCTGCCATCATATAATGAGCATCAAACTCAACCCAAATCATTAAAATTCAATATATATAATGAGCATCAAACTCAACCCAAATCATTAAAATTCAATACATAGTTCAGCACACGCTCATTTGACAAACAATTTACGTCACACCCTTAGAGGAACAAACTCAACCCAAATCATTAAAATTCAATACACAGTTCAGCACACACTCATTTGACAAGCAATTTACTTCACACCCTTAGAGGAACCACATCAATTAAATCATGATTTGCATTTTAGAGCACACTTACTCCCCTAATGTACAAACCACAACAACAGCATACCATCCTCTCCTCTAAATATTCTCATATAATTTTAACAATTAACATTCAAAGTAGTTTCAAATTAGTTAAACAAAACCCTTTAAGAATAAAATTTTAATTCACACTAAGTTTGAAACACATGGATTCATAAGACTTAAACTCAAAATATAATTAAAACTTACCTGGTCTTGGTTGAGAAAGGAAGATGAAGTTGAAACTTAGTTAAAGTTTGACACGAATCGACTAAGGGAGCAATTTAAGGTTTTAGGGAAAAGGGGGCAGTGCAGCTAGGTTTAGGTGATGGTGGTAGAAATGAGTAAGTGTGGTGTTTATAGGGGCGACCCAGAATTGAGGATCGACCTGATGCACCATATATCACATTGAATAATCAATACGACACCTTAGAATCGTGTCGCTTCTCTGGATTTTACATCAAATATTAAGTTTAAGTATTGCCTATATGATATCCGATGTGGTGCGACGCTTAACGCGTCAGCATACTGATGCGACGCGTCAGAATCGCATCGATTCTCTTGAAATTGCCTTGAAAAATTTTTCTAAGTGTGGAATTTATGCCCATCAACACAACATGCCAAGATAGCATCGATCCTCTGGAAATTGCATCCAAAAATTTTTCTAAGTCTAAATTTCTCAGATTCTTAATAATCTTTTCTTCCCCTTACCTTTTTCACCACTTAACAACTATTTACTTACTCAAAGGCCTATGTTCACCATCTTCTATTCTTCTCTATCTCCACCTAATTTCTCATTCCTACACATCAATCAAAAATAACAAAATTAGGTAAGAAAAATGGGTTGCCTCCCACTAAGCGCCTTATTTTTGGTCGTGACACGACTCATTTCTTTGTATTTTTATTTTTTTCTTCAACTACTCAAAATTAAACTACCTACTACATTACATTAGTGGGTTGCCTCCCACACAACACCTTATTTTACGTCGTGGCATGACTTAACTTAGTATCACTCATCAGCAAAAGTGATAGATTCCTTGTGCTTATCCAGATGATCCACTCAATAGTGTTTTACACGTTGTCCATTCACCAGAAACTTCTTAGTCTTCTTTTTATTCCACAACTCCACAGCTCCATGAGGTGTCATATGCACCGCTTTAAAAGGTCTAGATCATTTCGATCGAAATTTTCTCAGAAACAACTTAAGCCTTAAATTGAACAACAAAACAAGTTGTCTGAGTTGAAATACTCTCTCTTGAATTTTCTTATCATTCCATCTTTTGGTCTTCTCCTCGTATAGTTTGGCATTTTTGTAGGCATGAAGCCTAAACTCATCAAGATCATTCAGCTGTAATAACTTTTTCTCTCCCGCAGCTTTCATCTCAAAATTTAGCTTCTTCACAGCCTAATACGCTTGGTGTTCCAACTCTACAGGAAGATGAAAAGCTTTACCATACACCAATCAATATGGAGATGTCCCAATGGGTTTCTTGTAAGCTATTTGGTAGGCCTAAAGTGCATCATCTAGCTTCTCTACCCAATCTTTTCTTTTCCCATTCACGATCTTTTGAAGTATTTGCTTAATCTCCCGATTGGATACCTTAACCTATCCACTTGTTTGGGGATGGTATGTAGTGGCAACCTTGTACCTAACACCATATTTTGCAAGAAGATTTTTTAGCCAAGTGTTAATGAAATGCGTACCTCCGTCACTGACTATTTCTCTTGGTGTACCAAATCTGGAAAATATGTTCTTCTTCATAAATTTCTGCACCACTCTTGTATCATTAGTAAGACTCGCCATAGCTTCCACCCATTTAGAGACATAGTCAACTTATACAAGAATGTACAGATTGCCTTTGAAGGTGGGAATGGGCCCATGAAATCAATCCCCAAAACATCAAAGACTTCGACTTCTAAAATATTATTGAGGGGCATTTCATGACTCTTAGATATGGTACCCAACCTTTGGCATTGATCACAATTCTTTACAAAAGCAATTACATCTCTAAACAAGGTAGGCCAAAAAAACCTGATTGTAGCACTTTTGTCGAAGTCCTCTCACCCCCACAATGTCCACCATATGGAGATGAGTGGTAATCTTGTAGCACCTTTAAAAATTCAGCCTCTAGGATATACCTACGAATGACTCCATCTGGACCCTGCTTGAAGAGATATGGTTCCCAAATATAGGCACAAGAATCATAGAGTAATTTCTTTCTTTGTTCTCACTCCTATCAAATTCACAATATCAGAATACCATGGGAACTCAACTGTATCTAAAGACAACAACTTTTCATTAGAGAACTCTTCCTTAATACTAAGAGAGTCACCAACTATAGGTCTCAATTTTCCAGCTGTGACAAGTGGTCAGCAACTTGATTTTCAGATCCTTTCCTATCTCGCACCTGAAGATCAAATTCTTGTAGTAGCAGAATCCACCTAATCAGTCGTGGCTTAGCATTCTTTTTGTTCACAAAATACTTAATGGAAACATGGTCAGTATGAACAATGACCTTAGTACCAACTAAGTAAGATCTAAACTTATCGAACGCATACACCACTATCAACATCTCTTTCTCTATCACCGTATAGTTAACCTAAGCATTATTTAACACCTTGCTAGTATAGTAGATCGAGAAAAATATCTTATCTCTTCTCTAACCCAAAATCACTCCCACAGCAATATCAATAACATCACATATTAGCTCAAAAGGTAACTCCCAATCTAGTGCAATCAGAATAGGTGCTTCAGTCAATTTCTTCTTAAGTTTCTCAAAAGGTTTATGGAAATCAACCATGAACTCGAACTTGGATTGTTTATACAACAATCTGCATATGGGGCTTGCAATCTTTGAGAAATCTTGAATGAATCATCTGTAGAACCCTGCATGTCCCAGAAAGCTCCACACTCCTTTGACTACGACTGGATGAGGCAACTTTTCAATCACTTCCACCTTCGCCTTGTCCACTTTGAGTCCTTGTCATGACACTTTATGGCCTAGGATAATTCCTTCCTTAACCATAAAGTGGCACTTTTCCCAATTCAACACCAAGTTGATTTCTTCGCATCGAGCTAGGACTCTGTTAAGATTCTGCAATCACTTTTCAAAAGAATTACCATGCGCAGAGAAATCATCCATGAATACCTCTACAAATTATTCCACCATGTCAGAGAATATTACCACCATACATCTTTGAAATATAGCAGGTGCATTGCATAAGTCGAATAGCATGCGTCTGAACGCATATGTACCATATGGACAAGTGAAAGTGGTCTTCTTCTGGTCTTTCAGTGCTATGATTATCTAATTGTAGCCAGAGTACCCATCCAAAAAACAATAATACTCTTGCCCCGCTAATCTATCCAACATTTGGTCAATAAATAGAATTAGATAGTGATCTTTACGAGTTGTTTCATTCAACATTTGATAATCAATACAGATCCTCCAACCGGTCATTGTGCGTGTGGAAATCAACTCATTATCATTATTAGTCACTAAAGTCATTCCTCTTTTCTTTGGTATATAGTGCACCGGACTCACCTATTTGCTATTGGAAATTTGGTACACAATACCACTATCTAACCACCTGATCACTTCTTTTCTAACCACTTTTTTCATCACAAGGTTCAACCTTATTTGTTGCTATACTCTAGGTCTGTAACCATCTTCCATGTAGATGTTATGCATGTAAAATGCTGGATTAATTCCAGTAATGTGGGACATTTACCTACCAATCGCCTTTCTCCTCTTCTTTAGAACTGTTTTAGCTTCATTTATCTGTACATTTGATAATCCTGTAGATAAAATAATAGGTAAAGTATCTTGATCACCAAGAAAAACATATTGCAAGTAAGGAGAGAGAACCTTACCAAGTTAGGAGCTTCTTCGACTGAGGGCTTGGGCAATGGACCAATTGGTCTATTGAAAGGCTTGAACGACACTTTCTTTGTCTCAACCACTACCAAATTCATAACCTGGACCAATTCCAATGCTTCCATGTCTTCATATAGATCATGAACCATTAAAGCTCGCTCTAATGGATTATCAGACAACAACAAATGCCAATCCAAAATAAGATCAATAATCGATATGGTAGACAACTCCTCATATATGGCTGGCAGTTTCAATGCTTTGTACACATCAAAAACTTTTACCTTATCGTGCGCTCGCATTGTTATTTTTTCAGCTGTTACATCAATGAGTTACTGTTCTATTACTAAGAAAGGTCATCCCAAAGTAAATGGAACAACAGAATCATCCTCAAATTCAAAAATTACAAAATCCATCAAAAAGATTAAAGATCCTACTTGCACCAACACATCTTCAATAATACCATCCGTCCTAGTAAGGGACCTATTCGCCAACTGCAAAATAATAGTCCTGGGTTTGGGACTCCCAAGACCCATCTTTCGATACAATGATGTGGGCATAAGATTTATTCTAGCTCCCAAGTCACACAATCTATGTGCACAAATAGTCTGTCCAATGGTAATCTGTAAGGTGAAACTACCTGGATCCTTAAGCTTCGTGGGAAATTTATTTTGAATCTTGGATGTGCACTCTTGAGTAAGTGAAACTGTAGCATATTCGGTCAATTGGTTCTTATTGGAAACTATATCCTTTAAGTATTTTACATATTTTAGCACACTCTGCAGTATGTCAATAAGAGGAAGGTTTACTTGAATCTGCTTCAGAAGATCTAAGAGCTTCTTATAACTTGCTTCCTCCTATGCTTCCTTGCCCTTTGAGGAAAGGTCAAGAGGGAGTCTTCTTTTCCATACAAATTTTACCATTTTTCTCTTTTTCCTTAACTTCCTTCTCTGCATTATCTCTGGAATTATCATTAGTGACTGTGGGATTTTTCTATTCCTGAATTGTCTCCTTAGTTTGCAGCCTACTCCTTATTGTAACCGTATTCACCTGCTTAGGATTTGCCTCTGTGTCTCTAAGTAATGCTCCTTGTGGTCTTGTATTCTGTGATCTTGCAATTTGACCCAACTGTAACTCTAAATTTCTTGTAAGCAATTGTTGACTACTCAGATCAGCTGCAAATTATACCTATTGAGTCTTTATTTCCATTGGAAACTATGCTTATTGATCCATCAACTACTTCATCAACTCTTCCATATTGCTAGTCTGAGTGGTCACTTAGTTTTTCTGAGCCGACTGTGGATTTGGTTGCACTGGTCCCTTATACTGGTTTGTATTCTATACCTGATTTCCACCCCATGTGAAATTAGGATGGTTCCTCCAATTGGGATTATACGTGTTGCCAAAATTTTGTTGACTCTAATGATTTGCATTCCCCACATAGTTGAATGAATCTAAATTAACAGAACATGCATCTATTGTGTGCTCACCACTTTTGCAAACTTTAAGAATTTACCTACTGAGCTATATTTGTTGTGGCTGCTGGTTGTGTCACACCCAACTTTAGGTTATTCAGCATAGTAGTCATATGATTTTGCATTGCTGCAATCTGTGCCTATAATGCAGTAAACTGATCTACCTCCAATACCCCTACAACCTTCTTGGGAGCGTTCCTTGAGTCTGCATGCCAATTAGGATTCCCTTGTGAAATTCGATTCAATAGTGTATACAATTCTTCATAAGTTTTCTCTAAAGCTTGGCCTCCTGCTTTTGAATCCAAGAAAATCTTTGTATTATACTTAAGGCCGTCTATAAATGTGTGAACCAAGACATCATTCAATTGATGGTGATGAGGACAATTTTTGAGCATGCCTTTAAATCTCTCCCAAGATTGGTATAGATTTTCTCCATCTTTTTGTCTGAAACTCAAGATCTCACTCGTCAAATGTGCAATCTTCTATGATGGGATGATTTAAATAAGGAACTTCAGAGCGTAATCTTCCCATGAAGTTATAGAGAGGGTTGGTTCAGCATGTAACCACCTCTTTGCTTCCCCCATTAGAGAAAAAGGGAAAAGTGTCAATCTGACATAATCAACATTCACCCCTTTAGGAATGTATGTATCACTTATTTCCAAGAAAGTTTGTATATGCTGTTGCGGGTCTTCGTGTGAAAGACCATGGTATTGCCCTACTGAATTCAACAGTTGTACCATATTCTGCTTCAGTTTAAATTGACCTCCTAGCTCGGGCTTCCGAATGCTATTAGTCACATGGTTTGTAAGTGGGATTTCCACCTCACGAATATGTCTTGTGGCTGGTTGAGCAGGAACAACTGGAATAGCCGGAGCTAGAACATTTTCAGCATTTGGATTAATAGGAGCATTAGGATTAAGAACATTAGGATCTCATATTTCATCCATTTGACCTTGTTAAGTAAAATATTGAGTTCTTCGCCTTTGATGAAAAATCAATTCTGATTCTGCAATAGGCTCTACCAACTCTTTATCTCTATCCAGTCCAGTATTCAGGTAAACCTGCAAAAATTCAACTGCTAAGATCAAGTTGTTAACACTTAAACTTATTAGCAAAAACCAAAACTTAAGAAATTTACTAATTATTCTATTCCCCGACAATGGCTCCAAAAACTTATTGCATCTTGAATGCACAGTATAGAGACTTAGATAGTCAGATATCTTTCCCACGAGGACTACACAATAAGAAATTTAATCAACTTTTAGTTTTAGACAACTAGGTATTAAGTGTTGTAACGTATCAAGATGATTGTAAATTTGAGAATAGAAATGTAAATTAATAAACAAAAATTAACAAGTTGTGACTAGAGCGAAGCAAACAACGGTTGTAATCAATTATGATGAGGATTCCAGGGTTGATACATTCGAACAATCATACAAATCTCTATTCTTATCACTGTCTAATTGGTTATCGGGTTGTTGATTCGCAAGGTTTATACCATGATCTTGGTCTCCAGACCTCAAATCTTCTATCTATTGAATATTGTAGCTATAACTCCCACAGAGATACAACAATTCTTCTAGATTCATGAAGTTATCTTCTTGCACTTGAACCAAGCAAGGCTTCTAGGTATATCTCTATCCTAGATGCTAATTCAAACCCCTTATTTTATAAAAGAATAAGAACCTTGCTCCTTAATTTCTTTGTTCTATCCTACGATTCTCCTCCTGAATGCACATAGAAATATAGATTTATTCTAATGGTGGCCACTCATCAAAATAGTAAGCTCAAGAAATTAAGAACAACCCAGATGATAATCCAAAAATAAACTATGAATAAGAATATAAAAAGTAATCATGTTCTTGGCCTCAACCCCAGAATAAGGGTGTTTAGCCACTCATGTTTGAATTCGACATCCAAAATAAATAATTAATCATACTCAAAATAATTCTTAAAGTAAAGAAGTTCGAAAGAAAAATTAAGAACCCTAAAAGAGAGAATTTTATGCTTTTCCGCCACTGCTATGCTTGCCCAAAAAATTCTTAGAATTGTGCTCACGAGTTCCTTTTATACTTGGAAAAATTTCACCAGATCTGAAGCGTTGATGCGATGCGTCACTGATCGCGTTGAGCCAGCCAATGCATCGCATCAACATCGCATTGTTACACTGGAATTCATAGTTGAAAATCAAGCAAATTCAATTTCTTTACCACACAACGCGACGCGTTAACATCGTGTCGTGTTACTGGAAATTGCTCCTCACATTTGGCTAAGTGTCAAAACTTTAAGCATCATCGCGACGCGTTGACATCGTGTCGATGCACTGGAAGTTGCTCTTGAAATTTCTTCTAAGGTTCAAAACTCACACCTCGACAAGACGTGAGATGTACTGGAATTTGTTCTTCAATTTCTAGCTAAGTCACAATATATCACCAGTCGACGCGACGCGTTGAGATCGCATCATGTCACTAGTATTTTTCTCTAGTTTCTTTCTTCCTTCTCATCAATCCTCCATATGTTTTTGCCTTCAATCCACATGGTCTTTTGCCTCTTCATGATATGTATCCCATTTTCTTCCAAATCTATAAAAAAATTAACCCTGTATCTCTAATCACATCGGTTAGCCATAAAACACAATTGAACTCATAATTTAATATATTTGGCACACTTTTTATTCTTAAAACAAGTCCAAATGTGGTTAAATAATGGTATTTGGACATATAAATATGCCTAAGATCAGGTAGGTCATCATAAGAGGGACTGGTGGTGGAATGAAGAAGTAGAGATTAAGAAGGGGGCATATGTTAAGTTGATTAAGAGTAAAGATGATAAGGAAAAGAGGGTGAATAGGGAGGTTTACAAAGTAGAAAGGAAGGAGGCTAAGTTAGCTGTTACGGCTGCTAAGTTAGTAGCGTTTGAGGGCTTGTATGCGGGGTTAGAAGAGAATGACGGGGAAAAGAGGTTGTATAGGCTTGCTAAGGCTAGGGAGCGGAATGGTCATGATCTCGATCAAGTGAGGTGCATTAAGGGGGATGATGGTAGTGTTTTGGTGGAGGATGTGCACATTAAGAAAAGATAGTAGGAGTATTATCATAGACTTTTGAACAAGAAGGGGGACAGAGACATTGAGCTAGGAGAGTTGGAGCACTCGGAGGAGAGCCGTGTTTTTAGTTTCTATAGGCGTTTTAGGGTTGAGAAGGTCAGAGAGGCTATTCGTAGGATATGGAGGGGTAGGGCGACTGTAATACCCCAGATTTTCTTTAAGTTGAATTTCATCTTTAAGAAGAGTAAGGGCTAACTTCTTAAGTGAGAAATATTTTAAACCTTGTAGAATTTCCCTAATATTGACTTTTTGTCATGTAGAGAATTGAATTAGCTTTTCGACGATACCAATTTCGTCCAAATTTGGTATCGGGGTGAGAAGTTATGATCGTTTTACTGAGAGATGTCGGAACCGCCCAGGTGCGACGAACAGGTTGATGGACCGTTGAGTTTGCGATGGACTGTCACCCAGATCATCGCAACCAAGGCAGTGACTCCCTCTTCTAGCCCAAGTATGACAGCCAAGACGACGGACCGTCAAGCTAGCGATGGACCATCACAACTAAGGCAGTACGGCCTTTTTCTAACCAACGTGCGATAGATGATCCGACGGACAATCAGACTAGCGATAGACCGTCACTCCAACTATCATAAATTCCGTTCATTATTTTTAAGTCATTTTAAAAGGACTTTTTGGCCTTTTTCCCCTTTAACACTTAGATATATTCAAATGAAGCATATGACTTCATTATCTCCCAAAACATCCAAAGGCTAGAGTTTCTTCCTCAAGAACAAATCCAAAACCCTTCTTCAAGAAATTCAAGAACTCACCATAGATTCTACAAATTGAGTTGAGATTCGAGCTCTCCAAGTCAAAGGTTTCAAGAACCCTCTCTCAAAGAGTAAGAAAAAGAGTTTCAAGCAAGCTTGTTCATCTAGTTTCACAATCTAAGGTATGTGGGGTTTGAAAAAGGACACTCCTTTTGTCCTTATGCCCAGAAGTTATTTTAATTACAAAGATATATGGTTTTACATGTTTTCTTATGAAATTGAAATATGGGTTTATACCCTATGTTATTATTTCTTGAGATTATGATATTTCCCATGTTTTAGAAATTGAATTATATGAGTATGTTGATGTTATAATGTAAATTTCTAAAGATGCCAGATTTCCATATGATTTGTGTATCCTTATGACATCTAGTATGCATTTTGATGAGTCTTAACTTGAGATTTGATTATGGGTCATTAAACCCTACTTGAGATTTTAGTTTTTATGAACTTTTGTGCTATAAGCACCCATGATTTGAGTATTTTGAGATCATTGAGAAAGTTTTGACCATTAAGGTCAAAACTTTCTCAATGATCTCAAAATAC
>NC_061115.1:189728055-189770176 GCF_002878395.1 Capsicum annuum
TATGCATTTTGATGAGTCTTAACTTGAGATTTGATTATGGGTCATTAAACCCTACTTGAGATTTTAGTTTTTATGAACTTTTGTGCTATAAGCACCCATGATTTGAGTATTTTGAGATCATTGAGAAAGTTTTGACCTTAATGGTCATAGTAGCTTTGAAATCCACTTTACCAAATGAGACTACAGATTTTATAGTTGGGTTCTTATGAACCATGAGATTATTTTAAAGTAGATTTCCATGAGATGAGCGTAGCTAACTAGAAAGTAGTATTTAGCATCGAGTTGGGTAATTTACTACAATTTTATGCCCCAGAACTACGTGCCACCATAGGATTGAGATTTATGGGCCCGAGGCTGAGATAAGTGATCACTGAGTTGAGGTTATACTCCCTGAAAAGAGTATGATGCCTCTCCCCAATGTTAGGTTTCTTCCTTAGGTGGACAAGACATTGGAATCCATGTAGCTCACATGGTTTATGTCAGTTGAGAGAACCTCTCTAAAGTATTTTCCGTTAAGATAGAATATTTTCCCTAAAGTTTGGGATAAGTGATTTTTCCATAATAGTAAGATTTTCAAAATAGTTTCTTGAAGTAAAATTTTCCCAAGAAGAAAGTAGTTTTCCCTACTAGTAAGAGTTATAGAATTTTGAGTTCCAAGTGTCTTGAGTTTAAAAAAGTTCTAAATTCTTGAGCATTAAAGAAGTTTTACTCTCCATGAGATATATGCATGAGTTGGAAAGTATTGTTTAAAGCTTTCTTTAGTCTTTGAGTAATGAGAATAAGAGAAGAGTTCACATTTTAAAGCTAAAGTATAATGACTCACGAGATTAGTGTTACATGCTTCATTCTACATGATTTATGAGCTTATTATATTAGGCTTATTCAAGCTATGTGAGTCATTCATATTTGCATTCATGGTTTGATTAAAGAGCATGGATATTATTTTATGTACATGCATACACCCCTATATACTCAGTACATTCCCAAGTGTTGATCCACATATACGTCTATGTGCTACATTGTTTTATAATGTAGGTTCAGGTGCTCAGTCCCAGCCTCGTTAGTGATTTCTGAGTACCTTTGTCTACATCTCTACAGTGGTGAGTCCTCATGGTTCGAGGACCTATCTTTAGACATTTCAGTATTGTTAGTAGACATATTATTGCTTTCAGTTCAGTTTGAGTCAATTGGGGACCTGTCCCAATAACTCCCTAGTAGACTTGAGTAGTAGAGTCTTTGTCAGACTAGTTATCAGATTGTTAGTATGTTGAGATTTCCAGTTTTGTAGTCGTTTAGATCGAGTATTTTCTTCGTATTTCCTATTATTTGATATACAGTACCAGTATTTTGTTTATTTCATCTCAAATTGAGTTATTATATGTAGTAATAGGCTCAAAGGGTCATCTTAGGGCTACTTGTAGTCTTAAGCACCGTGTGACGTTCCGAGAGGAGATTTTGGGGCATTACAGCTACGGAGCCTAATGAGATTCCTATGAATTTTTGGAAGTATATTGGTGGAGCAGGTTTAAGGTGGTTGACTAATTTTTTTAACGTTATTTTCAAGAATACGAGAATGCCTGAGGCTTGGAGGTGGAGTATGATTATTCCGTTATATAGAAACAAGGGTGACATTTAGAGTTGCAATAACTATAGGGTATTAAACTGTTGAGTCGCACTATAAAGATTTGGGAGAGAGTGGTTGAGCAAAGATTGAGGAGGGTCATGTCTATTTTAGAGAATCAGTTTGGTTTTATGCCTGGTCTCTTGACGACAGAGGTAATCCACCTGGTAAAGAGATTGGTGGAGCAGTATAGAGAAAGAAAGAGGGATTTACACATGGTGTTCATTGACCTAGAAAAGGTGTATGATAAAGTCCTGAGGAAGGTCCTTTGGAGATGCTTAGAGGTGAGAGAGGTTCCGGTGGCGTACATTAGAGCTATTAAGGACATGTACGATAGAGGAAAGACCCGAGTAAGGATGGTGGGAGGAGACTCAGAGAATTTTTCGGTTGAGATAGGCTTGCATCAATGATCGACTCTTAGTCCATTCCTTTTTACATTAGTGATGGACATGTTGACGCAGAGTATTCAAGGCAAGGTGCCTTGGTGTATGTTATTTGTGGATGATGTAGTACTGATTAATGAGATGCGGGTGGGGGAGGGGAAGAGGTGAGGAGGGAGGTAAGTGACAAATTGGAGGTTTGGTATGTAATCATAGGACAGTGTACATAGGTGTCTTTGGTATGTGAGTATATGTTACTACTAAGTGGGTGTCCTATTTCTTATTTCTTAGTTCCTATTTTTCTTATTCCGTGTTGCTCTTATTTCCCGTATTTCATATGTCTCTGATTTTTATTTTATTACTTCTATTCTTTGTTTCAGTTATGTCATCCATCCCATTGTTTACTGTCCTTTATCTTGAGCCGAGGGTCTATCGGAAACAACCTCTCTACTTCTTCAGAGGTAGCGGTATGGACTGCGTATATCTTACCCTCCCCAGATCCCATGTTGTGGGAATACACTGGGTTTGTTGTTGTTGTTATCCTTGATACATATCTATTTTTCCCACAAATCGCACAACATCTTCTTTTACAGTTAAAAATCTCTCCATTTCATTTTTAAAATTTCTTATCCCAAAACAATTGATAACTTCTGTCCAATTTTGAGTTTTAATCACTTGTCTTTATCCTCCATATACTGCAAATGTCATTCAAGTCAATTTAGTGAAATATTTTTTATCATATTTTTGAGAATTGAGTTGATGTTGAAGTAGATTTTAAGAAGATTACTTTATCTTAGTTTTGAAACACATCTATTGTATTTTTATTTCGGAAAAGGGCCTAAAATGCCCTTCAATTATGAAAATGGTGTAAAATTGCCCTTCGTCTACCTATTGGGCCTAAAATGCCCTTCCTGTCAACCTATTAGGCCTAAACCCTTCCTGACTACCTATTGGGCCTAAATGCCCTTCTCATCTATCTTTTGCGCCTATTTTGCCCTTTTATTTAAGCAAATTACATGAAAAGGTCATCCTTAAGACTTAACTACATAAATAATAGTACTTTTTCAATATTGCAAAAATAAATATTTTTTCTTACATATATAGCCATTTAAAAAACCAGAAAAGATAATTATAATTCCTAATTTAATGTTATAAGAAATTATCAATTCAAATTTAAGAGATTTATTTTCAATTTTTAAATCGAAAAAGGCTCAAAAATACCCCTGAACTATTCGAAATAGCTCAAAAACGCCCTTCGTTAGATTTTTGGCTCAAAAATACCCCTCCATTAAATATTTGACTCAAAAATACCCTCCCTCTAACAGAGTTCGGAAAAGGATAAAAAATACCCGTGAACTATCTGAAATGGGTCAAAAATACCTACCTGTTAAATATTTGGCTCAAAAATACCCCTCCCTTAACGAAATTAAATTATTTCAATTATTTCGTTAATTTATATAAAGTTTATCATTTAATTTATATTTCGTTAAGTGAAAATTTATATTTCGTTAATTTTGTTAATTTATATTTCGTTAATTTCTTTAAAGATTAAAAAGATGTAAAGTGAAAATACCTTTTTAGAATAATTGTATGTTTATTTTCCAAATCAAATTCAACCAATTTATATTATAATTCAAATACTTTTTTTCATTATCTTATTTTTAAAATTTTAGAAATACTTTTATGTAAAAAAAAAAAATTAAAGTATTAGGGTTAAAAAGTTAAAGTTAGGGTTTAATTCAATCGAAATAATTTAATTTCGTTAAGGAGAGGGGTATTTTTTAGCCAAATATTTATCAGAGGGGTATTTTTGACCATTTCAGATAGTTCGAGGGTATTTTTGATTCTTTTCCGAATTTCGTTAGAGGGAGGGATATTTTTTAGCCAAATTTTTAACAGAGGGGTATTTTTGAGCCAAAAATCTAACGAGGGACATTTTTGAGCTATTTCCGATAGTTCAGGGTATTTTTGAGCCTTTTTCGTTTTCAAATTAAAAGTGAAAAAGATAATACCTGCTTTCAAATCTTTCTCTCTTGTATTCAAAATTCAAATATTTTTAAATAAATCAAGTATTACATTATTTGCCATTTATGTTTCTTTTTTATTTTCATGTACGTTAATCATCTAATATTATTTCATTATCGTGTATTTTTAATTCTAATGTAATGGATTAACCATAATTTTTTATGAATAAATATTCATGGAATACAAGTCATTATGTTGGAAGTACAGATATACCATATATATTTGTTGTATAAATATAATTTATGTTAATGCCAGATTATTATTATAATTTTTATATAATTTATGGGATAAATATTCATGGTATATCTCATTATGTTGGAAGTGCTTTTCTTGTTAAAAATTATTTATTAAATATAAATATATATTTTCAGTATTACATGGTATAAACTTTTTATATCTATAATATACCATGTATGCTTATGGTATAAATATAATTTATATGGCATAATATATCATGAATTTATGGTAAAAATATAATTTGTATGATATAAATATAACGTGTATTTTTATGATATAAATATAATTTATATAATATATAAATATACCATGAATTTTATGGTATAAATGTATCATACATTTTTATGGAGGCGTCGTGAAAGCAGGCAATAAAAATGAAAAACATAAAATTTTGATATAGTATATAATGAATGAACAAGGCTTTCATAAAAATACGCAATAAATAAGAAATATGAGAATTTAATATATAATTAGTTTTTTATATATTAGAATCTGTTACAAAAGTAAATATTTTATATGTTATATCTGACAACCAACTAATACGATTATGTATATGTAATAATTTTTTTAAAATGGCTATTTATGTTGTTTTTCCTTTTATTTATCAGATAAATTTAGAACGATGAAAAATGATATTGTGCACTATTTATTTGGTTAATACTAATAAAAACGATAGAAATTTTATGTAGTTAATAAAGATAAGTTGTGGTATTAGATAATTTTTTCTTAAATAAAAGGGCAAAATAACCCCAATAGATAGACGAAAAAGGCATTTTAGACCCAATAGGTAGAGAAGAAGGGCATTTTAGGCCCAATAGGTAGAAGGAGGGCATTTTTGCACCATTTCACATAGTTGAAGGGCATTTTAGGCCCTTTTCCGATTTTATTTTTTGGTCTTTTTTATGGCTTCCGATAATTTACCATCATTCAGTTTCGGTGTTATCCAAATTGATAAGAACTTTATTGATTCTTCAAGTGGTGAATTTTGTTCCGAATATATTTGATAATATTTTTAAAAATTTTCATAAAAATAAATCAAAACACCACAATGACCTCACAAAGACGAAGAAGTTTCGAGAAGATTATGTTGTTCGAACAGGGAAAACAGATATGCAATCCACTGAGGAGAACGATACAGCGGAGATGCACAACTTTTTCTCAAACGTGGTAAAAAATTCAAAAATTTTTCTTGATACATACGACATTTTGCTAAGATCCGAATACATTTGATGTTTTTTGTTAGTTGATACTTTTAACCCTATTTAAGGATTTGTGATGATTTACCCTTTGTATTGTTATTTGTCGCATTTGATACATTTCAACTATGCTAACTGAATGTATGCTTTGCATATTTCATACATTTGATACATTTTGATAGCAGGTACTCACTACCATGTGTAAATTCATTATACATATGTTTTGATACATTTTGATATACTAGTTTAGTATACATGCGTTGCACGTGTATTATGTGTTTTCGGTAAGAATTGGAAGGAGCCTAAATTGACACAAATCTGTCTGTTTTTCGTTGTTTTATGGTTTTTTGTTTTGGAGAAAATACCCAATTACCCCCTTGAACTATACCAAAAAGGCTATGACACACCTCAACTTAAAGGGGGTCCTATTACTCTCCCGAACTAATTAAAAGTATAATTTTGACACCCTTAATGCCTATGTGGTGCCTACGTGGCACACACGTGTGCCTACATGGACACTTCAGTGTGTTGTGCCACGTAGGCACCATGTAGGCATTAAGGGTGTCGAAATTATACTTTTAATTAGTTCAGGGGGTAATAGGACCCCCTTTAAGTTGAGGTGTGTCATAACCTTTTTGGGTATAGTTCAGGGGAGTAATTGAGTATTATCTCTATTTTTTTTCTTGAGAAATTATTATCAAAAATCAATTTCTAAAACACGTTTAAGACAAAATTATTATTTTGAATAGATCAATATTGCCTATAAGTCGATCTTATGCATGAACATTAAAAAATTATAGGAAATAATTTAGTTTTATGATATGAGAAATAATTTAGATATTTTAGTACTAATAAGCAACGTTATGTATCCTCCCATCTTCTTCTTTGTTTTTCTTCTTCTCTTCATTCGTGACTCATAATGTACGTACTCGTTAAAGCTTTTGTGACTCGTGAAGAATGTGATTTTCACACATATGTGACTCAAAGTGTATCCCCGAGGCTTTTGTGATTTGCGAACAATACTATTCACATGCATATATCTATGACTCAGAATGCACTTGAATAACATACGTACTTTTGTTAATTTATTACTTTGGAAAGAGGTGAAAAATGTTGAAGTCCTAAATATCAGTGGTTCTTGTATGTATTATGTGCATTTTGTATTAAATTATTTTATGGCTAAATTTAATTTTTAAAAATCAAATTGTGCCACATAAATTAAGACAAAGAAAATAATTAGAGAAATGCACCTATAATTCCATATGAAAACAACGTAAAAGAAAAAATAAATAATATTGAGCAAAGAATATCTCCAAAGAGAGAAGAAAAAAGCCTTCCATGTGATTTGCATATTTCCTATTTTCTAAGTTAGAGAAGTTATGATGAAACGTTTTTGGGTTCAATTTAAGAAGAGAATATCTCACAGACGAACCCAAAACTTCATATATTCTCTAACCCAAAACTTCATGTATTCTCTAACATAGACTAAAGACTAACAAAAAGTAACACAATATGAACATTGTCTATTGGGTGGTTTAAAATAAGTAGTTCAACAAAAGTTTGTCAATAAAGAAAAATTAAAATGGACAAAATTACGTACAATAGACTGTGGTCTAGTGCATTCACACCAGAAACAATGAATAAGTTGTTAGCCTTATACATATTTTGATTCTTTTAGCCTTATTTGAATTGTCTCATTGAAATTCATTGTTATATTGTACTCGAGTTTAGTATACCAAGAGCTATAACTAATTATAGACCATAATTTGTCATTAAAGAAATTTAAAGTGATTATTTTAGGAGTAATTATTTTGGGAGACTACAAACTCTTCCATTATGAAAATATAGTACATAAATAGAGTACATAATCAATGAAGAAAATGATATCTTAAGACATGAAATTGTTTTTGGCATGTGAGTTTAGAACGAATGATACAATAATAATTCTCACTTTCACCTATTAAAGGAGTAGATTTTTTTTTGTCTTTCTCATACATAATAGAGAAACGGGAGCTAGGGAGTAATAGATATAATTGCAGACAACAAAACAAAGACAAAAATTCCTGCAAGTAAGTAGATTATGTCACCGTCGAACAGTATATATCCATCTAGAGAAAACCTTTCATTTTTTTATACATCCCTTGAGTACCTAAACCAAAGAGAGTATATATGTTTATAGATGTGGTTTACATGTTTTCTAATTTATAAGGTGAAATTACTGTTGGAACGTTTTTGTGTTCAAATTCAGAAGAGAAAATCTCCAACAACAGAATTTGGGTGAATGTCTAAATTTTTAAATTTTCTTCCCCATTGTTACAATACTGATGCACTACTCGTACGTTCTCATTACACATTAATGACGAAGTGAAAAAAAGAGAATCTTTGGTTGTACTCTTACAAATAAAACATATACAATCAATCAAACATGGTTAACAAGCAAAGCATAAAATAGATGTATATAGTTGAATTAAATTCATTCAATCATCAAGAGATATAGTTATTTACTGAAAAGGAAGAAGAGGCAAAGGCGAGACAAAAATATCTGAAAAAGAGACAAAATTGAAACAAAGAAGTCGAGTAAGAAAATTTGAAATTAGAGTAGTTTTAATAGAAATAGAGGAATCATATATAAAAAAGGACACTAACTAATTAGTTTTGACTTTTAATAGAAATAGAGAAATCATTTCTTTAAAGAAAAGTCAACCCAAGCCGATTTTTTTGGATAAGTTTTTATTATAGTTGATATTTAATATTATAAAATAATAATATAATAATTATAAAAAAGTGAAAAGATGATTTTGTCTAAAGCATAAACTTTTAACAAAGGACAAAAAGTTTGAATCACTTTTCTAAGGATCTTCACACTTTTAATAGATTATAGATTATACATGTATATATATAAATGCAGTCTATGTATCAACATGCTTATTTATACATTTGATACATATCAAGAAATAGTATATTATTTTGTGTTCAACCTAACTTGTTTAATCTGCCAATTTTAAAGAACATTAGCTTGAAATTGTGGATTGTTTGTGGCTGCTTATGCTAAATATCTAAGTGATGGGATTGAGATACCTACTTCAGAATTAGACATCGCGCTTCATCGAATCAGATATGTGTTACTGTTATGGGAGTATAGATTGAACAAGACAGTGAATTAATAAATTAGCGACAATCAAGACACGCCTAAGCCCAATTCAGGATTTGATAGATATTGAGTAGTTATGTTCTGATGGTTGCGTTCTGATACTGAGTAGATATTGAGTAGTCGTGTTTTGATAGAATTTTATGATGGGATTGAGGTTGCTTGTGTGTTTGTTTTCTTTTTTTGTTGGACAAGTAACTGTTGATTGTGTCATTTCAATTAATGATACATAGTACTTTGTTTATTATAATGTTTTCATAGTGTTATGTATTACTAGTTTAATCGTACGTGTAACCTTTAATAATTAAAATTAGATGATTTTGTGTATTGCAAAGATTTTTAATGAAATGCCAAAAGTTCAAATCACTTTTCAAAGATCCTTCACACTTTAATATAATAATGTAAACATAACATATATTTTATTGGACGCACATATATATTTTATCACCAGAAGTTTCAAGTAGGTAATGGATCATTACTTTTGTATTTGTCATGCAGTACCTCTTTTCCTTGATGCTAGAGGCTAAGAGACTCATCAATTTGAACCATATCTGTAGTACGATTATTTTTTTACTATATTTAAAATCTTTTCTTATTTTTAAAGTTAAATCTTTAGAAAATCCTTGATTACTTACTTAAAACTTTTAAATGATTGATACTTCTTATATTTTTCTTATTTTTAACGCTTTCATATTTATTTCTAGATTTTTCAAATCTTCTTAAAATCAACTTTAGTTGATTTAGAATTCTTAAACTAAGTAAAGATGTATTAGTTATCATTAATTCTGATGAATTTTAATAAGGAAAAGTTTTACTATAAATATTTAATTAATTTTCAACTCTTAAATATTAAAAAATTAATGAAAAGTCGATTTTGTCTAAACCAGAGGCTTTTAATGAAAGGCAAAAAGTTCAAACAATAATTCTAAGGCCCTTCACACTTTTAATGTAGTATAGATATAGATAGATTATGTTTTCACAGTTTTCTGTATTATAAGTCACTATTTTTGCAGTTCACCAGTTACTTGAATTATATTTATCATTAAAATATTTTTTTTTCGATAAGACATGTACTTGAATTATATTTATCAAACAATATGAATCATTACACATCCTTAAGCCACAATTTCATATCTATAAACACATAACTATTGTTCGTATTAAAAACTTTGTGAATCTATAAACACATCATCAATAATAAATGTATCAACAAATATGTCTAAAATAATGACTCATATTGAAAAATCTCCATTTTTTCGATCATATGTATCATTAAAATATCAGTTTTTTTGGTGATTCAAATTTATCTAAACATATGTATCATTAAACGTTCAACTTTATTTTCCGACAAGATAGGTGCTTGAATGATATATATCAACAATATGAATCATTACACATCTTTAAGAGACAATGCCATATCTATAAACACATAACTATTATTCATATTAAAAACTCTGTGAATCTATAAATACATCATTAATTATAAATGTATCAAATAAATATGTCTAAAATAATATTTCATATAGAAAAAAATGAATTATGTTAATATATCAAAAAAAACTACAAAGATATAAATGTATCACAACAGTGTTTAATGTATCAAATAAATATATCAAAAAAATTAATGAAGAAGTAGATTTTGAGTTCAATTTTGTCTAATTTTATCGGAAAAAGCTTCACGCTCATATCATTGTGAATCTCCGTTGCTGTTGAATTCCCTTCAATGATGTATTTTGCAGGAATATTTTTCATAGATTCATCAATCTTAAGTTGAACAGATGTTGCAACCATTGAATCTCTGTAAGATGCTTTTTCTTGAATTACAATCACGTCTACTTTCTATGAGTCATATTTGTCTTTAAAAATCCAAACACCCGAATACCGTAATAATATAAAAATATTCGACATTGATAATGTTTTTAAGGTTTGATGATGAAGAAAAAAAATTGGATGAAGAAATAGTGTAAAATTAGTAGTTTTGAATCGACATCGATTTGAAGAATGAATATTTTGATTTTTTCTATTTTTGTTCAAGTTTTTTGTGCTTCCAAAATTGTGGAAACGTGATTTACTCCCCCAATTTAAGAAGATTATGTTTTTTCTTATTTAGCTAACATATTTTTTTCTAGTATATCAAATCGAATATGTATCAAGGTCAAATATATGTATCAAAAATGCTAATTATGGTATATTATGTAATTAGACAAAGTTGCGATAAAAAATGTTATTAGCATCTTAATGTATGAGATTTATGTAAGTTGCCCTAATTTTATTAATTAAGTAAATGCATTAATTAAGGTTGCCACATTATTTTTTAGGTGAAATTATTATATATCCGGTCAAAGTGACTTTTGTGATGACCGGAACAAAGTAAAATGACACAATGAAAAAAGAAAACTAACTTTACTATAATGAACACAAAACTAAGTGACCATAGATGAAATTTACTCGATGTAATACAATCAAGGTTTTATAAACAAATCAACTTATTAAACGTAGCTAAAGCAACTAGTTTAGTAGAAGAAACTACATCCCCATCACTTTGAAGAGCAGACAATATACAATCCGAGAGAGTTGACAAGAAGATGGTTTGATTAGCTAATGTTAGCTTGGAACCTTGATCAGCCAAAGAGTCTGTGACTTTGTTAGATTGACGGACATTATGGCGAAATATTGAATTTCTCCACCTCCTCAACAGTGACCTACAATTATCAACAATAATCAAATAAAACTTATATTACAAAACATATATGTTTTTTATAGCAAACCTAGAAAAAGGTACGTGCACAATTCAGTCTCCTTCACGCTTTTCTTGCCATTTTTTTTACGTTGATGCTTATTCTCCTCTTTGATTTTCATAAATTGCATGAAAAATCCTTTCATTTGTTGACATCTGCTGAAACAACATCCAACTATTTAAACAATAGTAGAAGATGAAGCCTTCAATAAGTCTCCTAGAAAAAATGTTACCAAAAGTTCTATTATCGACTGTAAAAGGAATATGAAGTTCATGTTCTAAAATTGATTTGTTGCAAATAAATTTTGTTGAGTGGGTGTATCAAAGAATTAGAATGTTGAGGAGTCATTGAATCTAAATTTGGAGGTACTTGAATAAGATTTTAAGTTAATTTTAGATTGAATTTTTGTTCTAGTTAGTTGAAGTTCAAAGTTATGATTGAATTGTAAAATTTCTTTAAAATTATGTTTTAACGGAGTTTATATGAAAGTATTTTTTAAAGTTTGCATGTTGTATATAGATTTTGGTATAGTTGAATTCAGAAATCAACATGAACTTTATATAAATATGTACAGTTTATACACATATTTCATATAAAATTTTATACATGAATCATGAAAGTGATTCGATGTGGATTTTTATTTTCAGAAATCTAATATGAACCTTATTCCCCAGACCCACTATGTAGGAATACACTAAAAATGTTGTTATTGTTGTGACATGAACCTTATAGAAAACCTTACATATGTGTGTGTATATATACAGTTTGTATACACGAAATCAAGAGCAACATAAGGCTTGAACGAAATATACATATTTATACAGTTTTCATATAAGAAAATTATGAACAAAATTCTAAGTCTGATATACATATTTATATTGACTTTATGTTATTTCATAAACAAATGGTTAGCAAGATTCGAAGTATGATTTTGCAAAAAACTCCTATATCCAGTAAATGAAAATCTCTCGCAATGTTTGCTAAATATATGCCTATTTGTATATTCAGAAAATTACTTCATCAGTTGTACTCATGTCCTAATTTATGTAGCACGCTTTTATTTTTAATCCGTTCTAAAAAAAATTTCATCTTTTTCATTATAAAAAATAATTTAACTTTAAAATGTCCTTTTGCCCTTAATAAAATAAATTATCGACACAAATAGTTAAAAAAATATTTTAGACCATCAAAAATTTTCTTTATTAAATTATGTCAAGTCAAACAATGCTACATAAACTAATACCAAAACAAAAAAAATATAAAATTCTAAAACTATATAAGAAACCTACTACGCAAAAATTGAGTGGAGGGTAACAAAAAATTCTTTAAATTAAAAATGGTGACAACTTTGACCAGCTAACGTCAAAGCTTCACTTAAGTTCTAATTAAGTTAATTGAAGTGTAAAGTGCAATTTTTATAAAATTTATTAATTTCTTAAGAAGTACTTCCTCCCATTCTAAATTTCAAATTTTAAAATTCCCCCTCTTCTCTTATCTTTCCAATCTTTCTTCGTTTTCTTTCTTTCTCTCTCCAAATTTCTTTCTCTCATTTTTTTTCTCTTCAAGTTTTCCTCTTCTTCCATCTTCTCTTCCTCTTTTTCTTTTCCTTTTCATCGTCACTCTTCTTCTTTTTTTATTTTTTATAGAATATTTTTTCTTTTTTTTTAGAACTTGAAATTTAAAAAGAAAAAATTAAAAATGATCAAAGAAATAATACAAAAATTTAAACAACTACGATAGTTGCTTCAGCAAATACCATAATTGCTACAACACTTGCGGTAATTGTTGTAGCAACTACTATTAATTTCTGCAACAATTTCGATAACTACTGCAGCAACTACTATTAGTTGTTGTGTTACAATAATTATTATAGTTTTGTTAGCAACTATCAAAATTGTTGTTGTAATTATCGAAGTTGTAATAACTGTCGAAGTTGTTGTAGCAGTTATGATTGCTGCTGCAACAGCTATGACTGTTGTTGCAGCAACTTCGATATTTGCTTAATTTACAAAAAAAATATAGTGGAGGAGGAGCCCACCAAAAAAAAGATTAGATTTATGGTAAAAGGGGAGGTAGTGGTGTTGATGGTGATGCCGAATGAGGTTGTTACAGTGTTGATAGTATTTGTGGTGGAGGCGACAATTATGTAGGAGGTAATGGCGGCAGATCAGAAAAAGGTAGAAATGTTGATGGTGGTGATGGTAGAGAAAGAGGATGAGGTGGTGGCGATAGCAACGACAACAAGGACAAAATGGTGTGGAAGGGATAGGTGGGGTGGCATAGGAGAAGTAGTGGTGGAAACAACTGCAGCAATAGAAGAGGTGTAGAGGGGGTGGGATATAGTGGGGAAAGTAGGGATCTTAGTGTAAATAATAAACCTTAAGGATTTTAAGATTAGTGTCATTTGCACTAATTTTAAAATTGTTAACTCTCCTTAATACTTAACACTTGTGTCACTCTTTTTTAATTTTAAAGCCTTTTTATTTTCCTTAATTGATTGAGCGGAGGATGACAAAAAAGTCTTTAAATTAAAAATGATGACAACTTTGACCAGCTAAGATCAAAGCTTCACTTAAATTCTGACTAAGTTAATTATGGTGTATAGTTTAATTTTTTTAAAACTTTACTATTCTTTTAAGAAGTTCTTCCTACTATTTCAAATTTCAAATTTTAGAAATCCCTCCCTTCTCTCCTTCTCTTCTCTTATATTTTCAATCTTTCTTCTTTTTCATTCTTTCTCTCTCAACTTTTTTCTTCCCCATCTTCTTCTTGTTGTTGTTTTTCTCTCTCCAAATTTTTCTCATCCTCCATCTTCTCTTGTTCTTTTTCTTTCCCTTTCCATCTTTATTTTTTTAAAAAAAAATTGTAGATCATTATTTTTAATTTTGAGAACTTTGAAAAGAAAATTTTAATTTTTTTAAAAAATAATTAAAGAAATGATGCATAAAATTAAGCAATTATGATAGTTGCTTTAGCAACTATCATAGTTGCTACACTACGATAATTGCTGCAGCAATTAGTATTAGTTTCTGTAACAACTTTGATAATTACTGCAACAACTATTATTAGCTATTGTGTTACAATAATTATTATAGTTATTGTAGCAACTATCGAAGTTGTTGTAACAACTACGACTGTTGTTGTTGCTTCAGCAACTTCGATATTTACTTAATTTCTTAAAAAAGATATGGTGAAGGGAGAAGCCCACGAAAAAAAATGATATTTATGGTAGGGCAAAATTCAGAAATAACATACTTAGCCCCTTAATTATGAGTTTCATAGCAACACTTTCATAATCACATAATATAGCAAGTTGTATTTTGTATTTTTGCAAACTATTGCTATAAAAATACAAATACAACAGTTTTTTACTGCACCTAATTAATTGATTTTAATATGGTAATATTTTCTTAAATTAACTGTTAAATATTACAATCTCATTAAAAGCTCATCAATCACGCCTTTTCCGTTATATGCTAACAACCCTATTCAAATTCAACAAACAGTTTCATAAACGTGATCCTTCATAAAGAAAAAAACAATTCAAATTAAGTTGAATCTACAATTTCACCCTAATCGAACGATCAAATTCAGTTGTATTTGTTGTTGTTCAATATCAGTTTGAACAATCAGTTTCTTTTACTTTAACGATCGACTTTACCTTCTTCTGGATAAAATTTTGGAATTCAACTTTTAGTTGAATTTTCGTGCTTAACTGTTGTTGAAGGTATTAAATTAGTTTTTTTTGTGATTTTAATTTATTTTCGAAACTCTTTTTGTTATTTTGATCGTTTTTTCTATTGATCTGGTTGTGATTCTCTGTTCAAATTTTTCACGTCGTCGTAAAATCGTTTTTGAATATATTCTAAATAAATTGTGATTTAAAGTTTATGCAATAGTAATTTGAACTCCTAGAACAAAAAATGATCGAATTCAGATTTTCAAGTTGATCAAATTCTATTTTTTTTATATCTTTTTGTTGTCCAAATTTGAGAGTATAATTGTATATATGAAAAGAGCTTTTATATATATTTTAGTTGTGTTTGAATCTGGAAGTTCTGTATTTGATTGTATTTAATGTTGAACACATACTTTGTCATTGTAGTTAGACTGGAATAAATATATTTTTTTATTGTTGTTGTTGGGTGATATGAACTGATAGAACAAAAACTGATAGAATTCAGTTTTATCGAGCTGATGAAATTCTATTTTTGTTTGAAGCTTTGCTTGACGGAATCTGAGCTGCTAAAAACTTTTGTTGTGTTTTTTTTTTTAAGTTTAACAAATGTTGTGTTAATATATTTTCGATTATAGTTGTTGGTTGTGTAACTTACTTTAAGTTTATAACTGAAATATTATGTTTTAATTTTTCTTTTGAAAAGTATTTGTTGTAACAATTGAAATCTTACAAATATGTATATTTGTGAATTTTAGGTTCAATCAATTGGAAATGGAAAGCATTCTGGAAGGTGGACGTATGAAAAAAACTACGAAGAGTACGTCACTGATACTCTACTGTTGAGCACAACAGTATCATTCAATGAGTTGCATGATGTTTTGGCATCACACTTAAATGTGAACTAAACCAGCAAATGTATTCTAGTTGAATATCAAACCACTGGTAATGCAGAGTAAATACAAATACATAATGATATAGGTTTGAAGATATTTATTTTGCAGAAAAAAAAGATACAAGACATGAATTGTCTTCCTTTATATGTAAGTATTTTGGAGAAAGTTGTAGGGAGCATCTTTGCAAATTCATCTGTATACATTGTTGAAAGAAGAGACGACGTTAATAATATGCAAACAATGTTAAATACATCTAATGAAGGAGCTTATGTGGTTTCTGAAAATACAACATTTGAGATGAATACGATTTAGGTGGTTATATCAGACCCACATCACAAACATATTGAGGAAGACTAGATTTACTTGGCGAAAAAGATTTTAAAGTCGATCATGAAGGATTATACAATTAGGGAGAAACTTCAAACGCTAAGTGAAAGGTTAAGTAAGAAATGGTACGTACATTCTAAATTATTTTGTTCATGTTTAAAATAATTTTGGATATGTATTTTGATAGTGTTAAAATATCTTGGATGCAGTTATACATTGGTTTACAAATCAGGGAATTATGATTTTTTTATGGCGTGCATATGGTATGGGAGATTCTAGTATGTTTAGAATAAGAGAATTCATAGCTCAACATACTTGCCCGGTGAAGGACAAGGTATATCCAAAGGTGCATGCTACTAGTATGTTGATAGGTGATATTGTTAAACAAAAATTCAAAAACCACAAACGTAAATACAGTGCGGCCGAAATTAAAAATGACATGAAGGAAGATTTTGGTATGGATTTGACATACACTTTATGTTAGAGGGCCAGGAAAAGAGCGTTAGAAGAGTTGAGGGGTAAGCCATCAGCATCTTATAGGAAATTACCATTGTACTTATATATGTTGAACAATATTGATCGTGAGTCACATATAAAAATGAAGAAGACAGATAAGAATTAGTTATTGTATGTATTTATAGCTCTCCATGCATTCATTAAAGGATTCAATCATTGTAGACCTGTCATAGTTGTTGATGGTAGTCATCTGAGAGGAATGTATACCGAGACATTTATAACTACATGTACGATAGATGGAGCAGGTAAGTATCATTTTATTTTATATTTACATTGTATACTTGGTCATATGTTTATTTGTATTTATGCACATATCTTGATGATACAAATTTATTTCTGATAAATACATATCTATATAACAATACATATATTTTCCAAGTTTCGTGAATGAAAACATGTATAATTGATAATGTATGTTTGTGATGTACATTGACATGTTAGTATATGTAATTGATACTATTTCTTTGATAAAATATACAATTTTTTGGATCTGTATTTTAAATAAATATATATATGCAGTTAATATATGTATTTATATCTAAATGTCCAGAATGTATTTATAAATACAGGTCATATATTTCCTTCGGCATATGGTGTGCTTGATTCTGAAAATAATGCACCTTGGATTTGATTTTTTGAGAATCTAAAGGAAGCGTACAGGGAAAGATAAAACATGTGTGTTGTATCTGAGCGGTATCCAAGCATCATAAAGGTTGTTGGTGATGTGTACAAAGATGTTTTGCATTATGCATGTATGTGGCATCTATGGGGGAATGTGGAAAAACTTTATATAAAGTCACATGACGCATTATCGGAGATCTTTTATACAATGGCCAAAGCATATTCAAAGTTAGAATTCCACATGTTAATGAAAAAGGTTGTGACAGTTGATATTAGGGTGAAGAAATTTTTGGAATTGGCTAGTTACGATAAGTAGACTAGGTCCTATGCAAAATTTCTCCGAGGATGGACTATGACTTCAAACATTGCAGAGTCAATAAATGGAGTACTTGTATCAGCTAGAGAATTATCAATTTATGATTTTCTTGAGGAAGTTCGATTGTTGTTTGCAAAATGGAATTGTGAAAAATAGGCAGGGGGCTTCATATACATTCACAACACTCATTGAAAAATTTAATGACACACTCAAAGAGAACGAGGGTTTGTGTACTCATATGACGATATGATCTTTTAGATTTGTGAAATTTATAATTATAAAAACATAAGTAAGAGAATTACTTCCATTCAGTTCTAAATTAATGAAAAACATATACAACATAAACAAAAAGAATATTAAAAAATATATTATGTATTCTGCATATGTATTTTTTGTATTAAAAATCTTAACACTGCATATGTATTTAGAAGTTCAATAAAAATGATGTATTCTGCATATGTATTTGTAATGCAAAATTTGAACACTGCATATGCATTACTTTCTATAAATATAGTAAAAAAATATTTGCATTAACAAATTAAAATATTTTTGTAATTGGTTTGTATTAAATACATATGTAAATGTATACTTGTGTAGCAAAAATACATATACTGGTGTGGTTACAACATATCAGAGAATATGGTTTGCATCTTTTTGTAGCAGTGCATTTACATATTTCTTTTATATCTTTTTGATATCAGGTTGTACCAGCCACAGAATATGTGTACACTGTGCACGACAAACAAAAGCACTTCATCATTTGCCTTAAGGAAAGAATATGCTCACGTAATTCATTTCAACTCGATGAGATACCATGTGCACATGCTTGTTCTGTGTTGGACAACAAGAATTTTCAGAAGAGGCCATTGTTGTGATTTGTATAAGCCAAAAATTATGTTGAAGACATATAATGTTTCAATCTATCCTTTACCACATAAAGATGACTGAATAATTTCAACTAGCATACTTGATGAAATAGTATTGCCTCCGAAGTACAAACGCCCTCCAGGAAGACCTGCAAAGAAGGATCGTAGAAAATCGAGATGGGATATGTTTGGAAAGAAGAACATCAACTTATGTAGTGGTTGTGGGTCTAAGGGTCACAATAGGCATTCTTGTAGAAAATATCAAAAATGATACATTTGTTCTTCTGTATTATTTCTTAAAACTTTCTTCTCCTTTTTTTTATACGAATGAACACAATTTTTTAGGGTTAAAACATTTATGTATCAGTTGATTTCTGCACTCTGTTAAATCTAAGTATTGTCTTTATATCTATTGCAGAATCTGAACACTACATATATGTTTTGAAGCTAAAATTCATATGTATTTTTAACACTCATATGTATTTTTGACCCATTACAACTCAAAATCATATCTGAATTTTATTAAATCTGAAAATTGTAATTGTATATTTTGCAAAATATGTACACTATACATATGATGTAAACTTCATCTGTATTTTTAATGGAATGTATGAACTCTGCATATGTATATATTTAGTTAAATACATATGTTGTATATTACATTTGTATATTTTGTTGAAAAATCTAAAGAACTCAATTTTACTTTTATAGTAAATGGGCAAGGATTAGATACATATGACATATATTGCATATTACGTAAATTGCATATGAATTACATATCTTAATGTTTGTTTTTAGAATGTTAATAAATAAATATTAAAATACATATGATGTATGTATTTTTGCGTAGTATTAACACTGCATATGTATTTTTAAGCTAAATACACATGATGAATAATGCATATGTATTTTTATAGCAAAATCTGAGCACTCTATATGTATTTTTAAGCTAAACATATATGATTATGACTACATATTTATTTTTAATGCAAAATGTCAAAACTGAATTGCAAAATATATATTGCATATGAATTTTGTTAAATCTGAATATTGTAATTGTGTTTATTGTAAAATCTAAACAATAAAAATATGATGTAAACTTCATCTTTATTTTGAATGCAATGTATGAACTATGCATATGTATTTAACTAATAAATTCATATGTTGTATATTGTATTTGTATAAATACATATGATGTATGTATTATGCAAAATGTTAAAACTGCATATGTATTTTTTATCTAAATACATATGATGTATAATGCATATGTATTTTTAAAGCAAAATTCGAAGTGCATATGTATTTTTAAACTAAATTCCACATCAAAATTTGAACACTGCATATGTATTTTTAAGTTAAATACATATAACTGTAACTGCATATGTATTTTTAATGCAAAATGTCAAAACTTCATAATATTTTGCAGAAAAATCTCACTGCAACAAATGAAACTGAACACTATAATAAAAGATTTAGTACAAAATTATTGAAAACATATTAAAAATAAACGAGTAAATGAATTAATTTTATGAAATTCAAAATAAGTATGTCTGAAACACTTCAAAACATAAAGTTTTTACAATTCGAACCTACAACCATACACCAGTTTGTCAAATATCCAATTTAATAAATCCATCAACCATCTTACATCAAAAAATTCAGTTACACTAGTTATTCTGTTTTGCCTAACAGGCCCCCAGGGTGCTTCGAAGTTACTATGAGCATTTGCTTCTTGTTTTCGCATTTCATAGTCCCACAAAAGTGCAGCATATCTTGTACGGGGTGTGTAGGGGTTGAACTCAATCGGAGGAACTCTTTAATCATAGGAAAGGTACTCTGCACATGTAACCATGTACAACCCACAATCCCTAGAAAAATATTGGTTAATAACTAAAATATATTTTGTACAAACTTATAAAGTTGGTATATGTATATTAAAATACTTACAAGCTTTCACTTGGTTGTTGAGGCAAATTATCTTTAAATATCACATCAAAAAGATTTGAGGGGTCTTTATCTTTGTATCTCGGATGATTTTGAAGAACAATACCTTTCTTTTCGTAGAAATTACAAGCTTGGAGACACAAAGGGATAATCTCACCTAATTTTTTGATCTCAGCAAGAACAGCTGCGTAATGACCACTGGATTCAAATGAATCATACAAGAATATACACCTCTCTTAGAAGGACAAAACTGGGAGAACCCAAAGATGTTTTTCCTTTATATTTACTGGAATATAAATGTCTTCTACAGTATGCCATGACACTGCAGCATGCATACGAAAGTCATTGATGTATTCTTTAAGATGGGCCTCCTGTCCTCCTGCATTCAGGTTTGGATCATCCACAGAGAAAACATCCATCACAGACCTTATTATGTTCATAAAATTGCAATCTACTGTGTTGTATTTGTAGGAGTTGATGGGCTCATACTTCGACTTTTTCCTCAAGTAGTAGAAGCAAACATCAATTTACTGCAGTAATTAACACCACAAATTTTAGAACATTCAAATAATTTGTATACTAAATTAGCATGTGTATGTAATATAAAATACATATACATTTTTTAGTCTAATGTCTAAGATTTGCGTATGTATAATTTCATTTGTAAACTACACTTATATACAAACAATGTAAGAAAAAAGTATATTCAACAGTCGGTGATTAAATAAAAACTTCATATGTATATCAATAAGTTATAAATGTATTTTTAACACAGCATTCGTAAATTAGTAAAAACATATGTATTTACAAGTAACATAATATGTAGTTTAATTAGTGTTACAACTGTAAAGGAAAAATTATCAAAATAATATACTAACCGAGTCTTTTCATGACTGATCGGAGAACCCCATAGTGTAGAATCAGTTTTTATCTTCAACAGTCTCAAATACGAAATGCATAATATCAATGGTTGATTTGCCCTTTTTGTAATGATCCACTTTTCCTTTCCTATTTTTTTTCATTACATGGTAAATCATGAAAACATAATGAAATTAAAAAAATAAGTTGAAACAGTTCAAAAGACATACCTTTTAGCATGAACTTTTAGAAGGTCGACAGAAATCTAATCCATGAACTTCTTGACAATCTTCGTATCCACTATCCCATCAATCGGGTGATAAACAAATGGATGTTTGTGGGAGAATATACGTATGTGCCCTGCTGAACTCCCAATATATTTATTGAATACAAAAATATAATTAATAAAAATGTATTTTCAAAATATATTACATTAAAAAATATATATCTTAGTGTACTTACCGGCTTCTGAACCAAACTTACTCGTGTATGGTGACTCCTTGAATTTGAATGGTTGTCTAATTCTTAACTTTTGTACGGGATTTTGAAAATAATGATTAGAAGAGGGATGGACAATGATGTTTTTACTACTGTAGACATTCAGACTAAGAAGCAACTCATCCGCGATTGTGTTTTGTGAATTAGGCCAATCTAGTTCATCCCTTTATTCATAAGTGGCTAGCTCTTGTATTTGAGGAATTTTCATAATTTTCTCCTCTGTACCAATATCAACCTCTTCATGCAACTCTAATTTTGAACTCAAACCAGCGTTCTCTTTGTTTGTCTTAAAAAAAAAGGGGAAAAAAGATTAGTTTATTCTGTCCAAAATAACCCATATAACCTGAAAAATATGTTCATTGTACATACTTGAAAATTATCTTCAAAAACAGACTTGGACTTTTTATCATTCAAATTTTCATCAGTAGTTTCTTCTGCACGAGTTGTCGATGGATGTGTGGTGATGCTTTTCCTCCGGTAGGCATTTAGACTTAGTAGCCATTTGGCCATGAAAACTAAAATTTTTCGGAGTTGGAGTTGAAGTTAGAATTGAAATTGGAGTTGGAGTTGTGTTTGACCATGTCTTTTTTGGAAAAAAAAATTTGACTTTTGAAAAGACTTTTTTAAATATGATTTTATGCCCTAACTTTTACAAACTATCAAAATCACCCAACTAAAATTTACCTACTAATGAAAAAAGAACACAATTAGCCACTATTATAAAAATAATTACATACACATGGCCATATTTAATGAATTTCAATTATGACATATATAATATTTACATTAATAGCCGTTTTCTCATATTTGAAAATTTTAAATATGGATATTATATTAACAGATCACTGCTTTTTGTTTTTTAGGTAACAAATATTATCTTTCAAACAAATTTATTTTTTTAAGAATTTATTTAATTTATTTCCTTCATTTTTTGTTCCTAAAAAATAGAAAATGATGAGTTGTTATTAAATTTTAGAGTGTCGCTAATTTATTTCTTTAATTTTCTTATACATGAAAGATTTTACTGTGTGTGAATAAATTATTTCTATGTAAAACATGCTTTGCATATTTATGATATATTATGTCATATACCATAAATATATAAATATGCTTAGTATGTTTCTTTATACTTTGTATTTTTATATATGTGTGCATATAGTATATACATGGTATAAACTTCATATACAACACACTTTGTATATTTATATTATAAATATGCTTAGTATGTTTCTTAATATTTAGTATATTTATATATGTGTGTATATGGTATATACATGGTATAAACTTTATATATAACATACTTTGAATATTTCTATTATAAATATACAAAGTATTCACATGTTGGAGATCAGAATCTTTATCTTCATATGTTGGAGATCAGAATCTTTATCTTCATATGTTGGAGATCAGAATCTTTATCTTCATATTGTTGCTACAAATAAAAATACAAATACAAGTTCAAAAAATTATACTTGAGTTCACTTGATATGTATATATTTTTTTAAAATTGAATATGTATATACAAACCCACTAAAAATACATATTGCTATAAATAGCATTCACAAAATACATACTAATATACAATACTAAAAACAAACTATTTTACAGATGATAATGTTTGCAATCAACCTAAAAATCCATATTTTTATATCAGAATTCTCACAAATACATATGTACTATACATATGAAGTATAAAGCATTTGTATTTTTTATTGTAAAATGAGAACACCGCATATATATTTTTTAACTAAATGTAACAGCAAAAAATATAAAATGCATAAAATACAAAAATAAATCTTTTATTCTATTCAAAATTTGAAAGTTTGATTTACCTCATATGTATTTTGATAGTAAATGAACACAGATTATGGAGTTTAACTACATGATTTTTTTCAAGTGAATGTTCAACTAACACTGTATATACTCATATATATATATATATATATATATATATATATATATATATATATATATTAAAATAAAAAGTAAAATAATCATAATGAAACAACATTTAAAAGTGTTTGTAAATACGTATTTGAAAGTTTAATATTTACCTTTGTACCATCAAACATATTATCCAAAGTCTGAACAATGTTAGGACTGAAGTGTTGTCCAGATTTGTCTAAACCAACATCATTAATATTTTTTTGTTCATCTTTTTTCTCTGCAAACTATTCCTACAAGTATATAACGAGTTATTTGGTAAATGTGTTGTATTTATATAATTCAATCCACTAAGAATGCATATTAAAAATCAGATAATTTTTTAAAGAATATTATAATAATAAAAATTTTACCTTACTTTGTTCAATTGCTTTGAGCATCAGATTGAATTTTTTTTTCACTATTCTACAAATTCTTTAAACTCTTGACGAACCCATTTTAATACAAAATCAATAAACAAATTTTTTATAATGCAAAACAAGTATTTGATAAAAAAAACTTACCTCATCACGAAATGCATCAGAAACTTTCTTAGAAATGAAGGCTTCTTTCTCTACAGGACTCTCTGGCTTTGACACGGCTTCTTCCTTTACAGGACTCTCTAGCTTTGACTGTTTCGAAGGAAAAATAACCCTAGTTGTTTGCTTCACTTTCTTTTTTTTTTTTGAAGGAGTTTCCTGTCTTGTTTGAATTGGCTTGAAAACTAGTGTCTTGACTCCAGTAACCTTTACAGCACGAGGAAGTGATGTCCTCTTTTCGGTATGCTCATCAACAATATTTTTTTTTTCCATGTACATTGATCTGTTTTAACGGTGGATCCTGGAAGTCATTATCCGAATCAGCTGAACGTTCATCTTCAAGTACATCATTCTCTGGTATATGAAAACTTTGCCAATTCCCTTTGAGTTGGCTCTATGTTCTTAAATACAACCTAGGAATATAGATAAATGATGTTAAAGTATCTGTTAAACAATCGTAAGTCAAATATATATATATATGTAGACTATAAAATACATATCAATACATATGTATTTATTAACAACAAACCTTGCCATCGTCATTAAACATAGCATTCATCGAATACTCAAAACGTGGCCGAGTGCATTTGTCTTCCAATTTAATAATTTGAAAATCCAATTATGTAACGATCCGAGACTACTCCCTAGTCATTACACAGTGCTTACAGTCCTAAAGGACTACAAGTTAACCCATGAGCTGGTACCGACTATGAGCACTGGATAATATAATCATGAATTGTGGAAGAATAACTGAAGTGTCATAAGGTTTTAAATATCTAAATTCAAAACTGAAATATAAATCAAGGAAAATGACTGTCTGAATATGATTAAGTACTGTTAAACTGAATAACTAACTGACTGTAATGTCTGAAAAGCCTCTAAGACTGACTGAAATTTGATGGGACAAGCCCCCAACAAACTCCACTACCTACTGAAATAAAGACATAAAATAAGATAGTCTGTCCTCGTTGATGAGGACTCACCACTGCTACTATACTGCTGAGAATCTGATGGACTAAGTACGATCTGGGAACTGAGCGTCAGCACCTATGATATGAGACATCATAGTGCAAAAGAAAGGTATATGATCAGTACTTTGAATGTACCGGTATGCTAAATGAGGTAGGTTAACATGCAAGGTTTCATGAATAGGAGTAATGATCTATCTGAATATGGATGTAAAGAATGGAATACAAAATAGAGAGCATGAAAATCTGTAGATACTGAGGATGCATGACCAAGCATATGACATAAATTGAATAAAATCTATAAACTGAAATACTGAAATTAACTGAAATCTGTATGCTTTGGTTAAACACTACTAAGACTGAAGAACTGAACTAGGACTAGAACTGAGACTATATCTGATACTATGGGAGGTATCATCTAACCGACATTCCCCAATTTGAGCTAATCGGGGTCCAACTTGTAATATACCATTCCACTAGTACTAACGCTGGCTTTGTTGATCCACTAAATTGATATCATGTCCAAAGGACTAAGGGTTTTAAGCCTGAACTGACGGGTGACCCCTACGAGATAGTCAAGTCTAATCTGACGGATGACTTTCTCATATCCTACGCTGGCTATGTAGTTCTAGAGTATACTACTAATAACGACTCTGTCTATCTGATGGGAAAGCCGCCATCCCTACACTCGCTTGGTGCTAAATCCTACTCCCAACTGAATGACACTGAAACGCTAAACTATTCTGTGTTTAACGGACTGTTTTGATAATGCTCATGATATAATTTGAAGTTTTTCTAAAGATACTGAGACAACATTAAATAAATATCTATGGTTTTGAGTACTCAATACCCTCAGGACTCAAAACTATAGTAGTAGCATGACACTAAAATATTGAAGGACAAAACATGAAGACTCTTCTTAAATCAATTGCTCTTGTAGGCATTTTATCAAACACTTATAGTTCATGGTTTAAAATAATCATAGAATTACTAAAGGACTAGCATAATTGACATAAAATTATCATGGTAAACACCAATTCATGATTTAATTCAACAAATGATAACACTAAAACATGAGGAATCGAATAACAACAATAACTTCATTAAAACATGGTATTAAATCAAAGTTCATGGAGATTAATGGATGAAATCATGATTTAAAAATCAAATTACTTGAAAAAATCATAACTTTATAATTAAAAAGATTACTTGAGCTCCATGGATGAAAGGAATCCATAGATGAACATCTAACATACCTGGGTTAATGAATTTGAAAGGATTGATGGAAAGTTCTTGAGAAATTGCCTTGAATTTGAGAGCTAAGGTTCTTATTTTTTAAAAGGGGATCTTCAATTTTGAAGAAAAGTTGAATAATGAATGACTATTTAGGTCGATTGAAGCTAAATTTTGTGTTTTAGGTTAATTAAGGCCGTGGAAAAAGACCCAATTACCCTTGGACGAATTTAAAAACGGAAGCTGAAAACTAAAAAATCCGATTTTTGGCCTTGGCTCAATGCTCCACTATCGCGCCAAGCCACTGGAAAATGGACACCTAGGACCTGGACAAATATTGCGATGCAGTGCCATCGCGGTAAAGCTGTAGATGCCATTTTGGTCGCTCATCGCGGAAATCCACTGAAAATTGACAAACAGAAATTTAGCCTATTTCGCGATATGCTATGATTGCAGAGTCACACTGGAAATTGACAATTGTCATTTGGAATGCCTATGCGATGCGCTGAGGGTTAAAATGAGGGTGTTTAATGACTGAAACTTAAAATCACCATAACTCCTTACCCGGTTATCGGATTTGGGTGAATTTTATTTTGTTGGAAAGCTAATAGAATTTCCTACGCAATGGCAGGCTCTAAATTGAAAAATAATGAGAGTTTCAAAAATTTCATAAATAAATACTTATGCACTGGGACTTAGATTATGCTAGAGAAATATGGGGTGTTATAATATCTCCCCCTTGGGATCATTCATCCCCAAATGAAACTGGTTAAACTAAGGGACTGATGGAATGAGCTTACACACAGAATATATATGTCTAATGCATAGAATGCATGATTGAAATGATTCATGAATGCACGACTGACATGAACATGATGTGCAACTAAAACTAAGCATGATTGAGAAAAAATTTTTAAGAAGATTTGGTACCTTACACTGAATTTGAATTTGCAGGGAAAAGATGAGGGTACTTGGCCCACATATCGGATTCCACTTCCCAAGTGACTCCCTAAATGGACTGATTCCACCAAAGAACTTTGACTAATGGAACTTCTTTGTTCCTTATTTTAGGAACTTGATGATCAAGAATTTCGACTGAAACTTTCTCAAAGGAAAGACTGTTCTGAATATCTATACTTTTTAAGCGAACAACTACAGCTGGATCACCAATACACTTTTTCAACAATGAGACATGGAACACTGGGTGTAATGAGGCTAAATCTGAAGGCAACTCTAGCTCTTAAGCTACCTTCCAAAACGACTAAGAGTTCTGAAGGAACCGACATATCGGGGACTGAGTTTCCCTTTCTTGCCGAATCTCTTTACCCCATTCATGGGAGAGATTTTCAAGAATACAAGATCACCAACCTCAAACTCGAGATCCTTTCTCCTCACATCTGCATACGATTTTTGTCGGCTCTAGGTAGCCTTAAGTCTTTCTCTGATCAACTGAACCTTTTCCAAAGCATTAAACACCAAGTCAGGCCCTACTACTGCAACCTTACCTACTTTAAACCAACCAATTAGAGATCTACATCTCCTACAATAGAGAGCCTCAAACGGAGCCATACGAATACTGGAATGATAGTTGTTATTGTATGCGAATTCAATCAAAGGCAAATGGCCATCCAACCTATCTTTAAAATCAACAATGCATACTCTCAGCATATCCTCAAGAGTCTGAATGGTCCTTTCTACTTGACCGTTCGTCTGAGGGTTGAAGGCTGTACTGAGGTGGACTTGGGTACCAAGAACCTTTTGGAATGCTTTCCAAAAATAAGAGGTAAATTGGGTACCTCTATCTGAGATGATAGATTAGGGAACACCGTGTAACCTAACTAACTCTCTGAGATAGAGATTGGCATAGTCTTTAGCTGAGTAAGAGGTATGGACTGGTAAGAAATGAACTAATTTGGTCATCCTATCTACAATAACCCAAATAGAGTCATGCTGACAATGGGTACGAGGAAAACCTATCACAAAGTCTATGTTCACTTTCTCCCATTTCCACATGGGAATATTGAACTTCTGCATGGACCCACTAGGCTTCTGGTTCTCAATCTTAACTTGCTGGCATATAGAGCACTTAGCTACAAACTCTACAATATCTCGTTTCACCCCACTCCACTAATAGATCCCCCACAAATCATGGTATATCTTAGTGGCCACTGGATGAATAAAGTAACACGCACCATGCGCTTCTGCAAGAATTCGTCGCCTCAACTCATCAACACCAGGCACGTACAATCTACCCTGACAATACAAAACACCATCTACCCCTTGGGAGAAACTTTCCACTTTCTGATCTCTAACTGAATCTTTCAACTTAACCTGACTAGGATCTCTATCCTGCTTTTCTTTCACCTCGAAAACTAGAGATGACTCTGAGCTACTCTGCACCCATACACTACCTTCTGCTAAATCGAGTAAACATACACCTAGTCGGGTAAGCTGATGAACTTCCTGAGCTAACTTCTTCTTACCATCCTTAACATGAGCTACACTACCCATAGACATTTTACTGAGAGTATCAACCACTACATTGGCCTTGCCTGAATGATACAAAATGCTCATGTCATAATTCTTCAATAACTCTTACCATCTTCTCTAATGCAAATTCAGATCTTTTTGAGAGAACACATACTGAAGGCTTTTGTGATCTGTGAACGCATCTACATGTACCCCATATAAGTAATGCCTCTAAATTTTTAAGGTGAATACTACTGTTGCTATCTCAAGATCATGAGTCGGATAATTCTTCTCATGAGGCTTAAGTTGTCTGGAAGCGTAGGCTATGACCTTACCTCTTTATATGATGAAACAACCCAAACCTACTCTAGATGCATTATAGTACACAACAAACCCATTGGAACCATCTCGTAGAGTAAGAACTGGGGTTGAGGTGAGTCAACTTTTCAAATCCTGAAAACTCTTCTTGCAGAAATCTGACCACTAAAACTTAACTTTATTCTGAGTCAATCTGGACATGGGAGATGCAATAGAAGAAAACCCTTCAACAAACCAATGGTAATAGCCAGCTAAACCCAAGAAACTCTTAATATCTAATGGACAGATAGGTCTAGGCCAGTTTCTCACCATTTTCGTCTTTTGAAGATCAATTCTAGTGCCATCACCGAAAATAATATGACAAAGGAATGCTACTAATCTTTGCTAGAATTCACACTTACTGAATTTAGTGAAAAAATAATGGGTTCTAAGAGTCTGAAGCACTACTCTGAGGTGGTCTGCATATTCATTTTTGCTACGAGAATAAACAAGAATGTCATCAATAAAGACTATGATGAACATGTCCAAGTACTGCTTGAACAGTCAGTTCATCAAGTCCATGAAAGCTGCTAGGGCATTTGTATGACCAAAGGACATAACTAGAAATTTAAAGTAACCATACCGAGTTCTGAAAGCTATTTTTTGAATATCACATTCTTTGACCCTAAGCTGATGATAGCCTGATCTAAGGTCTATCTTGGAAAAGTAACTAGCACCTTAAAGTTGGTCGAACAAATCATCGATTTTAGGAAGTGGGTATTTATTCTTAACTATGACCTTGTTCAACTGACGGTAGTCTATGCATATTATGAGAGAATCGTCTTTCTTACACACGAATAGAACAGGTGTACCCCACGAAGATACGTTGGGTCGGATGAATCCGTTCTCTAGGAGATCTTTTAATTATTCTTTAAGTTCTTTGCGTTCAACTAGAGTCATTCTATATGGCGGAATAGATATAGGTTGAGTATCTGGGAGAAGGTCTATTCCAAAGTCAATTTCTCTTTTGGGAGGAACTCCGAAAAAATCTTCAAGAAACACATCTGAGAATTCCTTTACTACTAGGACTGACTCAAGAGTAGGAGTTTCTAAGTTAGAGTCTTTGACTCGCATAAAATGGTAAATACACCCTTTTGATATTATCTTTCTGGATCTAAGGTACAAAATCAACTAACCCCTAAGTGTTGTGGTACTACCTCTCCATTCAAGGACTGGTTTATTTAAAAACTGAAAATGAACTATTCTGTTTCTACAATCAACTGAGGCATAGCATGAGTGGAGCCAATCTATGCCGAGAATAATGTCAAAATCCATCATCTCTAACTCTACGAGATCAACTGGGGTAACTTTCTGAGATATTGTGATCGGACAGTTCCTGTATACCTATCTGGCTACAATGGAAACACCTACTGGGTAGACACTAAAAAAGGCTCTGCTAGAGTTGTAAGACTGACACTGAAATTGACAGTTATATATTGAGTTACAAAAGAAAGAGAAGTTCCAGGGACTAGTAAAGCATAAACATGTAAGTGAAAGACCTGCAACGTACCAGTAACTAGGTCAGGAGAATTTTCCTGATCTTGGTGGGACTGAAGAGCATATAATCTACTCGGACACTGATCACTGGTAGCACTGGAAGTAGTAACCTGCTGAGTTAGGCGGCCAGATGGAACTGACGACTTATAGGATTGGCCCTGTTGATGCGCATCCCTACCTTTCTAAAAACTACCCGACACTCTCAAATTTGATGGACTGGATTGCCACACTTGAAGCACACATCACTACCTGCTCCAAACTCACCCTGATGGTGTTTTCCATACTTCTGACATAAAGAATTGGTACGACCACTACTAACACTGACCTGGGACTTAGATCCTGGTGCCCTATCCCTATTGACGTTTCTGAATTTGGGTACTAGGGCACTGGCTGAAGAAGGTACTGGGGATGAAGACCTCTAATGAAACTGAGGACGGTTACCACCTTCTGACTTTGGTTGATTGAAATTAAAACTACCCATCCTAGCTTTCTTGTTTTCTCTCTCCCTCTCCTTAATATTTTGCTCCTCAATCTGTTTAGCATGGACCATCATTCTAGACAAGTCTATCTCACTAACTAGCATTACGGTCCTATACTCTTTGACCACATTATCAGACACGCCAGACACAAATTTACTTATCTTGGACCGACTGTCAGCTACCACATGAGGTGCATATCTAGCTAACTGAGTGAACTTGAGAGAATACTCCCTCACACTAATGCTGTCTTACCTCAAATTAATAAATTCTAACACTTTGGCTCCCTCAACTCCAATGGAAAGAATCTATCCAAGAAAGTCATGGCAAACTCTTCCCATTCTATAGGCCCTGCATCAACACCTCTATTAAGTTTCCATTGCTTAAACCAAGTATGGGCTACATCCTATAATTGATATGCATCCAATTCGACACTCTGACTAGACGTCACCCCCATAGCATCCGTTACCTTTTAAACCATATCTAACAATTCCTGTGGATCCTCTTCAGACTTGGATCCCATGAAAGAAGGAGAATTCATCCGGGTGAAATCCTGAATTCTAGTTGCGGCAGTATTGGCCACTAGGTTGGTCAAAACAGCGGTTGGCCATTCATTTTGTGCTGCTACGAAGTTTGCTAGAGTAGTGAATGCAGCCCTGAATTTTGTGTGAGAGACATACTCGTCCAAAGGATCTGCTTAGACGGGCTGAGGGGCTAGCTGAGTTCCTGTTCTTCTTTCGTTCTTCTAAAGAGGTATGTTCTGTAAACAAAAAGAAGAAACGGATTAGACTGAGAGTTTAACTCGAGCTCATGCTCACTAACACGACATGAATACTGAAAGAAGGGAAACTTTTTCCTAAATACCTTGTAGCCTCTTGTCCATAAGTGTGGCGCGCTACATATCCAAGCACAAGACTCTACTCGACGTGGCTTTCAAACTTCCTAGGATACTTTAAAACCTTAGGCTCTGATACCAAGTTTGTAATAATCCGAGACTACCCCCTAGATGTTAAACGATGCTTATAGTCCTAAGGGACCACAAACTTACCCATGAGTTGGTACCTGCTGTGAGCACTGGATAATATAATCATGAATTGTAAAAGAATAACTGAAGTGCCATAAGGTTTTAAATATCTAAATTCAAAACTGAAATATAAATCTAAGAAAATAACTGTCTGAATCTAATTAAGTACTGATAAACTGAACAACTAACTAACTGTAATGTCTGAAAGGCCTCTAAGACTGATTGACTGAGAGTTGATGGAACAAGCCCCCAACTAACTCCACTACCTACTAAAATAAAGATATGAAATAAGATAGCCTGTCTTCGGGTGATGAGGACTCACCACTGCTACTATACTGCTGAGAATTAGAGGGACTAAGTGCAATCCGAGAACTGAGCGTCAGTATCTATGATATGAGACATCATAGTGCAAAAGAAAGGTATGCGATCAGTACTTTAAATGTACTGGTATACTAAATGAGGTAAGCTAATGTACTGGTATGCTAAATGAGGTAGGCTAACATGCAAGGTTTCATGAATAGGAGTAATGATCTATCTAAATATATATGTAAAGCATGGAATACAAAATAGAGAGCATGAAATCTGTAAATACTGAACATGTATGAAAATCTGTAGACACTGAGGATGCATGACCAAGCATATGACATGAATTGAGTAAAATTTGTAAACTGAAATACTGAAATTAATTGAAATCTGTACGCTTTGGTCAAATAATACTAAGACTGAAGAACTGAACTGGAACTGGAACTGAGACTATATCTGAGATTATGGGAGGTACCATCTTACCGACATTCCCCGATTTGAGCTAATCGAGGTCCAACCTGTAACCCCAATTGGAAGGATGTTAATACCCTGCCACTGGTACTAACGTTGGTTGTGTGGATCCACTAAACTGATATCATATCCAAAGGACTAAGGGTGTCAAACCTGAACTGACGGGTGACCCTTACGAGATAGTAAGCCTAATCTGACAGGTGACTACTCATATCCTACACTGCTACGTAGTTCTGGAGTATAGAGACTGCTACTAGCGAATCTACCTATCTAACGGGGAAGCCGCCATCCCTACACTCGCTCGATGCTAAATCCTACTCCCAACTGAATGACACTGAAATGCTAAACTATTTTGTGTTTAAAATGCTAAACTATTTTGTGTTTAACTGATTGTTCTGATAATGCTCATGATATAATCTGAAGTTATTCTAAAGATATTGAGACAACATTAAATAAACAGCTATGGTTTCGGGTACTCAATACCCCCAGGACTCAAAATAATAGTAGTAGCATGACACTAAAATATTGAAAAACTGAAAAACCCAATTTTTGGGACGTAGAAAAAAACCCAATTACCCTTGGACGAATTTAAAAACGGGAGCTAAAAATTGGAAAACCCAATTTTTGGCCTTGGGGCGACGCACCACTATCGCGCCAAGACACTGGAAAATGGACAACTGGGACCTGGACAAACATCGCGATGCGGTGCCATCGCGGTAAAGCTTTGGATGCCATTTTGGCCGGCGCATTACGGAAACCCACTAGAATTGACAAACGAAAATTTAGCCTATTTCGCGATGCGTCATGATCACGGAGTTACACTGAAAATTGACAATTGTCATTTGGTCTGCCTACGTGACGCGCTGAGGGTTAAAATGATGGTGTTTAACGACTGAAACTTAAAATTACGATAACTCCTTACCCGGTTATCGAATTTGGGCGAATTTTATCTCGTTGGAAAGATAATTGAATTTCCTATGCAATGTCAGGCTCTAAACTAAAAAATAATGAGCGTTTCAAAAATTTCATATATGAATACTCATGCACTGGGACTTAGATTATGTTAGGAATATACGAGATGTTACAGATTATCAACCTTCGATGCAATCTTTCGTGGGACATTTGAACAACACTCGTAAAGCCATACTTGAATAGCCAGTGGCATTCCCTGTATCAAATAAAATTTTCCACCTGGTTTCAACCTGTTGTTCAAACTTCTCGCTAGATCCTCAAATGACAAAGTACCTCATGGAAAATCCTTATATCTTTCATTGTCGAACAAATCAAAATAAAGTCGGGGTATAAACACAGTATCAACATTGGATAACACAAAAGAATGCAGGAAATATAGAATTACAAACTTCTCAGCATCCTCATCATTCTCCCCCCAAACTTTCTCAGTGAATGCTAGAAATATTTACCTTTTCTGTATAAATTTTGCACCATTGAAATACTTCTCAACAATCCTGTTTGGCACATTCTCGTCAAAAACAAAGTCGTACCTATTAGATACACAATTCAATCCAGTAACTATAGAAAATTCCCTAGGAGTAAAATTAAGAGAGGTGCCATTAGCCCGAATGACTATCGTAGAAGAAGAACTACTCTTTATCTCAAGCGACATAACACATCTGCACAACTGTGCCTGAACTACACAGTGCTTCTTCTTCATGAAATAACCAAAAATGATATTGTGGCAAAACTTTTTATACTGTTCCATGTTTAATATGGCCCGTATTCTTCCATGAATATTATTATCACTGTACGAGCACATATGAGGTGCAAATCTTGAAAGTTTTCTAACAATGAATATTTCGTCATGCAGCACCAATACAAAGTAAAACTACAACTTCTTAGACTGTAAAAACAATTCAAAAAATAATCACCTATGTATTTAACCAAAATAATACATATAATATTCATATGCATTTTGAGCAAAAAAAAATACAAATTCTTCACTAAAGCAAAATACATATGATATCTGATATGTATCTATAAAAATACAAATGTTAAAAATATATTACATATCATCAAAAAATAAAGTACATATTAAAACTAGACCTTATTAAACTATAAAGAACAACAAAACACAACCAAATCAGCAAAAAAATACATATAACATGCATATGTATTTTGATCAGAACAAAAATAAAAAAAATACATATCAACTATTCTTAAAAAACAAATATCCAAATAACACTTCATGAGTAGTTCATATAACAATATATTTTCCATACATGCAACTTATCAAAGTTAAACTATCATCTTCACAAAAAAGCTTCCTACAACCTCTAAAGATAAATATCAGCAGAACATAAATACATACTAACTACTTTAAAAAATACATATCATTCCCAACTTTGATAACATCTTTACTTAGAACGGAAAATACTTAACAGTAAATAGTAAAAAAAATATTTACAACAAAAAAATACCTCTTTCTCACTGTCTTCTTCAGATTCATCAGCAGAAGAGTTCTGAACATCGTCATCAACCTCAATTTCTTCAGCTTTCCTTTTCTTCTCATATTTTTTTTATTTTTGATCTTTTGGAGAAGGAGTTTTCTTCAACGGTTTTTTTTTAAATTTCAGTCATCTTCACTGGGTCGTTGCGAAACTTGAACCTAATCTCCTTCAAACTCACAGATTTCTTCAACTGTATAGGATTTGAAACAACTTTAACTACATCTTCTTGAGTAAACCCAACACTAAAAGATGGTGCAAAATCAGACACCAAATTAATAGTCCGTGTACCAGTATTTGTTCGTGATTTTGGTGTGTGTTCAGCCATTAAAGCATAAAAAAACCTTAAAATTGGATTTTAAGATGTATCACAGTAGGGAAAAAAAAAAAGGAGAAACCTCTAACATGCAACAATTGAATTAAATAGTTACCTGAAATAGAGGAAGATAATCCTTATCAGATCGTGCTAAAATCGTTCGAATGGAAAAAAAATTGAAGCGCGAATTTAGTGATAATGGCGTAAAAAAAGGAAAATAATATTTTAATTTAAGGAAAGAAAAGAAGAAATGCGTGAAAGGGGGAAAATATGCACGGTAACTTTTCTTAGGCGGCAAAGGTAAGGACCACTATTAAAATATTGCTACTGATGCTACACAATGTAATTTGATATAAGTGTTGCTGTTTTTGTAATTTAATACTTAGGTTTGCTACTCTATGTAGTTTTTCCTTTATGGTAAAGGAGGAGATGATGGTGCTGGTGGTAACATAGAACGAAAAGATAACTTTTTTTTTTGCAGTATTGATAATGATGGTGGCGAAGGTGAAAGAAGAAAAATAGACGATGATTGTGTAGGAGGAAATAGTGGTGAATCAAAAAAAGGTGGCAATGTTGGTGATGATGATGGTGGAGGAAGAGTAGGTGGTGGTGGCAATGACAGCAGCGGCAGGAACAAAAGGGTGTGGAGGGGATAGGTTGGGTGGCATAACAGGAGTGGTGTCGGCAGCAGCGACGGCGATAGAAAAGGTGTGGAGGGGTTGGGGTATGGTGGAGAAAGTAGGAATGTTTGTATAAATAATAAAACTTCAGGATTTTAAGATTGGTGTCATTAACACTAATCTTAAAATTATCTCCTCTACTCAATACTTTTTTAATTTTGAAGTCTTTTTGTCACCCTTAATTAATTTCTCCAAATCTTCTATATCCTTCCTATTTTAAATCCTCCATAATACTCTAAGGAGTCGTTTGGCATGAGATATAAGGAATAATAGTCCCAGCATAAACTATAATATTATTTTATTTCACGTTTGATTGGAAGTATTAGTTAGTCCTGAAATTATTTGTCCCACCATTTATGTCATAGTGATGGAATAAATTTTTTCATATATATGATAGAATAACTAATCCCCGGATAACTAATTCTGAAATTAATTATACCCGAATAACTCTTTCCCAACCAAATGACACCTAACACATCAGGAAAAAAAAGTTTTTGTTTTTCCATCTCATAAGACAACTCCAGTTCAACCTTCACTTCCTTTTGCTCCTTTCCTACTTTCCTGCATAACTACATACACCCTGACTAATTCCATAATATGAGTCTACAACAACAACAACAACAACAACATACCCAATGTATTCCCATATAGTAGGGTCTGGGGAGGGTAGAGTGTACGCAGACCATACCACTGCCTCAGGTGAAGTAGAGAGGTTGTTTTCGATAGACCTCTGGCTTATGACCGATAACAGTATAACAAACATAAAAGATAAGTGCATATAAACTAGTACGGTATGCAAAATAAACTAACACTACTAGCCACAAGATAATACTACAGCCACAACACCATAAACAAGAAACTCCAGACACAAAAGAAAGCTCCTCTACTATTATCGACGCAATCCCACCCCTAACCCTCTATCCTAATCCGCATCCTTCACACCTTCCTATCAAGGGTCATGTCCACTGTAAGCTATAACTGCTCCATATCATTCCTAATCACCTTCCTCTGATATTTCTTCAGCTTACCTCCACCCTACCTAAAATCATCCATAGCTAGTGCCTCACACCTCCACACTGGAGCATCAAAGCCCCTCCTCATCACGTGTCCGAACCAACGTAACCTCACTTCTCGCATCTTGTCCTCCACCGAAGCAACTCTCATCTTATCCCGAATAATCTCATTCTTCACTCTATCTTTCCTGGAATGTCTACGCATCCATCGCAATATTCTCATCTCCGTAACCTTTAACTTTTGAATGTGAAAGTTCTTAACTAGCCAACACTCCACTCCATACAATATAGCCGATCGGACTGTCACTCTGTAGAACTTACCTTTAAGCTTCGGGAGCACCTTCTTATCACATAGAACTCCTGAAGTGAGCCTCAATTTCAACCACCCTTCCCTAATACGATGTGTGACATTCTCGTCAATCTAACCATTGCCCTGAACCATAGACTCTAGATACTTGAAACTCTCCCTCTTCTGAATGGCCTGAGAGTCCAGCTTCACAACCACTCTAGCCTCCTGCGACGAGATCAATGAACTTACACTCTAAGTACTCTGTCTTGGTTCTGCTTAATCGAAATCCTTTAGACTCAAGCATTTGTCTCCAAATCCCCAACTTATCGTTAACTCCTCTACGAGTCTCGTCAATCAGTACCACACCATCTACAAATAACATACACCAAGGCATTTCCCCTTGAATATGTCGTATCAAAACATCAATCACTAAGGCAAATAAAAATGGGCAAAGAGTCGATCCCTGGTGCAACCCTATCAAAACTGAAAAGTGCTCCGAATCTCCACCCACCGTCCTCACACAAGTCTTCGCACCATCATACATGTCCTGAATCGACCTAGTGTACACCACGGGCACCCTTTTAGCCTCCGAGCACCTCCACAGAATCTCCCTGGGAACTCTGTCATATGCCTTCTCAAGATCAATAAACACCATTTGCAAGTCCTTCTTCCTCTCCCGAAACTTCTCCATTAATCTCCTCACAAGGTGAATGGCCTCAGTAGTCTAAATAGGATAAAATATACGCAGATTACCCCTACCTTGAAGGTAGAGAGGTTATTTCCGATAAATAGACGACTCAAAGAAAAATCAATCCAAAGTAGTATAAAAAAGGAAATAATGGGAATGAAAAAATCATAGCAAAATAATACAGTATATAAAACCTGACAAATTCTGAACAATGGCCATAAAAAGATAAACCGACAAATGAAGAACAAGAAAAAATATCAACTAGTAACTTAACTAAAGGAGAAGAAACTACAATAGTAATACTATGACTAATAATGCAGCTAATACAACAAAAAGTTAAATAATAAGCAAGACAATGCACACTATCTAACCAACCTTCTACCATATCCATCTCCTCTATACAGGAATGCAGCAAATCAGTGATAAAATTAATAAGCACCATGCTTATGAAGACATCGATAGGATGGAAACCAGAAAGCTTTGATCATACAAAAATAGCTACTATATCAATGATCCATCATTACAAAGAATAGAGTGTGATTGATTCGAGCCTAAACATAAAATATAGCATCTTCACCAAGGGAAATGGTTTAATCAATTGGGTGCTTATTATCAGCCTTGCGAGCTGTATAGTGTACAGAGAGCAAAAGCAGCGACAAGAAAGCACTGGCCACAAATATTGCATCAAACCACCTGTGATAGAAGTCGAATTGTATGTCTCCACCTAATACATCCGTTATGATTATCCTGCCAACATGAATCAGTAAGGGTATAGTGTAAACACTGGGCGACGAATTTCTTTTCTCGATATCAATCATGTATCAAAATCAACTAAGTTAATAGCTAGCTTAGTCGCATGTTCCCTAGTTCACAAAATGATTAGTTCCAAATTTATCGCCACAACTACATACACCAACAGATATTCAAGTTTCTTTCTTGCCAACAACTTGGTAAGTGGAAAAAAGACCGTGGTTAGTGTAAAGTGTAGAATATTACAAAGCAAGTGATCAAGTAACAAATATACAGAATAGAGAGCTCATTAAAAGTAACCATACCGATATTCAGTTGCCAGACTCTTTCTGATCAAAAGAATGGAGGAAAGGAAGTACATTCCCCTGATTTCGGAGAGAAAAAGCACAACGTCACTTGATGATCCACTTCCAACTCTGGAAACTGCAAGGAAAAACTGGGCACAGCCAAAATGCTTCAAGTTAGCTGCAGGATACTCGAGAAAATAAAAAGTTGGTTTTTCATTTTGGCATAATATATAAATATGACCCTAAACGTAATATTAAATAATAACTTTGACAGTGCACAAATAAGACCTTTAACTATTCAAAACTGCACAAATATGATCTCCGATCATACGTGGCAAAACGCGTGTTCAACATGCAAAATTGGGCGCGTTCAGCGTAAAATCTAAGGGCATAATGCATAAATATGACCCTAAACTTGACACCAAATTATAACTTTGACCTTAAACTTTGACAGTGCACAAATATGACCTTTAACTATTCAAAACTGTACAAATATAACCTTTAAATGGCTTTTCATTATTATTTTTTCATTATTTTTTGCTCAAAGATGAAAATGACATCTAATTTCTTTTGGCATTGTGGAAATAGAGCAATATTGAAGATTTATTAATTAGGTGGGTCAGCCTCATATGAAAAATTGTACAAGTATGTATATATATTATAAAGTAAAGGGCGAATATATGTTATATAATATATCTAAATATAACTTATTTAAATATTAAATTAAAGATGAAACTATACTAATAATAAAAAAAATTATAGTTTTAGTAAAACGTTATTAAATTAACGTTATTAAGAATAATAGTAGTATATTAAATTAACGTTATCAAATTAACGTTATTAAAATGTTAGTATTATATTAATGTTATCAAAACGTTATTAAATTAACGCAGGGGCAGACCTACGTGGTTGCCATGGGGTTCACCCGAACCCCCTCGATAAAAAAATTGCGTTGTATATATAAGGTAGAAAATCTATATTTATGTACGTATATTAATGTTGAACCACACGAAACAAGACACTTGGATGGCCCAGTGGTGTTATTTGCTCTTCTTGGGAGCTTTCTTCAGCCTACTGCGGGGGTTCGATCCCTGTTAGTGGCTTTTTTTTTAATTAAAAAAAAACTAGATGCTGCTGCTATAGAAATAAATAAATAAATTATAATAATAATAATTAAAAAAAATGATGTTTATATCTTTTTTTTTAATAAAAAAAAGCTAGATGCTGCTGCTATAGAAATAAATAAATAAATAAATAAATTATAATAATAATAATAATTAAAAAAAAAAATGATGTCTATATAACACAAAAAATAAAACTTTGACAGTACACAAATATGACCTTTAACTATTCAAAACTGCACAAATATAACCTCCATCCAAGTCAGCTCTTTTAACGACGTGGCACCGTGTGATTGGATGAGCTTTCCACGTAGGTGGGAGTGAAACTCACGCATGGGGTTGCAAAATCGGAGGTCATATTTGTTCAGATTTTAAATAGTTAAAGGCCTATTTGTGCACTATTAATGTTTAAGATCAAAATTATAATTTGATGTCAAGTAAACCTCATCGATAAGAGGACGAACTATTACTGTTGTTTTTAATATCATGTCAAGGTAATATTTACTACCCGAGTGAAATTAATTATTTCACATAAGCGGCAGAGTGTTATGTTGGATAAGGGGTGACTCTTCTCTGAGTGACATTTTAAGCTTTTAGTTGCTCGTTCTGAGGCAATTTCGTATTAGTTTATTGTTTCTGCTAGTATTTCGTCCTTCATTTACTGGATATGAGTTATCTGACCATTTCTCCCTTGTGCCGAACATTTCTCTCATGTTCATTGGGGTGTTGATTATGGTGTCTGTGAGGGGCTTCCTGACTAACTTGATGAAGGTAAGTTTATGCTTCATGTCCATCTTCAAGTTTGATGGATGTTACAATTTATGGTTTATGTATTTAGGTAACATCTGTTCATCTTGTGGACTGTGTTACTATATCAATTGCTTTGAGGTGACAATATAATTTCAATCATTTGAAATCAAAGTCGGTGATAAGGTTTGATGATCAAACTCGCCAATTTGTTGCACATGTACCCTCACAGATAGAAGCAAGGAAACTACTTGACATCCTTAAACAGTTTGGAAAATACATGAGTTAATATATAAAAACGACCCTAAACTTACACCAAATTATAACTTTGACTTTAAAATTTGATAGTCCACAAATAGTACCTTTAACTATTCAAAATCTGAATAAATATGACCTCCGATTTTGCAATCCCATGCGTGAGTCTCACTCGCGCCTACGTGAAAAGGTAATCCAATCATACGGTACCACGTCGTTAAAAGGGCTGACTTGGAGAGAGGTCATATTTGTGCAGTTTTGAATAGTTAAAAACCATATTTGTGCACTGTCAAAATTCTTCTTTTTGTGTTAAAACGACGTCGTTTTTATTATTATTATTATTATTATTATTATTATTATTATTATTATTATTATTATTATTATTATTAT
>NC_061115.1:190102179-190205423 GCF_002878395.1 Capsicum annuum
GATGCGGCGGCCGGCGGTATTTTTCTTTTTTTATTTTTATATATATATATATATATATTTAAAAATATGTATATATTATGTGGTGGTGGTAAGGTGATGTGGTGGGGTGGTTGGTGGATGGAGGAGGAGGGGTGGCGATAGTTTTTATAAACAGGAGTGGGGGTATTTGCAGGGGTTTGAGGGGGAGGATGGGTGGTTGTGAAGAAGATGGAAAATGGGGGGTGGGGGTAATTTTCTTAATTTAATTATATATATATATATATATATATTTAAAAATATGTATATATATTATTTGGTGGTGGTGAAGTGATGTGGTGGTGTGGTTGGTGGACGGCGGGGGAGGAGTGGCGGCAGTTTTTATATACGGGGGTGGGTGTTTACAGGGGTTGGGGGGAGAGGATGGGTGGTTGTGAAGAAGATGAAAAATGGGGGGTGGGGATAATTTTCTGATTTTAATTTTATATATATTTAAAAATATGCGTGTGTATATATATATATATATAATATTTAAAAAATACTTTATTTACGTGGCTCCGACGTGGCGCTGACGTGTCAGTGAGTGTGATGCACTCTCCCCCATGAGAGTGGTATTATATATTAAGGGGTGAAATTAATTCACTTTGAAGATGTTAAGGTTAGTTTAAGTGCTAAAGTAAGTTGTCGGGACAAGTTTAGGCGGGTTTTGATAAATCAAAACCCACAACCCTGGCCCACTTTTTACCTTTTTTATACCCTAACCCTAAAAAATAAATCAAAAAGAAGTTTGATGTCTAACCCTCAAAATAAGTTTTGAAAGTGGGTAGTTATCAAAATTGTCTGTTGTAACTCCATGGCCATTACTTTCATGTAACTTATGTAACATCAAGACTATTCATCTACCTATTACTACCCCTCATTCATCAAATTCATTACATGGAAGAATTCTACAACTATAAATAGTGGTGGTTCTTCCTTTGTTGATGTAGAATGTACAAGAAAATATGATAAGTGTGGGAAAAATTATAGTGTATAGTAATGAAAAAAGAGTTGAGACAAAGAAAACAATCTACGTCTTTAACTATATTCACTATACAAAGAGAGTAAATGTATGTTGAAGAAAGGTGTTCTTATGGTGGCGCTTTGGACTCTTCAACTAATCCGGAGTTATTTGAGTTATACATCGTTGATAGGTTGTTGTATCCGGGAAGGGACAAGTCACGAGATATACTGCTGGAGCGGTGTAGATTATGCCGCAATGGACTTGAATCACTTTAAAGAAAGTGAGATATCCGCGCCTCAGCCAAGAAGAAGATTATTTTATTTTCTTCACTTTTATTTATTTTATTTTCAACTGTAATGATTATTGTAATTTGTGTTATATTACACCAACAAATTTTATATGAATTGTCATATAAATACTTAGTAGAATTATACTGGTTGATTATATGAATTCTCAGCTAAAATATCAGTTTGACTATTGGTATATACAATTCTATTCACATTAAGATAGAAATATCACTACAAGAAAAAATAAAAAACCGACCACAAAAATCGACCACACGTGACCGATTTTTTAATTTTTTTTCAAAAAGCGACAACATGTGGTCGTTTTTATATTTTAAAAGATCAAAATAATTATTTTAATAATTTTTATATTAATTATAATTAATTTTACAAATAAAAATTAAAAAAAAATAAAACCGACCATTTTAAAAAAAAATAATTGAAAAATATTTTTAATGTGGTCGATTTATAAAAATTATTTTTTAATTTATTTTTAGAAAAACCGACCACTAGTGGTCGGTTTTTAATTTTTTTAAAAAATAAAATACTTTTCAAAAAACCGACAACTTGTGGTCGGTTTTTAATTTAAAAAAAAAATACTGTTAAACATAATCTTTATATGTAATCAAATATATATATTAGTTTCATAAAAAAGAATTGTTCTTAACCAGTATAGTAATTTTATGAAATTACATTGATCACTGTAGTCGATAGTCAGTATAATAATAATAAAAATCAATCATTGTTTAAATTTTTTTAAAAATTACACTTAAAAATATATCAAATAAAATAAACAAATTACGTTAAACATAATCTTTATCTTTTACTTATGTTTCAAAACATAATATTTTCCTTTGTATATACGTTAAATGACGTTAAACATGCATAATTTGTATAATGAATATGTGTGTATATATATATATATACATATCATACCGTTGAGATAATGATATTATGTTACTATTTCAGTTGTAATAATGTAAAATATAACCGATAATTCATCAGAATATAATAAACGTGTTCTATTATAAGGTAATACACTTGTGGATGTGATATATATATATATATATATATACGCATTCAAGAGTTCATATATATAAATATATATATATATATATATATATATATATATATATATATATATATGTATGTATGTATGTATGTATATATATATACACATATCATGTAGTGATTGATTGATGAACGATTTAGTTAAAACCTAGTATATTAAGCTAATCAAATATAATTAATCGATCACTCATCTGAGTATGTATATGAAACACGCCGCATTATATTATTGGATAATATACTTGTGTACGTATGTGATATATATAGTACGTATTTAGAACTTGATATAGTCGATAGTGTGTATATGTGTGCGTATGTATAGGTATATATATATGTATATATATATATCTCGTGTAGTGACGTATGCAGTAATCGACAATTGTGTGTGATGTTTATATACTTATTTGATGTTTATATATGTGTATATGTGTGTGATGTTTATATACTTATTTGAAAGTTGATAGATAATTGAATATATGTATATATATGTATATCTCGTGTAGTGATGTATACAGTAATCGAAAGCTCGATAACTGAATCTATATGTCAAAATATTTTGAATAATACATTGATATCATACTATTGAGGAAATACATATACTATTTAGTGCGAATATGTAGATACGCATATATTGTTGAAGTTGTAATAACGTAAGACAAGTAATCAATAATTTATTTGATTAACATATTGTATTACGGGGTATATATATATATATATATATATATATATATATATATCAATGAATTTTACAATTTACGATAAATTTTTGGTTAGTTAGCATTTAATTACGATATTATAATCATGTATGTGATGTTTATAATACTTATTTGAAAGTTGATGGACAATTGTATATATGTATATATATGTATATCTCGTGTAGTGACGTATGTAGTAATCGAAAGCTCGATAACTGATTCTATATATTAAAATATTTTGAATAATACATTGATATCATACTATTGAGTAAATAGATACACTATTTAGTATCAATATGTAGATACGCATATATTGTTGAAGTTGTAATAACGTAAGACAAGTAATTAATAATTTATTTGATTAACATATTCTATTAAGAGGTATATATATATCTACGAATTTTGTAATTTACGATAATTTTTTGATTAATTAGCATTTAATTACGATCTTATATATATATATGTATGTATCTATGTATATATATATATATATATATATAGTATCATAATTAAAAGCTAATTAACTAAAAATTTATCGTAAATTGCTTTATTCGTTGATATTATTATACGATTAAGGAAATGTACTACTGGTGTTATTGTTATAAATATTATAGAATTTATTAAAAAATTAATTTATTTAAAATTAATTTTAATTTATTAATTTATTGATTTATTAATTGTAGTAATTAAAATATTTTTTTTTATAACTCCTACCTGACCCCGACCCCACATGATCCGAACCGACCTAAAATAATAAAAAAATATTCTAATTATATAACTCCTACCCGACCCAACCCCCACATGACCTGACCCGACCTAAAATATTTCCTAAAGTCGACCAAAACACCTAAACACACGAACACATACACAAAAATCACGTACGCACACACACAAAAATACCATAAACACACCCAAATTAATTTTTTCAATCGTAAAACCCACTTCTCCGGTGAGTGCTCGGGTGACTGCTCCGGCCATAACTCAACTCAGGTATGAATTTTGTTGTATTTTGTGAAATTTGTGCTTTTTGAGGTTGATTTATAAGTGTACTAATTTATATAATTGTGAAATTTATAATGGTGAAGATTAGGTTAGTTTGAACTAGTTTTTTTAAGCTTGTTTGAAGGTCGAATTTTGTTTAGTTATTTGTGGAATTTTTGAGCTATACACATAATTGTTTGAACTAGTTTTGCTTCTTGTTTTAGATATGACTTTTGCTTGATTGACGTTATTGATTGTATAAATCCTCAAAGTTGGAATATTTAATTATGATTTTGTAAAATTCTTGAATGGATTTTATGGTTTAGCTTGATGTTTTTGATGAGGGTTTAACTTGTTGTCTTTAAAGTGAATGGATTTACTTTTATGATTTAGCACTTTAGCTTGTTTCTTTTTACATGAGTTTTGCTAAATCACTCAAAGTTGGAATATTTTATCTTGATTTTTTTAGGTTCTTGATTCGGTGACCGGTTATCTCTTTCACTTTAATTTAGGTCAAGCAAAGGTAAGTTAATTTCTCTCGATTCACTATTGTTGATATCTTCTTGTTATTGTTCATATTGAAGTCTAGTGAAGTTGTGTGTGAACTTTTTCGATTTACTAGTGTTGTTGGTATCTTCTTGTTATTTTTTATATTGAAGTCTGGTGACGCAGTGTGTGGCCTTGTTCGATTCACTAGCATTGTTGTTGACATCTTGTAGGTCTTGTTGTTGCTTGTTTCTTGAATGTGGTTTTGTTTTGATACTTAGTCACTTGAAAATGGTTAAGTATAGGAACTTTAAAGGGAATTTTTTTGTTTTGAATGTGGTTTGGTAGGTGACTTAGTTAGTTGAAAATGATTAAGTGTAGCGACTTTAAAGGGGATTTTTTCGTTTTGAATGTGGTTTGGTAGGTGACTTAGTTGGTTGATAACGGGTAAGTGTAAGGACTTTAAAGGGAATTTTTTAGTTTTGAATGTCATTTGTTTGGTGACTTAGTCACTTGAATATGGTTAAGTGTAGAAACTTTAAAGGGGATTTTTTTGTTTTGAATGTCGTTTGATTGGTGACTTAGTCACTTGAATATGGTTAAGTGTAGGAACTTTAAAGGAGATCTTTTGTTTTGAATGTGGTTTGGTTGGCGACTTAGTCACTTGAAAATGGTTAAGTACAAGAACTTTAAAGAGGATTTTTTTGTTTTGAATGTGGTTTGGTAGGTGACTTAGTTGCTTGAAAATGGTTAATTCTAGGGACTTTAAAGGGATTTTTTTTTATTTTGAATGTCGTTTGTTTGGTGACTTAGTCACTTGAATATGGTTAAGTGTAGGAACTTTAAAGGGAATATTTTTTGTTTCGAATGTGGTTTGGTAGGTAACTTAGTTGGCTGAAAATGGTTAAGTGTAGGGACTTTAAAGGGGATTTTTTTTATTTTGAATGTGGCTTGGTAGGTGTCTTAGTTGGTTGAAAACGGTTAAGTGTCGGGACTTTAAAAGGGATTTTTTTAATTTTGAATGTGGTTTGGTAGGTGACTTAGTTGGTTGAAAATGGTTAAGTGTAGGAACTTTAAAGGATTTTTTTTTTTGAATGTGGTTTGGTAGGTGACTTAGTCACTTGAATATAGTTAAGTTTAGGAACTTTAAAGGAGATTTTTTTGTTTTGAATGTGGTTTGGTAGGTGACTTAGTCACTTGAATATGGTTAAGTTTAGGAACTTAAAAGAGGACTTTTTTGTTTTGAATGTGGTTATGTTTAGATACTTACTTTGGTTGAAAATGGTTAAGTGTAGGGACTTTAAAGGAGAATTTTTTGTTTTGAATGTAGTTTGGTAGGTGACTTAGTTGCTTGAAAATGGTTAAGTTTAGGGACTTTAAATGAGATTTTTTATTTTGAATGTGGTTTGGTAGGTGACTTAGTTGCTTGAAAATGGTTAAGTTTAGGGACTTTAAAGGGGATTTTTTTTTGTTTTGAATGTGGTTTGATAGGTGACTTAGTTGGTTGAAAATGGTTAAGTCTAGGGACTTTGAAGGGAATTTTGTGTTTTGAATGTGGTTTTGTTTCTATACTTAGTTGCTTGAAAATGGTTAAGTGTAGGGACTTTAAAGGGGATTTTTTTGTTTTGAATGTGGTTTGGTAGGTGACTTAGTTGCTTGAAAATGGTTAAATTTTTGAGACATGATCTAATTAGTTGAATCTGATTGATTGCATAGATGAAACCTGATTATAACTGGATATATCAACGAAACAATGATAATAGAATGGGTATTAGGGAGGAATTTGTTGAAGGTGTCAAAAGATTTGTTGAACATGCTAAGACACTTGATATGTGGACACGTTATCGGGTTATTCGTTGTCCTTATGTTAGATGTGATGATATAAATCTTGTAAGTGAAGAAGATGTAAAGGAACATCTTTATAGAAAGGGGTTTCACGATGACTTTTTAAGATTGCATGGTATTCATGGGGATGTTGCGCAAACTAACTTTGTTGTTGGAGAAAATAGTAGGTCTGTAGGGCATAATAAATATCAAGATACTAGGATGACAGAAATGGTGCATGAGGCTTTTGGGATGCAACACGGGGTTGACTTTAGGGAAAATGTTGAAGATGTTCCTAATAGCGAAGTGGGTAGTTTCTACAAAGAATTGCATACTGCTAGTCATCCTTTGTTTGACGGGTGTTCGCACTCTCATTTGTCTGTTGCTGTTAGATTATTAAGTATTAAATCTGACTGAAATATTGCTGAAGGAGGAATAGACTCAATGATAGACCTTATTAAAAAGTTAGTTGACCCCGGCTTGGAGGTTCCTGATTGTTTCTATAAGGCAAAAAGATTGGTGTCAAAGTTAGGTCTCTCATCGGTTAGAATTGATTGTTGTGAAAATGGATGCATGTTATACTTTAAGGAAGATGCTAAGCTAGAGTTCTGTAAGTTTTGTCAGCACTCTCGATATAAGCATGGTTCTACTGGAAATAAAATTGCTATTAAAGAGATGCATTATTTACCTTTTATACCAAGGTTGAAGAGGTTGTATGCTTTAAACAGCTCAGCTCCTCATATGAGATGGCATAGTGAAAATAGAAGGCCCACTGGTGTTATGTGTCATCCATCTGATGGAGAGGCTTGGAAGCATTTTGATGCGATTTATCTAGATTTTGTAGCTGAGCCACGAAATATTCGATTGGGATTATGTGCGGATGAGTTCTCTCCTTTTTCAGTTGGTAGTGCGCCATATTCATGTTGGCCTGTATTTATCACTCTTTATAATGTTTCTCTTGAACTATTGATGACTAGTCCCTATATATTTATGAATTGTGTTATTCCTGGCCTGCGTAATCCAAAAAACAAAATAGATGTCTACTTTCAACCTTTGATTGATGAACTTCAAATTTGATGGCATGAGGAGGATGAAACTTGAGACATCTCTCTTAAATAGAATTTCAATCTTTGTGCATATCTAATGTGGACTGTTAATGATTTTCCTAATTATGGAAAGTTGTCTGGGTGGATGACAGCTGGAAAGCTGGCTTGTCCATGCTGCATGGATAAAATAAAATCTTTCACATTGAGACATGGCAGGAAAAATTCATGGTTTGATTGTCATCGTTGTTTCTCGCCACCTGATCTTGAATTTAGGAGACTCAAGAATGTATTCAGAAGGAATAAAAGGGAACATGATGGTCCACCTCCAAGGCTGTCTGGTCATGACGTCTGGGAAATAGTTCAGGATTTGACGTCTGGGAACAGGCTTGATGGATATGGCGTTTTGCATAACTGGACTAAGCAAAGTATATTTTGGGAGTTAGAATATTGGCCAGATAATTTACTGCCAAATAATGTTGATGTCATGCATACTGAGAAGAACTATTTTGACAACTTGTTCAACACAGTTATGGATGTCACCAGCAAAACAAATGATAATCCTAAGGCCAGACTTGACTTATCAGAATATTGCAACCACAGAGAATTACACTTACAGCAGGGGCCCAACGACAATGTTCTTAAGTCCAAGGTTAGTTTTACATTCAAGTTAGACCAAAAACGTTAAATATGTGAGTGGGTTTAAAGTTTGAAGATGCCCCATGGATATGCCTCAACTTTGGAAAGAGGGTTGATATGAAAAAAGAAATCTTGCATGGAATGAAAAGCCATGATTGTCATGTTTTCATGGAACAATTACTTTCAATTGCTTTTATTGGTTTACCTGAAAACATATGGAAACCAATAGCAGAGATCAGTTTGTTCTTCAAAGACTTATGTTCCACCACATTAAAAGAAGAAAATCTAGCACGAATGGAAAGTAATATTGTTGTTATCACCAACAAGCTGGAGAAGATTTTCCCACCAGCGTTCTTGATGTGATGGAACATCTTCCCATTCACCTTGTGCATAAAGCTCGGCTAGGCGGTCCAGTTCAAACTAGGTGGATGTATCTATTCGAACGGTAAGCATTTGCAACATATTTAAATTCATACATATCTTTTTTAAATATAATAAACATCTAACCTTAAGATTGTATGGGGCAATTGAAAAATTGAAAAGGGGTCCCAAAAATAAATATAGGGTTGAAGACTCTATAGTTGAGGCATATCTTACGAGAGAAACTTTTCAATTTTGTTCATACTACTTTCGTGATGAAGTTGCTTGTTCAAGAAACCGACCGAATCGTCATCAGGACGAAGTGAATAAGCCTCATTTGCAACCGATATCAATTTTCAATCAATCTGACTGTAAAGCTAAAAAGACCATACCTCGATGGATCACTCTCACCGCAAATCAGCAACTTTGTATGTCATGCTGAATTGCCCGAAAATTGAGCCCTTTCTGAAGTAAGGAGATTAAAATTTTAATATATCTTATTTTTTACTCATTCCCTTAAAGAAACTAATTGTGTTTCCCATGTTGGATGTTCAGTTCATTTAAGACAATTCCATGAAAATCAAGTGTAAGCATCCTTTGCAACATGGTTTAAAAATGAGGTTCGTAAGTGTATTAATATTTCTACAAAGTTTAAACATTTACACATTCCTCAACTAAAATATATATATGTATAATATTTTTAGGTACACCATTCACCAAATGCGGAAGAAGAGACTGAGTGGGTAGGAGACGAGGAAACCTCCGAAGAGGGTGAATGGTTTAGTGGAGAGTTTTCAGAAGAGGAGGATTAGTTGTGTAAGTTTTATTTATTATGTATTGATGTCTTTATGCTTTGTACTATATATTTACCTTTATGTTTCTTGTTTAAGATTGATATGTAATATACTGTATAAGTCTATTTTTTACACTTTTCCATGATTTATATAGTAACAAAAGTTTTTTTTTCTATATGTCGTGTTGTTGGAGCGATTTGAAATGTGAATTAGTAACTTGAAATTATTTACATGAAATGTTTTCTTATACATTAATGTTGTAGGAACTAACTCCTTGTTAACTTAACATATTTTAGATGTCAGACAGAGGTGACAAAGGTAAAGGAAAAGTTGATACTACGAAACCAAAAAAGAATAGACAACCTCTGTCTTTTAGATGACTGACAGGTAGTCATATATTTGAGGATCGATTTTCTGACGCGACAGCACAACCCTCATATTCTAGGTCGTCTGAGGATTCGATACCTATTCCTACGCATGTGGGGCCACTACATGGGTCTAAACTGACTCATTCTTCTCCTATGGTCGTGCCACCGCCAGCACAGTACTATCGAACAGTCGCTGGCCCCTTCAGACATCTACCATCATCGATACCCTCCTGCAGCAGTCACGCAGCTTCGCACAGTGATTCAGTTGGATCTATTGGGTTGTCAGATCTTCAGCTTGGAGGCACTCCATCTGGTCCTTCAAATCCGCCCACGCCAATGCATCCACCATCACTTACTAGGCAGCTAGGAGACAGATATGATTCTGGGAGGATTTATCTTATTCCAGTTGCGAGAGGGTAAGATTTCTAAATATAATAATGTTACTCATTTTTTCATTACTATATTATTATGCTCTATGAAATTACTGTTTGATCTTGTATTGTAGGTTTAGGCCGGATGCTGGAGTTGGATAAAAGGCGCGAATATGCATTACTCAGCATTTCAACGGCTACTGGACCAGCTGACAAAAGGTTTCAGAACTTGACAGGGATAGAATGTTTGAAGAATTTAAGATAAGGATTTAACTTATCGACTACTTATTAATACTTTGTTAGAATAAAAGATTGAATATTATATTTTTGTTGTAGAAATTTTGCTGGTGGGATGATGCAAATGCATTTCTTATAAAGAAGAACTTTTTCATAAGATATAGATCCAGATTTAACGATCTCTTGGATTATGCCTGAAAGAAATTGGTAAAACCTAAGTGGATTCTTGCAGCCGCATGACAACTGTATCTTCGCCATTGGAGTAGCACAAAATATCAATTGTTGAGTGAAAAAGGAAAGAGAATGTGGGCATCACTCAAGGGTGGCTCCCTACATATTGCGGGTGCCAGAAGTACTCTTGCTGTGAAGGAAAAAATGGTATGTAACTTTTACAGTTTTAATTATTTGTTTCTATTTAAATTTTTTTTTATTTGAACGTTGATAATTTTTTCATATGCAGGAAAAAGAAAAGGGTAGGGAAATACCAACTGATGAACTATTCGAGCAGACTCATCTAAAAAAAAAACGAACCCGACTGATGAAAATGTATGGGTTGAAGCTCGTGCAAAAGCTGTCCACGTAAGAAGAAAATTTTGAATTTATGAATCTTTTTCTCAAAGTTGATATTATTCAATTATAACTACTTTAATATTTTTTGACTTTTAGTATTAACTTTACTTTGAATATGAGACGAATATACACGTTTTGTTGGTGAGTATCGTAGTAGTCAGCCTCCTGAAAATCAGGGTGACCCAATACCACAACATGTACAAGAGGAGTTATGGACAAAAGCTGCGAGTCTTGCAAATAGAGGCCATTTCTACGGATACCACACAAAATTTTTTGGTGATAATATTAGGCATTCGTCTGACGCTGAATACTCTAGCTCTTTAGTTGATAAAATAACCATTGGAAGACTACAAAATATGGTTTCTCAATTCACTGAAGAGCTTGTTGACAAGAGAGAGATTTGCTGAACAGAGAGAGAGGCAGAAGAAGACGGAGAAGGCAACAACATCACAAATCAAGCTGCTGCAGCAGCAGTTTAGCTCTTTCATTCAGACTGTAGGGGTTATTCCTCCATGTCTTGGTGATACAGTTCGGACTGCAAAAGGTCTAGGCCCCCTGGATGATTTCAGCATGGATGATGATATGAAAGACGAGGACGAATTCGTTGATGATGACTTTTATTTTTTTTATTTTTGGTTCTACTTTGAATTTAGACATTTTGTTGTTTGAAACTATTGTTGTAGTTTTTTCATCCTAACTTTTGTTGGACATTTTGTATGTGTTGTACACTCTAAAAACTGTTTACATTTGGTTGTTGTTGTTGCTGCATTTGATTTGGTTACTGTTGTATTGGATTGTTGTTGTTACATGATGTATTTGGGTTTTGATTTTTATTTTTTAAAAAGTTTTTCAGAAAAATCAACCACAAGTAGTCGGTTTTGATTTTTTTTCCAGAAAACTGACCACAAGTTGTCGGTTTAATATTAAATTTAATTAATTAATTTAATAGCAAACCGACCACAAGTGGTCGGTTTTCTAATAAATAAATTAATTAATTTATTAAAAAACCTACCGCTTGTGGTCGGTTTTCTATTAAATTAATTAATTTATTAAAAAACCGATCACAAGTGGCTGGTTTAATATTAAAATTAATTAATTAATTTAATAAAAAACCGACCACTTGTGGTCGATTTTTTTTCCTAAAATTATTTTTTCCAATTTTAATAAAATAATATGAATTTTATAAATATATATATATATTTTTAAAAAACCAACCACTTGTGGTCGGTTTTTAAAAAACTACCACTACTTTACCGATCACACATTTTGGTCGGTTTTGTGGTCGGAAATTGAGGGAAACCGACCACATATGGTCGAGTTTTATGGTCGGTTTTCCCCCTTTTTTTTAGTAGTGTATATTTATACCGGTTCGGATCACCAATGTGAAATCTAATCCAATTAATTGGGTTACAAGGTTTTCTTTAGAGCCTAATGAATTGCTTATGCAGATAGTATCGTGGTGATGAAACTTGAAGAATTCTTCAGGTCTGGATGATTCAAGATATATTATCTTTTGTGGTCGCAACCACTACTTGAATAACTTTCTAATCTCTCTTTTTCTTTTCTTATCACTATTAGGGTATACTAAATACAATATTTCTTTTAAGATGAAATAGTGAATAGTATTCTTGCTCAAGTGAAATTGCGCATCTTTTTTCTTCGATCCTGATCTTCTTTTATGCTGCTTGATTGCTTCATGATCGTTGCTCTTGGTTGATTTGATTGATTTGAGAATCAATTCTTTTTCTTGAATGCTTCAGAGGATCTTAGTTTTTTGCTGAGATTGATCTGATGAATCAATCCTTCAATCAAGGGCATATTGATTTGTCTTGATTGAGTTTTCCTATCTAACTTTTTTTCTTTGTGCATGCATTGATCTTCCTTGTATTTCCTTCAATTACAGGAGGGTTGATTTTCCTTAGCTTATTTGCCCTTTTTTCTTGTACTTATTTTTGTTCTTCGGGTCTTCCATTATTTCATTCATGTAAGCTTTCCTTGATTCTGGGCAACGATTTGAAGCTTTATTCTTTCTTGTTTGTATTTATTGTAAAGATGATCTTCCCTTCTATATTTGTAATGCTGCTTTTCTTTTTATTTCTCATGTACAGTTAGCATTAAGTTAGTGAATCATTAAAAATTATTGGGTAAGTTAAGGGCCAAAAAATATGATATACCACCTTGAACTAACTTTTTTTTTTCTTTCTGAACCTTGTCACACATCTCAGATGTGATACTAATTTGGAAAGTCCACCAATATAAGATTTTTCGCTACTTTGTGTCTTTATATTGTCCGATGTCTGGGTCAGCCCTGAATTGGAAGGATCGAACCTTTATGAGACGAATTTGGCCTGGATCGGTCTGATTGACAAGAATATAGTCTCATTTCCAAATGTAACCAAATTATTATACATATAAGTGTTAACTAGAAGGAATTGCGATGAAATGATGAACGAAAATTAGGGTTCATCTTGAGTTTGAAAGAACATTATCTACAAAAAATGAAGATGAATCAATCAATTACAACGGAGCTAACTAATACCAAACAATGGACCCGGCTACACATAAATTTACAAGTGGGCCTAAATGATCTAATAAGTCCATTTTAACAGTAAGTGGAATAGCTTTGCAGCAACATTTGATGAACAATAAAAGGAGTGGCAGGGTAGATATATATTAGGGATAGTTACGGCCATAAACACTTTGGTCAATTAATTTACAAATTTATAGAGATATGTGAATACTTTTACTATATATACATAATATACAAAAGATATTCACTGAAAGTGTATGTTATATTTGTGTATTTCAGTCACATTGATAAACTAGTTGGTTGAACTGTATATATCTGCGACTTTTCCCTATTAACGGAAGTCACAGCTTGCTTGTATGGCCTTTCGAAGTTGCAACCGACTCTTTTTTCTTTTATGATAAGGAGATCCATGCAGTACTACACTCTTTCTTTCCTCATCATGTGATTTACTGTTTGGAATATTTGATAAGAATTTATTCCAATAATCCAGCTAATAGCTAAAGCAAAGTCAATTTTAAAGTTGGAGAGTTATCTAGATACCTCTTTTGGTACAATTCTTTCTTGGTACGGATAATATTTATGGACTTCATGCAACGTATATGTTTTAGGATATATTGTCACAATTCAATTTCATGTCATGTATTATTGTTTGAGCTCAACAAGTCTTAGAGTTCCGTCTCTTGAGTTATGTTATCATCGAGTGCAAAATACGTTTATCATGTGAACTTATATTATGTTAAAAGAGGCATATATATAGTCATTGAAACTTTGTCTCTGGCTAGTAAGCACGTCAATTTTGAGAGTTTAGACACCTAAAATTAGTTTCTACTTGCAATTAAACACTCCAACTTATCTCATTTGTGTTTGTGGACACCCGAGGTGGACACAACATATATATTTTGAAGGTATCTAAAGAATTATTTTGTAAGTTGAAGTATTCACATAACACAGTATAGATGAGTTGAACTTACTCAAAATGATAATTTAACTAGCTAGCAAAGCAGGAACCAGAAGTTACTTACCAGCTGATGTCAAATTCAAAATGTATGTTTATGTATTGGGTCTTTACAAAACTCTTCACATTCACTCCTATTTCAATGTGAAATTCACCTAATAAATGTTGTCTTTCTCTTTAATTCGCTCTTATCACCTTACCCTTCGTCATGATCATCACCGATATATCAGCTTGCATTATCCCAGGAAAATACTCTCAAATATACCTAAATTTTGATGAAATTTGCTGTAACACGTCTTAATTTTGCGGGAGGTTTTATGACCCCTAGAACTTTGCGGAAGTCCTATGACTCCCTGGATTATTTATTAGCGTATTTTATTGATATTTTTTTTGCACTATTTTTTTTTTAATTTTTTTTTTTTAGCATTTTTATTTTTTATTAACTTATAAATGTCACTAAAATACACTAATAAATAGTTAGGGGGTCATAGGACCCCACAAAATTCAGGTGTGTTACAACAAATTTGTTAAAATTTAAATATACTTGAGACTATTTTCCCCATTATGCCAAATCAAAATTAAGATGCGTTGTATGGCATTGAAAAGAATAAGATAATATTGGATTTTAGTTCGAGAAGATAACTAATTTGACTCGTTAAGAGAAAAAAGAAGAAGAAGATCTTTATACAATCCCTATAGCTAGCGTATTCGTTTTCAACTTTCACGAGTGAACCTCATTATATTTTCTAGACAAATTAATTAAGCATGTAAAAACTCTTTTCAATTAAAGGTGGCAGTGAGACTTGAATCCGAAATACTTCCTCCGTCTCAGATTACTCATCCCAAATTTTCTAATTTGATTTTCCATTGTACTTGTTCTTTTTTATTAATCAAGAAGAAACAATTTTTTTTTCCATGTTTTACCCTTTGCATTAATTACTTCTCCTTTAAATTAAAATATAAACATTATTTAATAGGGGCACTATGACAAACTAGCCATGTTATTAATTATTTTTCTTAATTAATGTGTTATCTCAATTTGGAATGAGTAATTTGGTACGAAGAAAGTATCTATTTGCTCGTACATTGATTATCTCATCTAAAAAGAAAGTATTTTAATTTAATTTATAGGATACGATCCTTTGACAATATATGCTCAAGGAATAATTTGCATATCCACCGTCTTGTCCTTTTTCCAATCCTTTAATATTTTGTCCTTTCTCAACAATCCCACCACTTTAGACGTATATTTACCCTCCTACAACTTCATGTTTCTCGTAACAATTGTCAAGCTAACACTTCTTTTCTTCACTTACACATCTTCACAAAAAAAAAAAAAAAAAAAACTTGCTATATATAGCCTACAGTAAAAACCATATAACTTCTCTTAACCAAGATCTAAGTTAATTAACATGGATATGGTGATGAAGTTGGGAGCAGAAAGTTCAGTGGTGATTCTAACCAAGAGCACTTGTTGCATCTCTCATAGCATCGAAACCCTAATTCGCGGTTATGGAGCAAACCCTACAGTTTACGAGCTCGATAAGCTTACAAATGGGAAGGAAATGGAGAAGGCATTGGTTGAACTACTAGGGAGTAAATCAAGTGTGCCAGCAGTGTTCATTGGAGAAGAGTTTGTTGGTGGTTCTAATGAGATTATTAATGTCAGAGGCAAGCTCAAACAATTGCTTCTAAAGGCTAATTCTATTTGGATATAATCGTGTAATAAGATCAATTAACTAGCTGGCAAAACAGTGGCAGGACCAGAATTTCTGGAATTGATTCAAAGGCTAATGCTATTTGGATATATGATATGTAGATTGTAGATTATAAATATCGGAATTTATTATCTAGCTAGCAAGTTTATATTTACAAATCTTCCCTATTTTGATGTACTAATTATAATAATAATGCAATGCCAAGAGTACATAAAAATAATTCATATAAGTTTTTATCTTAGTAGCTTCTATTATTTTTGCATTACTAATATATTTGTCTAATGTATATCTGCAAAATTTATTGGTTCATTAAACTAGTCCAATCCTTGTATGTTCAACATGTTCTTATTTTCTTCTATGTATTCCGGCCGAGGGCTTGAAAGACTACTTTCTCAATGGGACCTATCAAGTGTACAGTCTGCGGATCCCACGCCATTTGCGGTGTCAAGCTCACATTTTCTGCCTCTTTCTTGAAAAGAAACTAGGCCCGACTATGTTGCTTAGGCTCTTTAAACATATCGTTGGATGTGTGTTGGATTCTTCAAAATTAGTGCATTATGAAGGATTCGACACGGATGCAGCCATATTTTTGGAGATTTCGAGCAACTTAGATGCCCGATAAGAAATGAATAAAGACTCATCTTCTTTTATATCATATATGTAAGAAGAATCAAATGATGGTTTATGAGGTGGGAGAATCTTAACCGAATGTCCTAAGCTCGCGGTGACAATGTTATGTCTCTGGAGAGTATTCCCACAAGAGTTATTAGCGATTTGAACCTACGATCTCCATCTGCATACTCTGACTCTAATATTATGTTGAAGTATGTAATCATCTCACTTAAAACTTAAATTATTAGAGAGACTGCATATATACTCTATTTATTTAATCATATTTTCAATATATAAATACATGATTGGGATAAGATCCAACCATGTGTATCTCCATGATTGTTTGATTTATTATACCAACTTAAAAAGGCTTTTCACATTTTATTGAGTTCAACTTCTATACCTTTATTAGGTTAAAAAATTATGTTTAAATAAATAAATTACTTAAGAATTAGTTACAGACAAGGTGAAAATGATAGATTTTATATCTCTATCTATATTATATTATAAGTGTAAAAGTTCTTAGAAAAGTTTTTTGAATTTTTTTACCCTTTATTAAAAGTTTTCGCAATAAATAAAATTGTTTTTCACTTTTTTTCTTCAAATAGTTATTTAATTATTTTTATAAAACCGATTCAAAAAATATATGGACAGAAGTGATAAATTAAGAAGTTCTACAATTTATGGTAAGGAAAACATATATATTAAGGAGTGTAGTAAAAACTTAGGACATGAGAAGAATATTGGTCTAAGAAAAGTTGTTTAAACTTTTTGTCCTTCAGTAAAAGTCTCTGCAAAAAATAAAATTATTTTTTCACCTTTTTCTTCTTCAAATTGTTAATTAATTATCTTTATAAAATTGATTCCTAAAATATATGAGTAGAAGTGATAAAATTACGAAGTTCTACAATATATGGTAAGAGGAACATAAATGGTAAGGAGTGTAGTAAAACATTAGAACTACTAAAATACACGAAAAGAATATGGTTCTTATAAAAGTTGTTTGAATTTTTTGTCCTTCATTAAAAATCTTCGGAATAGATAAAATTGTCTTTCACTGTTTTTCTTCAAATAGTTATTTAATTATCTTTATAAAATTGATTCATAAAATATATGAGCAGAAATAATAAAATTAAGAAGTTCTATAATATATGTTAAGAGGAACAAATGGTAAGCAGTGTAATAAAAAATTAGAACTCCTAAAACACATGCGAAGAATATTGATAAATTGATCTTTTAATAAATCTAAAATATATGTCTATGTTATGAAATAACTAAGAATAAAGAAGAAGAATAATAAATAGAGAGAGAAGGGACTTCTTTATTTCTCTTGAGGGATTCTTGATAAATCTTATCTATATTCTTGATATACATTTTATAACGTGTTATAAAATATAAAGTAAGAACAAGAAAATATAAAGTAAGAACAAGAACAAATAGAAAGAATAGAGAGTAATTTTTATTTCTCATTCTTGAGGATGATTTACAATGAAGAAAGCCCTTCTATTTATAGGGGAAATTTACTCCTAGTTTCTGACTAAAAGAAAGATACTTTAAATCCTGATAGATATCAACTAGATCTTGATAGATCTTATCTATATTCTTGATAGACATTCACTATAATGTAAATACATTCATAACACTCCCCCTTGAATGTCTAATTGATAGATAATGTGCCTCATTAAAACTTTACTAGAAAAAAACCCAGTGAAATAAAAAATCTAGTGAAGGAAAAAGAGTACACATCTCTAACAATACACATATAGGATGTCTCATTAAAAACCTTACAAGGAAAACCCAGTGGGACAAAACCTTGAAAGGAAACAAGAGTACAACACACATTTGCTCCGCCTAATGAGAACATCCTTGACCATTGCATCCCGATCTTGTGCACCATCTTCTTGAAAGTTGTGATTGGAGGAGACTTGGTGAATAAATCAGCCACATTGTCACTTGAATGAATATGTTGCACGTTAATATCACCATTCTTTTGTAGCTCATGTATGTAGAAAAGCTTTGATAGAGTGTGCTTCTTTCTATCTCCTTTATGAATCCTCCTTTAAGATGTGCTATGCATGTTGTATTATCTCTGTATAAAATTATGGTTACATTGTTATATTTCAAATCATATTTTTCTCGAATGAGATGTATCATGGACCTCAACCATACACATTCTCAGTTCGCTTCATGAATAGCTATTATCTCAGCATGATTCGATGAAGTGGCTACGATAGACTGCTTTGTATATCTTCAAGATATTGCAGTACCACCGAACACATAGCCTATTTGAGATCGAGCTTTATGTAGGTCAGATAAGTACCCAACATCAACATGACCAATAAGATCGGGACCGCAAACTTGCTAACAAATTAACTAGAAAAAGGTTATATCAGACCTTGTAGTATTTGCAAGATACAGTAGTGCACCACTTGCACTAAGATATGGTACTTTATAACTAATCTAATTCGGTATATTTCTCATTTCAGCAAATAATCTATTTACTTTTGAAAACTCTCCAAGAGTTCCAATAATTTTCAAGCTATAAGCTTATACAATATAAGGATTATAAATAAGTTTTTTAGAAACTTTTATATGCTTTAAACATTTTGAATCCTTAAAAGTTCTCATATAAATTGTCAAGTGACAATATTCAACATTGAATGACATGATCTTCAAGTATTTGGACTGCAAATCAAATAAGTTTAGTGCTTATCAAGACGCATCCTTTCATGTCACTTAATAAATATTTCTACGTCAGCAGCTTAAATAAGCGTAGAATTCAGATCCTTGTATTCTTTCACAATATTGTGCCAATATTATATCAAAGATATCTTTGATGATATATTATTTCGTATCGGTTCATAGTGACATAACATTTTGAGATCTCATCACTTTATTATTTTCAGGTACCTGAACCTCTCATAAGGTTTCATGAAGTGTTATGTCATAGGATTTTCAAGAGCACATTGCCTTTTCATTATGATTATTTACTCCTTATTTTTCAAGAATTATTTTATTTGAAACCGATTAGTCTACCACACTTCATGCATGCAGAGACTTTGTCCTTTAGGGACACAAAATAAGAGTACTTGCAACTTAAATATGTGATGCTTTCGGCATTTGACTTGAATTATCTTTTAAATAAAGATCTGGTGATAATTTTCAACATATTACATAGCTGCTTATAATCTCCCTCTTATGTTAGGAAAACTTATATACATCCTTCATCTTATTTGGGGAATCCATCTTTGTGCATTATGGTATATTCATTAATCGTATACTGCATATCAAAATGATTAGATGGAATAGTTGGTTCTTGACTTTGAACCAATTAAGAGGGAAGAAATAATCATAAAAAAAATTTATTGGTCTAATGCATACAAGCTCTATTGTATGCAACATATCATATTTTGGACGAACACATGAAGTTTTTTTCTCATTAACAATGGTTTAACTATTTATCGAAGGCATTCAATGCCAGACCATCATCATCAAGATGTATTGTGTTTGATTACACAATCCGAAAGTTATGTTCTTAACTCAATTTTATTGAGCAAACAACTTTATGAATGTCAAACTGCAGGTTGACAATGAATGTGCATGTGATCATCTTATTGGTGCATCTTTTCTTGATATCACATGATAGGTGAACAGACCCTTATTCACCTTTTATACTTTTCAGATTTTAAGGGATCCAATCCAAAAATTAGTTGGTCCAACCAACTTATCATGAGAACAAACAACATTAAAGTTCATGAAGAATTTTTGAACACTTTAATATATGTTCAATACTCAGTATGCATATCTTTGGGATGTCGATAGTTCATGTAAATTTATGAACTTTTATTCTAGCAAACTCCAAGTTTACTTTAGTAAATTTTAGATTTACTATCACATGAATAAATTTTAGATTTTCTACTTCAAAAGTAAATTTTAAAATAACCCTTCTCAATTATTTTGCCTCTTTCGGAGGTGGATTGTGATTTCCTTACAACTACGAGCACATTCGAATTTATATACAGTAACATTTACCCCTAGGGTCTAGATCCGTATTTAGAATAATCGAAATTCTCATTCCCAGGAATGAAATATAATCATGCTTTAAGTGTGTCAAATTATGATAGCTATTACAAAAGCAAATTGAGGCATACATATGATTTATTACTACCACATTCAATTCAAGGAATAGAGCATATTTAATGGGACATGTTTCATAAATTTTCACCAAATACCCATTGTTTTGCCTTAGCCATCATAATATCATCAATATGGTGCATTGAGATTCAAACTCAATGTCTTATCCATATAAAGACGTCTTAGGCATAAATCAATGGGACTTGAACCCAACATATTATCACCCCTTTTGATAATATTATTATTCTTGAGGAATAAATTTAAAATATAAATGGTTCTAAATTAATTATTTTTCCTCAAATTCAACAATAATTTAATTATTAGTAGAAAAATACAAATAACATAACGAATTACTAACCTTGAAATAACCTAGATTTATAATCTCACCTTGCTTGGCAGAGTCTTGTGCTGATAGCGTGTTATAAAATAAGAAAGAATAGAGAAAAAGAAGAATAGAGAGAAATTGTTATTTCTCATTCTTGAGGATGATTTACAATGAAAGAAACCCTTCTATTTATAGGAGAAAGTTACTCATAGTTTCTGACTAAAAGATAGATACTTTAACTCCTGATAGATAACAACTAGATCTTATCTATATTCTTGATTGACATTCACTATAATGTAAATACATTCATGATAGTCTATTTTATGTAAACGCCACTTTTCTTTTTTAAACTTTTGGTACAAAAATAATATTGGAGATATGTTGCATGAATACATTATTTTTGTTCATTATTTTTCAATGTTTACCTTATATACTTCAACAATTTTCTTGATAAATACATAAACACTGAAAAATTAAATAAAATTCTTATATGATTTTGGTAAGAAATAATAACATTTAACACTTGTGAATCAATAAGAATTTTACTTAAATAAAAAGGAAATTTCTAGAATTCTATTTAAATTATATTTCGATCAAACTTTGCCTCAAAAATATGATTGGTGCATCTTATTTTAGTGATTCAAGTTATCTTCTACCTTTCATTATCATCATTCTTTTTCTTTTCTTTATTCTTTTTACTTAATAAAATTAAAGATTATATATAACTATACATAATCAACAATTAGCAATGAATTCTTCTATTTTAACAATTTCTTGTATTCCTCTTTCAGTTGAAAATTTCAGCTTGGGAAATTGGATTAAATAAGTGTATTATCGCCGAATGATGTAGACACAAAAATTAAAGGTTTATCTCGCCAGATAAAATCAAAGGCTACACTGGTGTTTAAACTAATATATATATATATATATATATATATATATATATATATATATATATATATATATATATATATATATATATATATATTTATAAATAAATAAATCCAGAGAACACAACCCAATATTGTCTACAAGCCTCTATCAATAAAACATCACTAAGTCGGGACATGACCCCGACTATGTCAAAAGAAAATCAACGAGCGGATATGACAAAATGATTGGAAAATAAAAGGTCCTCCAGAAGCTGTAGGGTTCACCACTTTTCACCGGTTGCTCAATGGGGGTAACGAACCACCAAATGTTGCACAGGGTCACAAGAAAATGCCTCCAAACCTACATCATGAAATGATGTAGAGTTTGGATACGGTTAGTGCGGTGAGTACTGGCATGCAACCCAAGAATAGGGATAAAATATGCTATTTACCAAAATCAGTCATAAAACAGAGTCATGATCCATAATAACATGAAATGGGGGTGGGGAACACAGAGACATGACCATTCAAAGATTTACTCCAGAATTATGTAGATTACACTGACCTTAAGTCACCCACGAGCTATATGGGTTCGTTTCCCCATTGGAGGAGCCTCAATCCACGTTAGCCGCATGGACCAAGGATTAGACTAAAGTCACTAATAGACAATGGCCTCCCAAAAGAATACCTGCGTACCATCTCTCAAAGATGGTACACAATGATCATAGACCCCCAATGTCAGCAAATTTGGTTTTTGGTATTGGTCACGAGGACTACACCTTCTCGGTAAAACTACAAAATTTTTATTATGAACAATTAAAATATTTTTACATACCATTAACCATAGAGTTTTTCATTAAGGAATTTCCAAATTGGCATCGTCATACCAAGACTTGCAAGATATTCATATAATGCCATAAGATTTTCATTTAACCATTTAAACTCCAAATTTCCAATTTGAAAATCCAATATAGACCATTTTGCTATTTATGTTTTACAATGTTTCCAAGGATGAGTTAAACGCTTTGAAATCTCCTTTTAAAATCAATTTATACAATAGGTTGAGATTTACATCTTTACCATGCAAAATTCATATCCATTATACAATTAAGATGACAATTTTTTCCTCTTTGTAATTCACAACTTAGTTGACAACCATTATTAAAACATGAAAAACCATAAAACAAGCGAAAAAATCAATACAAATATATGACAACCAAAATCCCTCAACCCTAATTTTAAACAACCATTAAAACATAAGAATATAAAGTAAGTATCAACATTTAAAGATAATTGAGACAAGAGAGTATTCAACATGCCTTTTTAACGGAATGAATTCGAGAAGAACTTGAGTTTAGAGCCTTGAGAGTTGAATCCTTGAGAAGAACCTTAGTTTTTTTTTCTCTTGAGAGTTGAGAAGAAGAAGAACGCTGATAATTTTTGATAACTAATAGGTAAATAAGGGTTAATAAATGTTTAAAGTCGTTTAAATGGGTAAAAGACCAAAAATCCCTCTACCCAAGCAAAAATAGACTAAATCCGTGTTTTGTACCGTTGGGTGTGGTACACCCTTATCATGGAGCGACAAGAGCGTGACATGCTTTTATCATGGACCTTCACTGGTTCCATGTAAGGATATGCCTCCCCCTCTGTGGCACGCCCTTAACACAGACCCTAACTATTTTGGGATCTCGAAACATCTCAAAAAGCGATCGAAAATTTCCAAAACCCATCTTAATAGTCCCATTACTATCCCTTACCATAATTTCTCTACAAGATCGCCGTTAACCACTATGGGGATATCAAAATAAATTCCTCAAAAACCTTAGGGTTAATATACTTAAGCTTATTTTTAACGTGTTTTAGACTCCATAACAACTGGGGTGTTACATTATCCCCCCTTAGGATCATTTGCCCCTAAATGAGAGATTAAGACACTCTAAGTATGATATAAGAAAAAACATAGAGGGACTCAATAACAAACTCAAAATGTAGTAAGAGAAGAAGTAAGATTCTTACCTCAAGCACTCTAGTCCAACATTAACAAGAATGGGTATTTATTTTTCATGTCTTCCTCCGACTCCCACGTAGCCTCTTCTACCTTTTGGTTCCTTCAAAGCACCTTTATCGAAGCTATCTCCTTAGTTCTAAATTTTCAAACTTGCCTATCCAAAATTTCAATTGGGATTTCCTTTTAAGACCATAAATCTTTAACATCAATATCCTCAGCGGGCACCACTTTTTGAGCATAGACACACAAAAAATGGAGTGAACTAATACCAAGCTCGCTAGTAAGTCTATAAGCAATATTTCTAATCCTCCCTAGGATCTGATACAGACCAATGTAATAGAGTCTGAGTTTCTCATTTCTTCCAAACCTCATAACTCCTTTCATAGGTGAAACCTTCAAGATCAACCAACACCAACCTCAGACTCTAGTTCTCTTTGCCTCACATCTGCATTGGACTTTTGGTGACTTTGAGTAGTCTTAAGCATTTCTCAAATCACCTTTACTTTCTCCATTGCTTGATATATCAAGTTAGGCTCAAATAATCTCATTTCACCCACCTTATACCATCCAATCGATGATCTGCATATCCTACCATTAAGGGCCTCAAAAGGATCCACGTGGATAATGGAATGATAGCTATTATTATATGCAAATTAAATAAGCAAAAAATGATCCACCCAACTTCCTTTGAAGTCAATTACACAATCCCTTAGAATATCCTCTAAATTTTGAATAGTACTGTAATACCTCGGGGAAATTTTTCATTAAAATTTTGTGTGTAAACATGTTGGGTTCTATATTATAGAATGAATTATAAATTTTCCGTATGGAATATCTTAGATTATGACCCACCATTGCGTAGAGTATTGAATAAGATTTCCAACGATATATGGATCATCCAAAACGGACACCCGAGCGATGAGTAATGAACATTCCGATCGAACTGTGAATAGTAGTGAACAGTAAAACATGCAGGAAAAAGGACTGAGGCCTGATGTATTTTTGCTCCAACTTTAAATAATCATAACTCCTTGTACATAATGATATGTGTGATCTAATATATAACAAAGGAAAGCTCTGCAAGTCCTCTTTCTAATGAAATTGGTTTCATCTAATTTATCTAGCGGAGCAAAAAGTTATGGTCGATCTACTTCAGCCTATCAAAAGTAAATTTTTGGATCAACTTCAAACAATTATAACTCCCCGTACACAATGATCTGGGTGATATACTATATATCAATGGAAAGATATGAGATTCCTCTTTCTAATGAAATTGGTTTCATCTAATTTGGATATCAGAGTAAAATGTTATGGTTGATCTACTTCAAGCTATCAAAACAGTCCACCAAAGGACAGATTCAAGAATTATTTATTTTTTAGGGGCGTTTTGGTCATTCTCCCTCACCTAAAATCCGTCCAAACCCTATATTAAATCCTATTAGAAGCATTATATATTATATTTCATCAAATTCCCTCAAAAAAAAACCCTAAGCTTCTACATCCAACTTCAAGAACCTCCAAAGTTCACCATTAATTCTGCAAATTTACTCAAGATTCCAAATTCCTAGTTCAAGAACTCCAAGAACCATCGTTCAAAGGCATGATTGATATCTCAAAAATGAGTGTCGATCTAAAGTTCATCATTCAAGGTATGTGGGATTTTTCAATAAGAACTCTCTTTCGTTCTTGTGTCCAAAAGTAATTTTCTTTGCAAAGGCATGATTTTTATTTAACTTTTACGAATTTGAAGCATGAACCCATATCTTATGATGATTATTATGAAATATTGTTGTTTATGATTTTGAAAGATGAATTTACATGTGTGGAGATATAAAGCATGAATCTTGAACGATATTTATTATGATTTTGATATTTGGGTCGTGAGTCCCCATTGGAAATTATGTTTTTTTGAGAAAATGTATGTTAAGCACGTTGATGTTGAATATTTGAGATATTTTGAATGATTTGACATTTTGGTCTTAATGGAGTTGTTTTGAACACGAGTGTAAAGGAAATCCACAACGTGGTTGATTTTGATAGATAGGAAGCATGATGGCTCTCGATGTATATATTACTGCCGGTGGTCAAACCCGACAGCGGAAGTCAATGAAGGAGAGAGAGATTGGTGAGAGAGGAGAAAAGGTGTTCGTTTTTTCAGAGAAAGATTGAGGAAAATGTGATTTGTAAGTGTGTGTATCTGTGTATTTTTTTATATCAAAAAACAGTTAACCCTTCCTCTCTATTTATAACAGAAAATAACACCTCTTATTATTCAAAGAGTAGTGTCATTGTGTAGTCCTTGTCAGATATGACAAGACCTTATTATGTAGTCCTTTTTGATGTGAATAGACCTTATTGTGTAGTCTTATTAGATATAACAAGTCATTGAACTATTATGCTGTGTATTAAAATAATTGATCCGACTTAGCATTTGCGGACTTTATTAAATAATGTACAAATTGTAGGTATAGATATGTAATTATAAAAAATATAAAGAAAATTAAAAATATAATTAACTTGAAAATATGATGCATTGTAAATTATAAATATATGATGTCATGTCGTGTGTGTATGCAAATGATTGTGAAAATGTTAAAATGATAATAAATTGATAAAGATCTTAATATAACGAGAATTATCAATAAATTATGAAAAGCAAAAAATATGACAATAAATTGATAAAATTGTAAGTAAGAATGATTATCAATAATTTATTAACGATTGTAAAAAAAATATGCGAAAATTATATTATGTGCCCTTTTAATGATTAGGAAGTGTGATGGCATTAATGTTAAGCATAGAGAGCCAAAGTTAGATGTCAACAGTCACCCCTTTTCATTTAAAGATGATATAGAAGTCTTCAGACAAAAACGTTAACGTGTAGTCAATTTTGCTCAACAAAAAGTTATTTTTGATAAAAACTTGACCGAACTCTAATTTAGAGTTGCCTACATATCTCAATCGTATGAGGATCAGGCCAAGTGTAGTTCAAAAGAATAGGTAAATTGCCTCTTGCCCTGTGATTAAGGGTGGACAACCATGTGAGATGATTATTGAGCAAAGAACTATTTGGAAATGGAAGTGTCACTTATTCTTAATGCTCCTTTGAAATTTGCCTCAATATCGAGATATGAGATATTGGGGTTGCAAGATTGTGTACTTACTAGAGAAAAAAAATAATTATGAAAGTGTAACGATCGAACTCTGCATAGAGCTTCCTACATATCTCTAGTGTCACGAGAATCAGGTCATTGTAGTTCGTAATATGGAAATAGGAGAAATTTCGTGGAGGTTTTCAAAATTTGCCAGTGTATGATTTATGACTAACACTGAACTCTTTGAAAGAAATTTTTAAAATGTCTTGTTATTGTGGATTGTATTTTCAATTGAAAATATGCACAATGTCTCTAATTATCTATGAAGACTTTGAGGATGAATGACGCCTCCTATTATTTACAGAGGAATGAATGACGTCTCTGATTGTTTAGGGAAACTTGAGGCATGACATCTCTAATTGTCTATAGAGAATGATGTTGATTGTCGTCTTTGATTGTTTAAGAAGACTGATGTTGATTTTCGTTTTCGATTGTCTACAAAGACTTATGTTTATTATCATCTCTGATTATCTATGGAGACTGTGTTGGTTGTTGTAAAGTCCTCCGAGTGTCTTGGGGCCCTTAATGGATGATATCTCCGGATGTCTACGGAGACTTGATGCATCATATCTCCAATTGTCAATGGAGACTTGATGATAAATAATGCCTCCAATTGTTTACAGAGACTGTATAATGAATGATGTCTTCGATTGTCTATGAAGACTTGATGCATGACATCTCCAATTACTTATGGAGACTGACGTTGATTATGGTAAAGTCCTCCAGTTATCTTCAGGGACTTAATATATGACATCTTTGATTCTCTTCAGAGATTTATGTTGATGATCATTCTCAATTCTATATGAAGAGGCTCTCAACTAATAAGGTGATTGAAATCTAATGGCCTCTAAACTGGCGGAACAACTAAAAGGTAATAGTTTCTCGACCGGCGAGGCTAATGTAATGAAAAAGTTCTCGACTAGAGGAGAAATTAAAAGGTAATACCTCTCAACTGGCGGGGCTATTGAAATACAAGAGCTCTCAAATGGAGGAGGAATTGAAAGGTAATAGTCTCTCGACTGGCAAGGCAATGAAAATCTAAGAGTTCTTGTCTAGCAAACCAATTGAAAGGTAATAAGTCTCTCGAGTGGCAGGGCTATTGAAATCTAAGAGCTCTTGATTGGTGCAGCTATTAAAAGCTAATAATATCTCATCTACCAAAGTAATTAAAAGATAATAGCCTCTCGACTGGCGGGACTACAAAAATTTAAGAGCTCTTGACTGGCGTAGCTATTTGAAAGAAAATAGCCTCAAAACTAACAAAGCAATTAAAAGGTAATAGCCTCTCGACTAATGGGGATATTTAAATCTAAGAGCTCTTTACTGGCGGAGCAATTGAAATGTAATAGTCTCTCGACTAGCAAGGCTAGTGGAACCTAAGAGCTCTCGACTAGTGAAGCAATTAAAATGTAATAGACTCTCGGCTGGCGAGGCTATTAAAATTTAAGAGCTCTTAACTGGCGAATTGATTTGAAAGATAATAACCTTTTGACTGGTGGGGCTTTTGAAATCTAAGAGTTTTCAATTGGTAGATCAATAGAAAGGTAATAGCCTCTGAACTTTTGGGGCTATTGGAACCTAAGAGCTCTAGACTGGTGGAGAAATTAAAAGGTAATAGCCTCATGATTAGCGGGGCTATGGAAATCTAAGACCTTTCGATTAGCGGAGATATTTGGAAGGTAATAGCCTCTCGACTCTGGGGCTATGAAAATCTAAGAGCTCTCGACTGGCGAAGCAATTTGACAGGTAATAGCCCTTCGACCGGTCGGGCTATGAAAATGTAAAATACTCAAATTAGAAGGAGAACACCTAACAGAAAAGCAAAATATTTGTGTTTGAAGGCAAGAGCTAGAAAGAAAAGTCAACTTCCTGTCTTTAGGGGTGGGTGATTTGAATGAAAATTATAATGTATGTACTTGAAAGTGAGCGTCATGAAAAAGAAAGAAAATTATTTTATATTTTCTGTGCAAGAAATGCTGAAATGTGAATAAGGAATAATCGTGTCTTGACTATAGTTGGTATCAGTAACTATGTTAAGATTTCTCTATCTCTTCCCAGATAACCACTTGAAACTATAGGAGTTTACCTAAAGTGAATAGGAGTTTAATAAATATGTTTTTCTATTTCTTTTGAATTAGAGTTATTTTTTTGGGGGGGGGGGGGGGGGGGGGGTGGGTTTGTGGGTTTTTTTTTTTTTTTTTTTTTTTTTTTTTAAATTGTCCTTTTGATTTTATTCTTTTGGGACTATATATCATTTGTCTTTGGCAGCTTTGATCTTTAATCTACCTTTGTAATTTGCACATATTTACTGAGCTCGGGAAGGTGGAGCCAAAAGAGGAATAGTGCATGTAAGCACTCGAAAATGTATAGACTCAGATACGGTTGTCCACAGAAAAGGTTTTATGCTCAAAGGAGGATGCTAGGGATTAATGTCATTTGGTGGGATGTGAAAAGCACAATCGGATCAAAGAAGGCCTACAATCCTTTTCTAAATCAAGTGTAACTCAGAAATTTGCCTCAACAGATATTTAGGCCAAGTTCTAGATCAATAATGCAATCCAATTATTTAATCTAAAGCTCTCCACGCAATGCACATGAATGACAAGGTTGGATTTGTTATTGCCTTAGATGTATGGAAAAGAATTTTTCAAGCATCACTCAGATATGATTAAAAGGTATCAAAAGAATCCTATGATTTATCATTAAATCGGTCCTATTCATCATACCAATTTGTTCTTTCTCATGCACACTTCTAACTGTATTGGTACTAACCAAGATAAAATTGTGATCTTTGTTTTAAAAAAAGGACCAAACCCAAATGAGGGTTGTGTATGTACCTCATCAAGATGAATCAAGAAGAGAATCATGTCATAACGTAGTTCATGCCAATTTATGAATTTGGATGTATGATTCTCAAGAAGTGATGGTTATTCTTGAAAATGATGTGAAAGATGATCTGGAAGGAACTTCTTGTAGCATCAAAATTACAATCTAGAGGATGGATTTCAATCATAAGCAGAGCTTTGGCACTACTTAAGTATGTTGACAGATTGAAAGGTCGGACACTGAAGAAGTAGTGGTATTATTTCGCCATAGTTGGTAGGATTGTTATGATAGAAAGAATGTTAAACCCTTGCTTTTAAAAGTAAGGATCGATAAGCCATAAATTTAATAGTTTACAACATTCGAAAGAAGAAGCTAGGTGGTGACGATTTGGAGTTAGGCCAAGTAGGTACTAATGTCATTGACATTTGGATTTGAGGAGTTATTTATTTGCGCTCTTTGAAGACCTTTGAAAAGCGTCTTCGAATTGTTATAGAAAAATTGTACCAGTTTGAATACCGAGAAATATTGTAGAATAGTGAAGAGACCTAACCCTAATACAGGGTTGCTTATGTATCTTGTTAGGACAAGAATCAGGTCAAAACGTAGTTCAGATGAATTTGTGAATTTGTATATAGCATGGCCTCTCTCTAGAATAGGAATTTTCCTAATAGTTTAGAGCAGAACTGGATAATTGTAAAAAGGCACACTAAACAAAATGCACCAATTCTGAAACTATGAAATTCAAAGAAGGTTGGAAGGAGTGCAGAACACCCCTTGCGTGTTCAGTATGTGTTTGTGTATGGTCAAAGACTCGATAGAATCATAATTATAATTAACTAAAGTAAATAATAACGTGTAGAAGTTTTCACAATATACAAATATAGTTTATTAAACAAGTAATGATTAAAGAACTAATAAGACAACAAAACTAATTTGTGCAAATAATGTAAAGAATTTATGAATAAATTAACACAATTTGCAATGTGAAATAGATAAAGAATCAAACAATTTAATAATTAAAATATGCAAAAATGTAAAAATATCTCCCTCAATTGAAAAATTGAATCTATCAGGTTAGAACCTGTTGTTTCTCCCCAGCAGATTCGTCCTTCTGTCATACCCTGTTTTTCCCAAGGTTAAAAAAAACATGACCTATGCACTCTAAATGAATTGAATTTTGCATAGAGCCACATAATTTTTAAGGAACGTAAGGAAACCTATTTAATTATCAACATGTGTAACTTGTGTTTTAGTCTACGAAAAACTTTATAAATACTTGATAAGGGTTCAAATCTCAAAGAAAAGGGGTTACGCACCCTTCAGGATCCATAAAATGTGGTACCCGACAAGACTAAATTTATCAAAGAGGGAAGAGGAAAAACTTAGTCTTTTGAAAATGTAAGTAATGTAAAAGGTGTATGCATATCAAGTATGTAAATAAAATATATTGTTATAAAATATACACATAAAAATATGTAAATATATTTATAAAAAATATACAAAATATGTATGGAAAAGAAACATACTTTGTAACGTATGAAAAAAAATATATTTTTATGTACAATAAAAATGAAGAGTATTTTGCAAATAATATTTTTCACTTGACCAAAATCATGGGAGAAAAATAAAGATTTATTTAACAAGAAAAGAGTACACAATATTTATAATATAAATATGTGAATTAATTGATCAAATATCTCGATTCAGTTTGATTCCTTTAGGAAAATATTAACGGCCTAAGTTTTGCTTAAATGTGCGTTAATGAATAAGAATGTTCTCGCCCGACACCCCAAAAAGTAAATTTCCACTATACTTTTATCTTTATGTACAATTATACGAATGAAAAATAAAATACAAACGTAAAGCTCGAAACTCCCATTTAAGTACCACATCGAAATATGTTACCATGAACATGTATAAACGCTTGATAGAAAATATTAAGAATACAAAGATAACCCTTAAAATAAATAAAAATTATGTGTGCACATATGTACATGTAAATATAAAAAAAAAAAATAGAATTTCGTTATAAAGTGGGCTCAGATTAAGTTTTAGATGCTCCATGTCTACGAAGTGGTTGCTCGATTTACCGGTTGTCCTAAATCACCTTCTCAAGATATGAATCATAAAACCTTTTGTGTTTTCGTGAAATTATAAAGATTTCATCATTTTCCGAATTATTTATTTTGTTACGTATTTTGTATATGTAATATCCGTCTTTTATTTTGGGGAGGCCTCGAAAATCGATGGGAGTTTCTTCATTGACCATGTATTAATACTTTATATAAAATAAGTAAACTTGAGAAAATTAATCCGTCTTTTATTTTGGGCCGGCCTCAAAAATCCAATGGAGAGAAATTGTCATTGGAAAAATATTGTGTGCTCATGCCCCAAAGACAGTGAGGGAAAGAATGTCAATATCAATTTACATGGCCCGAAGCAGGACTTAGTCGTGTTGGGTTTCTCAAGCCAGCCCGGACCGGAGACCACCCCTAACACCCATCCATAACCTCCCCACACCATATGTTGGATAAATTCCGATTTTTATATAACATAACAAAATGGAAAAATCATGAATCAAATACAGTCAAACGGCGTTAGCTCTAATATACCAATGCAAAGGCTTACACCAATACCGACACCACCCATATCAACCCAAAGTAGTTTCATAAAGCTTCTAACCGAAATCAAAACAACATCCAATCGGGACATGGCCCCGACCATAGCCAAAACCAAAGTGTAAGAAATGATAAAAGTACGTAGAGAAGACCATAACATGAAATATATCCTTCCGGATTATGGAAGCTCACCACTTCAATCCAACACCAAGTTGTCCCCAAATTTAATCACAGAGAAGGAGGAATAGTATGCCGATTCCTGCATCGCGTGAGAATACAATGCCCAAAGACGGGTTAGCGGGTGAACGCTAGCATGTACTTGGGAGTAAGGATAAAATTATGCCAATATTTAAAACCAAGTAGATAACCATATTCAATCAAATCTATATATATATATATATATATATATATATATCATTTCTGGGAAGAGAACCGGTTTTAGCATACATTTAAAACCTTTAACCTGAGTTGTGTAGCTTGGCCATCCTAAAACCACCCATGGACCATATGGGTTCAGCTCCCCCAGCTGAAAGGGCCCTAGTGCGTGGTACCCGCACGATCGAAGAATAGAAACTTGGATGACTAGTACATCCCCCCAAATATAAAGTGTGACATAATGCACATGGTCACCAAGACCACCCTCACATCGGCAAACGTAAGTTTCCAATGGCAATTCCTCCGAGACCCCCACCCTCCATGACTTTGCTACTCAACCCCCTTTAATCCTAATTAAACTTGTTTCAGATAATCAAACTATTTACCAAGGAGTATTTTCATTAGGCATTAACCATTGGTATCATCATACCAAAATTAGAGCTTGCAAGTCTATCCTTTTATGCCATACCAAAACCATTAAATCAAGTCCACTCCTAAGTTTCTAGTTAAACCAAAGCCATGGCCCTTAAGATCTTTCCGAATCATTTAAAATCAACCAAATCAATTTAATTTCCATTTCCATATCATGCAATTCAAAGTTTTTCAATAATAGTCAAACTATGTAACAAAATCATCCTGTTAGGCATTTTAATAAACATGTTGAGGGCATATAGTTTTCAAAGCCAAGTACCAATTGATCATTCCCATACCATCACGTGTTCAAAACCATAAATATAACATGAAAACCATATTTAAAACTTAGGAAAGCATTATTCAACCAAGAACAACCAAAACTCCTAACTTACAATTCAAAATCAAACAATACCCACAATTAAATCATGCAAACCATCCATTAAAATATGAATTTAGATAAACTAATAATGAGGGAGGAGTAACATGCCTTAGATATAAAGAAAGATGGAGATATTTTCTCTGAAATCCCCTAATTGATTATATTGAAGAAACCTTAGCCTCTTTCATGAACCAAAAGCTTAAGAGAGATTTGAGAGTGTCTCTAGTGTTTTGTATTTAGAGTAATAGGGTAAATGATGTTCCAAAAGTGTTTAAATCATGGGGTCATGTGGGGTTATGAGGGAAAATGTCCAGAATACCCTCAACTTAAACTGCAAAAATTTCTGCAGAAGGGTATGACTACCCCTCCTCTAAATCTTACCCACAACATACGAGTGGTACTCACCACTCGTACCCTAGAAAGAATATTGGACATCACACACTGTACATCATACGAGCCCCTTACCCAAATTGTAATGAAAAGTATGGTATGAGTTGTATAATAAGCAGAATCCAAGAGGATTGACATTGGACAACATATGACCATACGTCACCACTCATACCCTATCCTCATGACTCTTAGTGAGACACTAGTATTCAGAGCCAAGTCAAGTTACTAAGTTTTAGATTAAATGAAGGACCAACACATCACCAAGCATATGACTCGTACCCACCGAACCATATCCACACCAGAAATCCAACCACCACATACTGGAAAACTTATGATTTGAGGACCCTAAAACCATACCCACATCATACGAAAAGTATCCTCAAGTTTTATGATGTCAGAGAGTTCAAAACTCAGGAAATTTCTAAGGACCAGAACCCAAGGTGTTTCAATTCTCCCCCACTTGGATCATTCATCCTAGAATGATGGAACGAGGCAGTCCTAGCTATTTAAAGCCCTAAACGTCTCTACCCTTACCTTTAAGATAGAAAAATAGAATACCAAGGAATTAATCCTTCCTATAACAAAGTTTTAAAACAAAAATGTTATGAAAAACACATACCTTCTGCACAAACTTTCGGAGCAGAAAACAGGAATAGGTACTTTGACTTCAGGTCCTCTTCAGCTTCTCATGTAGCCTCTTCCACGTTGTAGTTCCTACATAGAACCTTTATTGAAGCTATATCCTTGGTACACAATAGACGAACCTGCCAGCCTAAGATCCCAATTGGGAACTCCTCGTAAGACAAGGAATTTGAAATACCAATATCCTTAATAGGCACAATTTATGACGGATCACCAATACACTTCCTCAAAAAACTAGGTAAATGGAGCTCAAGCTATAAGGCAACTCCAACTCAAATGCAACCTTGAAAACCTTCCTTAAAATCACATCCGCCTCACCAAGTTTGAACCACCCAATAGGAGATATACATTTCCTACTATACAAGGCTTCAAATAAAGCCATCCCAATACTAGAGTGGTAGTTATTGTTGTAAGCAAACTCCACAAAACGTAAATGTTCAACCCAATTACCACCATAGTCAATCATACATGCACGAAGCATGTTTACCAATGTCAGAATAGTCCTTTTTGGTTGTCCATTCGACTGCAGGTGAAAAGTAGTACTAAGACTAACCTTAGTCCCCAAACCTTTCTAGAATGACCGCCAAAAGTGAGATGTAAACTGCGTACTGTGATCCGAGAATATAGAAATAGGTACCCCATGCAACTTTACAATCTCATGAAGAAATAACCTCGCTTAATCCTCAATCGAGAAGTTATCCCTCACTGGAAAAAATAAGCCAACTTTTTCATCTTATCCACGATGACCCAAATCGAATTGAATTGGTTTTGAGATCGGGGAAGATCGGTAATAAAATCCATATTGATTACTTCTCACTTCTATTATAGCAACACAATTTCTTGAAACAATTCTCTGGGCCTCATGTGCTCAACTTTTACGTGTTGGCACACCATGCACTTGGCCACAAAATTAGCCACATCCCTCTTCATATTGTTCCACCAATACATCTCCTTAAGGTCATGATACATTTTTGTCAAACTGGGATGAATAACATAGCACGACTCATGTGCCTCAGCCAAGATCATCTCATACAAACCATCGACGTCGGAACACATAACCTCCTTTGGTACCGCAAAGTAACATCACTACTAATCTCAAAAGCCATCACCCTCTACCCACCTACATCACCCTTGATCCTCATCAAGATAGGATCTAACATCTGTTTCCCCTTGAATTTGGCACCAAAAAACGACCGCACCACTTCTTGCACCAATACACCACTATCCTTAGAGTCCAAAAGACGAACTCCACGGTTAGCCAAACGGTGAATGTCCTTCATCAACTCTCACTTTTCCCTATCCACATAAGTTAGACTCCCCATGAAAAAGCTACTAAGAGCATAAATAACCACATTAGCTTTACCTTGATGGTAGTGAAGACTCATATCATAATCTTTCAGAAGCTTAAGCCATCTTCTTTGCCTGAGGTTAAGCTCTTTCTGGTTAAACACATACTGCAGGCTCTTATGATTAGAAAAGATATCCAAGTGCACTCCATACAAATAGTGATGCCAGAATTTTAATGAAAACACCATAGCAAATAATTCCAAGTCATGAGTTTGATAATTCTTCTCATGCACCTTAAACTATCTAGAGGCATAATCTATCACCTTGCCATGCTGCATCAAAACACAACCAAGTCCCACACGAGATGCATCAAAGAAGACCACAAACCCATTAGTGCCTCAGGTAAAGTCAAGACCAGAGCCAAAGTTATCTTATCCTTCATCTTTTCAAAACTCCCCTCACAAGCATCAGACCACAGGAACTTTACCTTTTTTTGAGTCAACTTTGTCAATAGAGCACCAATAGTTGAAAAACTCTCCACAAACCTCCTATAGTAACTAGATAAACCCAAGAAACTCTTAATATTGGTTGGAGACGTAGGAATAGGCCACTTCTTAACCACTGCTAATTTATGAGGATCTACCATGATCCCTTCACTAGAAATGATATGACCCAGAAAAGTGACAGCATTACACTTAGAAAATTTGACATACAGGTGCTACTCTTTCAAGGTCTACAACACAATATGAAGGTGATTCACATAATCTACCTCGCTCTAAGAGTACACCAAAATGTCATCTACAAAAACAATGACAAACAGATCTAGAAATTGGCAAAAGAACCTATTAATAAATCCATGAATGTCGTCGGGGCATTTGTCAATCCAAAAAATATAACCAGAAACTCAAAATGCCCGTACTGAGTATGGAAAAAAGTTGTAAGGATATCTAGCTCCCTAATATTTAACTGATAATACCCAAATAGAAGATCAATCTTGGAGAAAAACTTAGCACCCTGCAACTGATCAAACAGATATCTATCTTTGGAAGAGGATACTTATTCTTTACTGTCACCTTATTCAACTATCAGTAATCAATGCACATCTTAAGGTAACCATCCTTATTTTGCATGAATAACACCGGTGCACCCTACGAGGACACACTAGGGAGGAGAAACCCTTATCTAAAAGATCCTTTAGTTGCTTCTTAAGCTTCTTCAAATTAGTTGGAGCCATTTTATATGGGGGAATAAAATTTGGATGAGTGTCTGGAATAAGATCAATCCCAAACTCAAGCTCCCTATCTGGAGGAACACCAGGGATATCATCGGGGAAAACCTCGAGAAATTCATTCACCACCAAAACAGAATGCAAGGAAGGACAATACGAGTTAGAATCTTTAACTCGAACTAGATGATAACGACACCCTTTAGAGATTGACCTCTGAGCTCTAAGATAAGCTATGAATTTCCTCTTAGGATCTAGGGAACAATCCTGCCACTCAATTACTGGTTTATAGGGAATTTAAAGATAACCTTATGGGTCCAAAAATCTAGAGAAGAATAGCATGCATGCAACTAATCCATTCCCAATATGACATCAAAATCCACCATCTCTAATTCAAAGAGATCCACCAAAGTTTCTTTGCTACCAACAGATACCACACCCTCCTATAGACTTTTCTAGTAATCACAGAGCTACCTACCAGGGTAGAAATAGAAAATGGATCTGAAACATACTCAGGACCAAAACCAAAATGCATAGCCTTAAATAGGTTCAGATAAAAGAGAGTGGACCCCAGATCAAGTAAATAGTACACATCACCAGAAAAAGTTTCAACTTATAAGTCACGACATCAGGTGATGCCTCAATATTCTATTTGGATAGTTAGAGGATAGAGATAGTTTTGACCGATGCTAAAACTAGACGGTGTAACCTTCAGTGCAGAAGATAAAGAAGAAGTGACAGGAGCCTTATTTTCCCCTGAAGAAACCTTACCGACCAGACAGTTTCTAATCATGTGCCTTGGCTGATCATATCTGAAGTACTTGTCCTTTTCTTCATCACAGTAGCCCTAATGCAATCTACCATAAAACCTGCAGAAAGGATATGATTGAGCTAATTGGGCCCTATGATAATGCTCAACTTACACATCAATTTAAGTGCAAGGCAGTCGTTGTAAATATAATAATCCAACAAGAGTCGGAGTCAAATCGACAAGGAACAATATGAGTGACAATTAAGTAAATTTAAAATAAAAGTTGCTTGCTAAGGTCAAACCTATGGTACATAATGGTGTGGGGGGTTTTTCAATCTTGTTAAATGTAAAATAAATTCTTGGGCTTCTAAGGGGCTAATTCAAGACTAAGAATAATTAGAGTATAATCAATTAAAATAGATCTTGGGACTATGCTTTCCTAGGGGCAAGTTATGCATGGGAACATGATAATTCGATGCAAATTCTAATCGTTGATAATATGGAACGCTAGGCCTAAAATTCTTGAGGCTAGTTCTTCAACAAAACCTCAAAGATATCACTCATTGACTCTTTTGAGCACCTAATGAGTGTGTCGATTAAAGTCACCTAATACCTCAACCAGGCACCCTTATTTCTAGGATGGTACCCAAGAGATAGTCAACCTCATATTCACCCTTATATCAAAGATAGTGAAAATTAGCAAACTAAGCTAAAAAATTATCTACTATTGCCTTGGTTCTCGCACCCCCCTTTCAAGGATGATGAGGGTTCCTAAAGTTTTCAAGAGCTTAGGATTTTATTCTGTCAAACCTATTTGGGAATTTGAGGCTTTCACCCAAAAATCCTAACCAATTTACTCAAGCAATAGTAGAAACCAACATCACAAACTAGTAAATGCACAAACAAACTACATCACACATATATATACACTCTAATCTAGCATAATCCCTATATATACACCCTAATCTAGCATAATCCCAAGAGGAAGAACTAGTTACATATAGAAAGAGTAAGAAATATATACTCAATAACCTCTATTGATTAGACCTATGAAAGACTAAGTGAATGTTACTTAAAATTTGAACATCCATAAATCCGCAATGAGAGATAGCTAATTCTTCACTTGGAAGTTGCTCCAATATATTCTTAGTTCAAGATTAGTACAAATTTAGCTCCAAGATCCAAGACATTTTAAAAACCCTAGACTAAGGATAGGAGATAGGGTTATTAGAATGATGATTCCCGCTAGAATGAATGGGTATTGAGACTTAAAAAAGATTTGGGATCGGCTGGACAAATGATATTTTTACCCCTAGATTATTTTTTGCTCTTACACTATCGCAGATGCTTGAGTGTGATCTCATAAACTATGAACGCATAAGAGCGCTATCATCGCGATCCTTTGACCTAACTTGACTGGTTGCAATCGCGGTAACTGAGACTGTGTTCTGCTCTAGGTCTACTAGCTGCACTTCATCTCTCCATTCTTGACCCTTTTCAGCTTATGTTCATATTTTCCCTCTCATAACCTGTATGCCTGCAAAATATGGAAAATAGTGCCTTTAATAGGGAAGTTGTCTCATTTAAACATTCAAATCATAGTAGTGTGCACAGAAGTGGTGTGCAAATGAGTGGTAAATTCACCACTCATTAGCACCCGTAACTTAAAGCTTTGCTTGTCCTCAAGCTACACTACTTCTTACCATGAGACTATTGCACATGTATGCCCAAATTCTATTACCCAATGGTCACACTAACTTCAACTTGATTACTACAACAAAAAGATCTTTGCACATGGGCAAAGCTATTCTCACAACACCCCTCAACATAAAATACAATTTTCAAGGGTGCAAAAGACTTCAAAGATCAATCAAGCAACAATCACTAATACTCAATAAATGACTCCTGTTTGACCTCAAATACATTATACTCCTTTTGCTTTATTTTTTGGGAGATGAAAAGTTGCCCATCTCAGCTTGTTTACTTGCCTCCTCACAAGAAAAAAAATTCCACACACCAAGTTATTAAATATGCAACAAGGAATTTAAGTACAAAATAGTCTCTCCTAAGAACTCTCGATTCTAACAAGTACCATGCCATAGGATTTCCCCTATTTTCAATTGGCACTACCATGAATGCACTTGGTTGGAGATCTCAAAGGGATTTTTGATCTTGTAATGTAGGTTCAGGGTAGGGTAGGATATTATTTGGGTAAAAAATAACTATATCCTCCTTGAACATCTACATTATACTTTTTTATCCAACTTTTAACCAAAGGCCACTTCTTTTGTTTTCACTTTGTAATCATGTGTCTACTTTTACTACCTTGGTTCACCCATCATTTGGCAAATATCTTGTTTTCCCCTTTTTGCCTTGTGCATTTCATGTTTTTCATTCCTTTATTGGGTCCTTTCTTTTTCTTATTTATTTGTCTCAATGCTTAAGCACATAGGCATTCAGTAACACTTCATGGCCCAAAGTTACTTCATTTAATCTTCACCAGCCTCAACTTAGGATTTTAGCCTCAAGTTGTATTTCTAAGTTCAAGGAGTGTATGGTTCAAAAGAGGGATAAAAGTTGAAAGGCTCACGACTTGTAATATGTTTGCCAAAGAAAGGTTCAAAGGCTCAAAGTAGGTGATTAGGGGTAACATCCATGTATGGGTAGGCTTTTTAGGTTAAAGAGAACTTTCAATGTCGCAAAGATGGCGTAAGATCATCTCCCCAACCAAGTACAATCAAAATTAGCCTTGAGAGACTAATGGGACAAGTTCTAGATGGTACATGTACGGATGAGATTTAGACAAATAAGCTCACCACACATGGTATGCAAATTCGCCAAGGAGGCTCAATTGCCCCGCCCGCTAACGACAAAAATGGAGTATCTTCCAATTTTCACAAGTCAAAAATTTGGAGTTACACAAAGAGAAAAAGAATTATTACAATGTTGCTCACATCCATGCCCTTGATTTTTTTGAAAAATCTAGGGCGGGGGGGGGGGGGGGGGGGGGGGGGGGGGGGGGGGGGTGTTTGTTTTGTATTTGCACCAAGAACAATTTGCTAACCATAGCAACAACCCAAGCCTTGGTCTTATATTTTGGCTTCAGATGGGAAAACCAACCATATGGCTACTCAAACTTTGCCAATGGTATGAGTGCGATCCCAAAATCGAAATGTCATAAGTACTCAGACTTTTTGTGTATTTATAGCCTTGATACTATGGGTACTTAGACTTCCCCTGCATTTGTGGCTAAATACCCAATCATGATGCTTTTCCCATAAGAATATTGTCAATTAGTCTATCATAAGGAAAGGCTCGTCTAATATCATTAGTAAAAGAATTAGAAAACTAAATAATAAAAATAATCAATTCACAAAATTCCCATGCTTTGAGTGAACTAAGTTCTAGTATTTCAAACCAATGAATACACGCAAGGGTAGGGTCTCACCCCCAACTATAAGACTTGTAGTGACCTTACTACATAACATAAAAGCATAAGAAGGGTAAAAGGGCTCCTGAAACCGCAATAATAACCAAGGTGCAGGCTGGAGAAGCTGTTTCAATCGTGACATAGTTGACGCAATCACAGTATCACAATCGCGATCCTTAGGCTGTGGTCGCGGAATCTTAGGTATTTCGCTCCCCTATTTTCTGCAGGGCTGCCACACTTCTCAAACTTGGTTTTCCTTATTTTTGGCTTCCAATCCTATCCAAAGCACCCACAAAATATCAAAATTATGTGACTTATTCAAAATCATATGGAGCAAACATAAAATGATGGTTTTCCTCCCATCAATGCTTGATTTAATGTCACGACACGATGCCTCTTTAATCCTTTTTATGTATCCACTTGGAAGACTTAAAACGGGGCTGCAACTTTTGATCAATACATCTTTGTGGTACTTAGGGGAAAGGCGAAGGAGCAACAATACTACTTTTATCTTGTCACTTTGAAGACTTAAATCTTTTACCCAATTTTACATCAAATTTCTGAGTTGGTCCATTGGGTATTGATGAGAACTTCAAAAATCTACTTGATACACATTATGTCTTGCATTTGTTGACCTTCAAGTGGTGGGCTTCATCTTGCCTGTTGGGAATGACAAACTCAAAAATGTAAGGATTTTGTTCCTCATCTCCAATATTCATCATTTTCTTAGGTGGTTTGACTTTCATCATATGCTCCAAGCATAATGTTGAAAAGTGGTCCGAGGGAGGTTTTCTCAATAATTTTAAAGTTGCATTCCTCTTGACATTCTCATCCCGAAATTGACTAGAGCCTTCACAAAGGATTTACTTGGCTTCATCTTTCGACTCTAGTACTATTTCCTCATTTTTGGAATCATCTCCTACGTTTGGTTGGAAAATTATCGAGGGTCCTTCAATATCAAGATCACCATAATCCATATGGCTTGACATATTTTATTCTTTAACCTCATTTTGAAGAGTGGGTATGTTCATGGTTTTTTAGATGTCAGACTCATTACCCATTTCTTCTATCCTTTCTATTTCCTTGTTACATGCCCCCGTGGATTGATGCATGAGATGTATGTTATCACCCATTGATTCCACCCGATCTAAGATAAGTTGAAGCATGATTTAACACCACTATTTTTAGTGCTTAGTTCTTTCTTTCTTAATCATAAGACCTATCAAAATCATAAGATGAACTAGCAATCGAGTTAGCATAACAGGGGTAGGGCTATTTGGACAATCACTCCAATGTCCATCTCGACCACCACATAGAGAACAACCATACTCTCTATAATATCGAGATGGTGCACACATCTCTCTTCGGTGAGCATATCTACAATCTTTCCAAAAGTGGGGTCCATTACAATATGGACATAGATTGTCATGATAGGATCTCCAACTAATGAACTCATTTTCATTCCAAGATGTCATGGTGACAAATAAATAAAAATAAAAAAATTCTACCTACCACAAGAAACAAAAGAAAATTCACAAACAGATATTTACAAGTTTGAACCAAAGCAAGTAAGCTAAAATTCCAAACTAACTCAATACACTAAATTGTTCCCCGACAACGGCACCATTTTTGATAACGCTTAACTTATACATTAATTTAAGTGCAAAGTGGTCATTGTCAATATAATAACCCAACAAGAGTCGGGATCAAATCCACGAGGAACAATGTGAGTAACAATTGAGTAAATTCAAAATAAAAGTTGCTTGCTAGGATCAAACCTATGGTGCAAATGGTTTGGGTGGTTTTCAGGGTCAAACCTACAGTACAAAATGGTTTGGGAGGTTTTCAATCTTTTTGAATGTTAAAGCAATTTTGGTCTTCTAAGGGACTAATTCGAGATTAAGAATAATTAGAGTATAATCAATTAAAATGTATCTTGGGACTATGCTTACCTAGGAGCAAGTTATGCATGGAAACATGATAATTCCATAGGGACATCCTATAAAGAGCACTAGAAATAGGCTTGGTGCCTAGCTCAACATCAATAGCAAATATCACGATTTAGAGACATAAAAGGCAAATACATAGGGAACATATCCACAAACTCATGGACAACAAATACGAAATTCAAGGAAGGAGCTAAAACAACACTGGTGTAATGAATATGAGCTAAGATAAATATCTCATCTCAACCAAACGACGAGCCTGAGCATAAGATATGACCCTCTTGGGTCATGAATGAAATGCGCCCTTCCAAGCTATCCTTGGCACACCCAACAAAGCTAAAGTCATAGTCTTGTAAAATAATCTAAGACAGCATGATAAGGAGCCAACCAATCCATACCCAAAATAACACCGAAAACAACCATATCTAATACAATCAAATATACCCAAGTCTCACGACCATAAAAAGTTGAAACACAGGATCGGTACACCCGATCCACTACTAAAAAATCTCCTATAGGGGTAGATACACAAATAAGTATGGCAAGAGGCTCACTAGCAGAATCAAAGACCGAAGTAAAATATGTAGACACATAAGAGAAAGTTGATATGGGGTTAAATAACACCGATGCATATCTAAAACAAACAGGGATGATACTTGTGATCACAGCATCAGAAGCCTCCGCTTTTGGCCTGGCAGGTATAGCATAACACTGACCACGACCCCCAACTGGCTGAGTAGTCCCATGACTACCACCACGGGCTCCATCACTCACACCTCTGGCAGTACCTCTTACCTCTCACAATCAATATAGAAGTAGCTCTAACCACACGGTGGGGACTGTCCTTAGCCAAATGGCTAACCTCATCACATACAAAGCAACCTATACAGCCCGCCTCAATAGGAGAAGGTACCACTATGCCCGAACGGCCATCTTGAACTATTGAACCAAAAAATCCACCACTAAACTCTGTAAGGTCATCTGCATTGGCCTACCTTGATATCCATGAAAATATCTAAAATCTCTGCCTCGAGAGGTATGACTCCTGAATTCACCAAAATGTTGCACCTTATTGGCGCCTCCTTGAGATGCACTAAAAATATCCTCTGTCATCTTATCATGATCCAATATACTTTGGAAAGAAGACCCAAACACAACCATCTAAAAAGTAGCCAACTGAAGAGAAACTTTCAAACTCTTTACAAATTTTTGAATCTTTTTAGAATCAGTGGAAATGCTATCAGAGAAATATTTGGATAAAGCATGGACACGTGCCTCATACTTTGCAATGTCATAGAACCCTGCTCAAAACGATCAAAATCATCACGCATCCAATCCTTCAAATTGTAAGGCACGAATCTCTCCAAAAAGGCATCAGCAAACTGATCCCATTACAACTCAGGAGTATCAACAGTCCTACAACCGACAAATGATCTCCACCAATCTCTTACAAAATCTCTCAACTAATATGTATAAGCCACACCATCTACGCAAAATGAGTGAAACACAACTCAAAACACAAGGTATGAAAGAATTTCGCACGATAAGGAATAAAATGAGGGAGGTTTCCTATGGCCATCCCATAGCCTCTTGAAGATAAATACGAACGTTTATGTACCGATCTGCGAGACTCTATTTGACATCCTACTCTTACGCTGTTAAGACCAATAAAACTTGGTTTCTCTGATACTAATTTGTCACAACCTAAAAATACAAGGGTCGTGATGGCACTTGTCGCGGTAAACCTTGACAAGTAAGCCTATCACCTAAACTGATATACAATGGGAAAAGACAGAAATACCCCTAAGGAAAAGCTTTTAGAATAAAGCTAAACCACATAGATATAATAAAACAGAAAGGATAAAATCAATGCAAGCAACCATAGCATCCTAAAATCTAGTGTCAATAGTATAAAAACTACTAATACAATTTCGGAGTCAAATACATCAGAAAAATAACAACAAAAGAAAATATTTGTCTCTGAACACTAATAAAGACATAACTAATATAGAAAGATAGAGGTGAAATCCATACGTATGAATGTCTAACCGCTACCTTGAGAAATCTTAAAGCACCCAAAATCAACCAGTCTGAGGCTCACCCAAACCTAAAATTGCACCGAAAAGGTGAAGTACAAGTGAGTACGGTCAACTTATACTCAGTAGATATCATAGTCCAACCAAAAAAAGTAGAAAATAAAGCATACAAAATATACACTAAAGGCACTTCACATGCAATCGAAAAATGGCCCACAACAGTAGCCCACACCGCTTGCACTAATAGATCTAATATATCACATATATTATAGCAACGCTCCAAGATAGAACACAAGTATGCATTATGTCACATATAAGTAGAACAAGGGAGAACATGTAGATATAGATCATCAAATACAAGTAAAGGAAGGTAAGGAAAATACATATATGACAAGTCAATATGGCAATACAATACAACATAAACACAAGAAAGTAAGTGCAATGTATATGATGATGATAATGCACGAGGTCGTCGCACAACCTCCAGGATCATCGCATAATCCTCGTATACACCTATGGAGGCAATAATCCTAACACAGGATTCAAGAGGGGTTCGTCAAGTCGTATACAATCCACATATCGCATATTTCCTACCCGGTACATCCCTTGGGAGGGTGTTACAAAAGGTATTGTTAGTGTTTCTTCATTGTTTCCACGATGGTATCAATATTTCATGAATGAGTATGATATGAGGATGTAATGCTCACAACCAATCACAATGAGTGTTTTCACAACCAACCATAATGATATATTTTCACAACCAACCACAATGATACATTTTTATAACCACGTGAGCCAATATGCACTCATTGTTTTTGTTTCATCCATGAATTTCCAAATGCCCCATGTACCAACAAGTATGAATATATCACAATACACCAATGATTCCACATTAGGCATTTCAATAACACAATACAATTATTGACATGTATTCAAAGCTATCAATATCACATAGGACCCCACACGTTACACAAATCACATAATATCTCAATTTTATTAATAATATCACGTATAGTACCCCACATGGGAACAACAAATAGATAACTATTTTTCAAGATTACTTCTCACCCTTAGCATGCATTTTGTACCATTATTTACTATCCAACCCAGTCTGAAAGAGTTGAGCCATAACCTTCCTCAAAAGTCGAAATTAATCTGCTACACTTTGAACCCATGAGCTTACTTTCACTAACTCTACTAAAAACATCAAATATGAAATCTACATGTCAAAACAAAACTAGCGACATCCATATTGATTACTTTTGGTTGGAGGTCAAAATAGACCCCCGAAACGAATTTTCAAAAAGGAAAAAATCATAACTTTACTTCAAAAATATGTTCCACATACCTTTAGGAACATACAGCTAAAAATTCAAGTCAAATTGAGTCAAAAACGAGGTTCAAATCTAAGAAAAATTATTTTTTAAGCTTTACCGAGTAAAATCTTTGAAATCCAAATTAAAATCAAGAATCAAAGTTGTTTTGAAGGTTAAATTGATGAAAAACTAGTAATAGTAAGATAAAAACATAATTCAAGTGAAATTGGGGTTTAAAATCAAGCCCTAAGATTTTTGAAATTTTGAAAAATTAATCAAAAAATTAGTAAGAAAAGGGTGAATTCTTACCTTAGATTAGTAAGAGAATCAAGAAATAGATATTAATTTAGCTTCCCAAGATCCCACAAGCTTCACTTTTAAGCTCTCACACTATTTTAGGGTTTAACTCTCAAGAGGCAAGGTGAAAGAATGGACAAAATGGGTCAAAAAGGTGATAAAATAGTTGCTATATATTGCAGAGTGCAGATTTTTCTATGTCCAAATGGACTTCGACGGGGTGCTTGGGATTCATTTAGAGTCTAATATACGCAAATGAACTATGTAACCATACTAAATTCGACACTCTGGACTTAATGGTGATAACAAATTTTTTAAAAAATATCATTTTCATAAAGTTAACCCCTGAAATCCGAAATTATAATTTTCTAAATTGAGGGTCGAAATGAGATTTAAAAGCCGTAAAATGACACAAACATGTTACCGATGCTTCAGATTTTCTGGCAAAGTCAAATTTTTTATTTGAGATCGTTTTGACCATATGTGAGTCCCACATCCATATTTCTAATTTTTCAAATTTTCGACCGATAGGTCGAAATGAGATCGGGTGCATCGGAATCCGGACTAAAGATCTACCTAGCCTAAAATCAATATTTTAAAGTTGTTCATGCATTTCGTTCAGCCATCCTTTATACGGATCAAAATATTTCTAGATAAGTCTAAAATAACACCCTCGAAGCCATCAAAAACTACAATATCGCAAAATGATACCAAAATGCATCGGGTACCGTGCCAATCACCCTCACACCTCAAAAATATCATAATGCAACTACAGAGAGAAAGAAAATATTCAAATCATACAAAATCACAAATTTTGCATATTTTATCAAATTTTCAGGTCGTTAGAATTTTTAATTAAATTTAAAGAAGAAAGGAAAGTGATTTGGTGTATTGTATGCATGTGGGCAGTAGACATGAAAAATATGACTGTTAATTTATTTTAAGCAAATAATGAGATATGATAATAGAAAATTCATAAAATAAAAACTCCACATATCTACGAATCTAACATATAACAAGCAAATTTATACGAAAACTCAATAACTTCTAACTAGATCTTGTATACATATTTTGATGTGGACATAATTATGTTCTTTTTCTTGCCTTTTAAGCGATTAAAACTTTTCAAATCATCACTCTAATTAGTGTAAATCACAAATTGTAACTTTATGATTCTGAAAAGGGTAGTCAAGAATTCATTCTCTTTAGTGCTATCTGCTAAGCACTAGCAAAAGTTTTAAGTATATACGTAATAATTTGGAAAATTAACGACTTTTGATCTATGAATAATTATTTTATTCTACCCGAATTATATTCATATATTGTTCAACAAAGTGATATGTAATTTACCTAGTAAAAATATGTATGATTATATGTACAATTTTTATTATAATATTAACTTGACATTGATATACGAATTTATTATCCATCTTTATATTAGATACATAAAATATATCAAAATTTAAACACTGAGAAGGGAGATCAAATAAATATATATAACAAAAAATAAATAAAAAATAGAAAAAATAAAAAAAAATAAAAATAAAGAAGATTAAGAGAAAGTAACTACCTGAACTATGAAAACTTAGTGAATTGGAGAACGAGACTTTGCGCGTCTATAGAGGAGAAGAAGACGTCTCTTTCATGTTTAATTGCTTAAACCTAGTTAGTACTATTTAAATTGATTTTGAGTGGACTTGAACTCTTTTATTATTTTTAGTATTTTATTTTGTTTTTATATTATTTATTATTTGACTCACAGACCGGCTCATGGACTAGCCCAACCCACATTGATCAAACCCCACGGGCCACGGGTCACGAGCTTATTTGAATCAGGCTAAAAAGCTTTGTTTTTAAATGGGCTGTAAAAATTAAAGCCCAATTCTATCAAATTACAGGTCTAGTTGGGTCATCCTAACGGGCTTGACCCATATTTACAACTCTATCTCTGGTTGTACAGAGTAATTGAAGTAGATCAATCTTCCTTTGATTTAATTTCTCAGTGACTTCAACTTGTAACTGTTTATTTTTTCATGTCTAGGGTTAAGAAGTTTGAATCAAGCATTGGAAGTATAAATGTCCTAAACTTTAAGACGTTAAAAAAACATATCTATATATTCATAAGTTCTTTTTGTTTTCTTTCTCCATTTGGTTTGGTTTATGCTAGTTTTAAAACACACATAGATCATTTTTTTTCGTCCTCCTCACGCTTCTAAGGAGACTAGTTTAATCGCACGTGCCTTGCACATGTAGTTTTAGATTATTTAAAATTAAAGAAAAAAGACATCGTTTTCACCCCATACTATATAAGAAAAGTCGAAGTCACACCTAAACTATCTAAGTGACCTATTACACACCTTAACTATATAAAAGTGATATTATTGCCTCCCCGTGACCCCATGCCCAAGTTTAAGGAGTGGAGTGTACTCCACCCGCCCTGTTGTGGTGGCACGTGTCTAATCTTATTTTTCTATTTTATTAAAAACCTAACCCAACCCATTACTCTTTTAACCCATCCGACCCGACCCAACTCTCATATTTTACCCTAATCCTAACTCGATTAAAACATTCATTCATCCATCCAAACGAAAAGTCATCTGATGAGACAAAAAATTCAATAGAAGATTCACCACTATTTTTTCAATTCTTTATCAAATTTAAACCCGATAGAAGAGATAAACAATAATTTTACTCTGTTTTTCATTGTTGACAAGCAAAAATTATTTTTTATCTCTTTTGAGTTGAAGTTGATTGGGTTGATTTCAATGGAGGTGGAACGATTTAGGATAAAAACTAAAGGTTACGATTGTTTATGTAGGAACTACTGATTTTCAGTTCAAAGGTTAGCTTTTTACTTTCGCAAATATAGTAGATCTAGGATTTATTTTTGTTCCTAAATTAAATCTAGAATTTTTTGAGTTAGGGTTTTACCATCTTTAATTTTTTCAAATTATTTTATTTTATTTCCATTTAGATGGTCAATATGTGATAATATAACCCTTGACATTTATAATTGTTTGATTTTACTAGGGTTTTGACTAGGGTTCTGAATTAGGGGTTTTTCCTATCTTTAATTTATCTTCAAAATTGATCTGTTATAGTTTATTTATGTGCTTCAATCTGTAACAATATGAGCTGTGAGGTTCAATATGTGATAAGTAACCTGTGATACTTGTAATTGTTGCATAAATACTATAATTTTTTTTATTTTTGTGTACTGTGAGACTTGTATCTTTTTGATTTTTATGTACTGTGAGACTTGTATATTTATTCTGTTTTTGTGGTCAATGATTTCAGGTTTATAAAATGATTTTTAAATTGATCACTTTGAGATTTTACCATGGTGGAGAAGTTAATAAGGGTAAGGTGAAGGAAAAAAAAGGAAAAAAATATGAGGGTGGACAAGTTACTGAATTTTTAGATGTTAATGTAGATAGACTGTCTTTATTTGAATTTAGGGATTATGTAAGGTATTTAGGGTATATTCCCAAACAGTGTGTACTATATGTTAGACTACCTAAGTGTTCTAATTTAAAAAAAATTAGGTCAGGCAAGGACACAATTGACATTTTAAAGAAATTGGGTAATAGGCAAGTTTTGAAAGATTTTGTGTGTGTTGCCCCACTTTTAGAATTTGTAAGTGATGGGGAAGGGAATGTAGAGGCGGAAAGTGGTTTGTCTTTTAATAAAGACACTGAAAATGAAATTGATAGTGTTGACAGGGCATCTAAAAATAGTGAAGATTCCCCTCCTTTTGACCAACCTACTGCTCATACTTCTTCTTCTCTTATTGTCCAACCTACTACTCATACTTCTCCTTGTTTTGTTCAACCAACTTCTCATCTATATTCTCTTCCTACTGACCAACCTAATGCTCATGCCTCTTCTCCTATAGCTGTTGCTCCTAGTAGTTCTACTGCTTCTCCTAGTAGTTCTACTGTTGCTCCTACTAATTCATATACTGCACCTTTAAGATCTATTGTAGATTCATATTTAGAATCTATTGATGGAGGTGTAGAGATTAGGAATGATGTGGATGAATATGTGGATGAAGATTTAAGAGATCTTAGGGAAGAAAAGAGAAAAAGAAAAAGAAAAAAGAGGGGAGAGAGACCAGTAATTTTTGGACATATTTAGGAACTGGAAGAAAGGGACCAGATATTGGCTATGATGAATCTGTAGGGGGTGATAGAAATAGTTTGGAGGGTAAGTTAGCTGGTGATGAACCTTTTTACCCATTTGATGAAGCTGCCAGCTTTGAAACTGATTCAGATGATGTAACTAATGAAGAAGATGAAGTTGAACAGGTTGAACATAAAGATAAGGCTAGAAGGAGAAAAAAAGGTAAGAGATTTGCATATAGTTCAGACTGTCAGAAAGTTATGTGGGAGTTAGGAATTGTTTTTTAAAGTGTTGATGAATTCAGAGCTACTATTACTAAATATATTGTTGTTGAACATGTTGCAATTAAGAAATGTGTTAATGAACCTACAAAGGTAAGGGTTAGGTGTACAACTGGTTATCCATGGCTTCTTTATACTAGCATTGATTCTAGATCTATGAACATTATTGTGAAGACCTACAATCTAGTTCATAAGTATGATCCTATCAATAGGAACAAACTTTGTAATATCAAGTTCTTAGCCAGCCATTTCAATGAGAGGATAAAGGAACAATCGGATATTAGAATTTTTGAGTTTCAGCGGCTTATTAAGAAGAAAATGGATTTACATATTGGAAGAACAGTGTGTAGGAGAGAAAAAAAATAAGGTGATTGCAGAACTGATGGGTGACTATAATCTGGAATTTGAGAGAATTTTAGATTATAAAAATGAGTTGTTAAGATTAAATCCAGGTAGTAAATGTGTAGTGAAGCTTCATGATGAAACATTTGAAGATGGTAGAAAATTATTTCAAGGCTTCTACATATGTTTTGATGCAATGAAGAAGTCCTTCCTAGCTGGTTGTAGGAAGTGCATTGGTTTGAATGGATGTTTTTTTAAAGGAGTGACAAAAAGGTAGTTACTAGTTGTTGTGTGTAAAGATGGTAACAATCAAATGTTGCCGCTGGCATGGGCAGTAGTTGAGATTGAAAACAAGACCACTTGGAGTTGGTTTATCAGGATTGTAAAAGAAGATCTTCAGCTAGGAGATGGGACAAATTTGACAGTGATAACAGACATGCAAAAGGTAAAGATTGTTGTTTTTGCTACTATTTTTGTTTCTGCTTCTGTTTATATTGTAACTGTTTCTATTTATGTTTATGTTGTAACTATTTCTTCTTTTGTTTTTGTTATAGGGATTAGAAATTGCTATAACTGAATATTTACCAAATGCTAAACATAGAATGTGTGCAAATTGGTCAAAAGATGCTATATGTAGAGGTATTGAGAAGAAAAAATGTTTTTGGAGATGTGCAACATCTACCTTTGAGGATGAACTTAGGGACAACATTAGTTATATGAAGATGTTGGGGGGGGGGGGGGAATAAATACTAGATAAGTTGATGTATTTTAATCCAGAGAGATCGAGCATGGTTTACTTTAGCTTTGGAACAAAGTGTGATATTGTAGACAACAACATGGCAGAATATTTTAATGCATGGATTTTAGGAGCTAGGCACAAGACTATAATTACAATGTTAGAGGAAATAAGGGTAAAAATGATGAAAAGAGTGGGATAGATGAGGGATTTTTGTGAAACTTGGATCAGTGACATTTCTCCAATGACTATGAAAGTACTAAATGATAATACAGCAAGGTCTATGAAGTACAGCATAAAATGGAATTCTGATACAGGGTATGAGGTTCTTGATAGAGGATATAGTCCTATAGTAGATCTTTCTAGATAATATTGTGGTTGTAGAGCATGGATGTTGAAGGGTATACCTTGTCCTCATGTAGTGGCTGCTCTTCACCATAAAAAATTGAAACCAATAAACTACATCTCTCACTGGTACAATAGAGAAACTTACATGAACACCTATAGTTTCTTTATTCAACCAGTTTTGAATATGAAGATATGGCCACAATCACAGAATATCTCTGTTATGCCATCTCCTGTTAGGAAGATGCCAGGTAGGCCAGGAAAGAATAGAAAGAAAGAAGAAGGTGAAATAAAAAAAACTAGAAAGTTATCCAAGAGGGAGATTGAGATTTCATGTGGCACTTGCCATAGCAAGGGTCACAACAAAAAAAGATGTCCAACAGGTGCACCTATTGCTGGCACTAATACAAATCCTGACCAAAGTTTATTTGCTGGTGCAGAACCAAGTGCAGCACCTACTGTTGAAAAATGGAGAGGTTTAACTGGAAGAGGAAGGGGTAGACCACCAAAGAATTTTACAGGAAAGATATTTCATTTAATTTGACAATGTTGTGAACTAATCATGATGTGACTGCATTTTCTTGTATTATGTAGTTGTGACTGCATTTAAGACTATGTTTTTGATAATTCACTGATGTTGGCAGCTGGTACTATATTTAAGACTGTTTTTTGGTAGTTCACTAATGTTGGTAGTTGTGACTGCTTTTTGTAAATGTAATTAGTTCACTGATATTGGTGGCAGCTTTGACTTCATTTTGTAACTGTAATTAGTTAAACAGTACTAACACTTTTATAAATATATTTGGCACTCATTTTTTGTTAATGATTATTCAGTTGTAAGTTCATTGTTTCTGAAATTTGTGTTTGTACTTGTGCAGCAGCTGTGGCTGCATTTATTAATGTTAAATTTATGTTGTGATGTTGAAATTTGTGTTTGTGCTTATGCAGCAGCTGTGACTGCATTTAGTGTTGTGATGTTGTATACAAATTGCATCACAAAGAACCACTGAAAACAAAGCCAAACCTATCATGTTCAACCTTACAATTTCATTACACAACAATTAAATTATACAACCTGAGAGTTTTGTCAAAGGTAACAACTAATAATTGATACAAATTTTAGTCCCTTAAAACATAATAAAAACAAAGCAACTTAGTTTAGGGCAGCCTTCTTGGAGCTCCTTTCAAGAACATAATAAAAAAACTACCACCCAAAATACATATACAAATGAGAGTAGTCCATAGTTGTTTTTCCCTTTTCTTGGACTTAGCAAACTTGATCTTCCATTTCTTCTCATTTTCCTTCATCATCTTCAAATCGTCCTGAAAATTGTCCATTTGCAACTTTATTTTGTTCATGTCTATTTTGCTCTCCACAGATTTGATTGTCCTAGTTGTCTTGTCATCAACTATTTTGTGTTCATAAAATGCACAATTTGTCGAAGATTCAACTCTTTCCTCAAGATCCCTAATTCTTCTCAATAATTTAGGAATACAAATTTCAATCGTTCATCAATAGAATCATCCTTCCAAAGCCAAAAATCGCATGATCTAGCATTCTAAAATGAAAGCAATTAGATTCGTATACACTATTCAAGATCAATGTTTGGAGAAAAAACTCACTTACCCCATAGTAAGGACAAGTCCAATATCGTATACCCAGATTTCTTGAGGTCCATGAAGTCATCAAAAGCAAAATATGTCCATGTTTCAATCGAACCTCGACCAACTCATGATCTTCTTCTTTCTTACAAAGTCTACTCAAACTTATCTTAGCCATTAAAGTACCTTGATTAAGAAAATAAGGTTTTATAGAGGTTCAAAAACACTTGAGGGAAGAAAAATTATGAACATGGCAACAAAATTAAGACAAGATAATCATCGATATAGCAATTAATCGAAGGATTAAATAGATTTAGTTACCAATTCTTCAAACAAATGCTCTTCAATTTTGATTTTGAGAGACAAATTTGGGAATTAGGGTTTCCTAGTTTTGAGCTCCAAATTGGCTTAAATAAGAATAGATCCGTTAGAAATTAAAGATGATGTACTTTTAATATTTTTAGCCGTTTACTTTTGTTATTTAATAGGTTGGACGCGCCTAAAACAGGTGTAACATACGCACCTTAGAATGGAGATCGCGGGGAGGTATTTATATCATTTTTATATAGTTAAGGCGTGTAATAATTCACTTAGATAGTTTAGGTGTGACTTTGACTTTTCTTGTATAGTATGGGGTGAAAATGATGCCTTTTTCCAAAATTAAACTATTTTATTTACTGCGAAGATTTTTAATGTATTGTAAAAAGTTCATGGCACTTCTCAAAGATCCTTCATACTTTAATATAATAATAATGTAAACATAACATATATTTTATTGTAAGCACATATATATTTTACCACCAAAATTTTCAAGTGATTAATGGATCGTCACTTTTCGTATGTCATGCATTACCTCTTTTTCTTCCTGTTAGAGGTTAAGAGAGACACATTAATTTGAACCATATTTATAGTATGACTAAATTTTTTTATTTTTTCTATATTTAATTTTTTTTCTTAGTTTTAAAGTTAAATCTTTAGAAAAATCTTTAATTACTTACTTTAAACTTTTAAAAAATGGTACTTCTTATATTTTTTTTTCTTATTCTAACGCTTTCATATTTATTTCTAATTTTTTCAAATCTTGTTAAAATCAACTAAATTAGAATTCTTAAACTAATGAAAAAGGTATTAGTTGTCATTAATTCTAATAAGAAAAGGTTCTACTATACATATTTAATTAATTTTTAACTTTTAAATATTAAAATAAATAGTGAAAAGATGGTCTTGTCTAAAACAGAGACTTTTAGTGAAAGACAAAAAATTTAAATTACATTTTTAAGACCCTTCATATTTTTATTTACTATATTTCAAATTTACAATATTATATTAAGTGTATATCATTCTAAACATTTTCTTTCTTTATGTTTACCGTGATATCTTTTAAAGATGAGGTGCAACATCAAATATTTATAACACTCTTCATTGGGTTGGCTGTGATATTGAGATGTTTGTATGTTTTCACAAGATTATTTGGTACTTGGAGCATTAATTACTCATAAGCAACTATTTTTTTATGGTAGATTTATCAATCATTCTATATCTATACTATTCAGAATATCATCTTCTTCCTTTAGTAGTGGTGTACCTTTCAGGAGATCTGATAATATATTTATCTCACTTTTAGTCGTGTCTCGCATCAATGAATAAATTATTTACTCAAGAAAAACTATATTATTAAAAAGTAACAGTTGACATTAAAATAATGGCTCTGTCTATTTTAAAGCAAATACCTATTATAATAGTTCAATATAATCAAATAACATGTATCAAAATAAAGTCACAATTAAATAAAGAAAGAGATAACCTTTGATTCTTTTGACCACTTAATTCGGCGACAACACGCTTATTTCTTACAATTTTTGATTAGAAATATCCAACTGAAAAAGAAACACGAGAAATTATCAAAAGGCGAGAATTCATTGTTAAGGAATAAAAAATAATAATAGTGAAAGTAAAAAAAAGAAAAGTAAAAAGACAACTGAATCAATATGAAAATAAGAAGAAAAGATAAAGTAGAGGGTATGTCACCTGCAAATTTTGGTCCAAAATATAACTTAAATAGAATCGGAGAATTTTTTTATAAATAAGATAAAATTCTAATGAATTTAAAAATGTTAAATATTATGATTTCTTACCTAAATTAAATAGCTAAACCTAAAGATATTCTAACTAAAATTATCAGTGAACGAACTTTAGCCAAATAATAATAATACGTACACCAAGGAAAAAATAACTATAAAACTTGAATAAGGGGAAAAGGAACCTTAAGGACTTAAGGTTATATAAAAAAAAAAACTGTTCTTCAAAAAGTTCACAACTATTTTAAATGCGTGTAGGAATATTAAAACTTGTTGTGTAGGAATATATTACACATCACGCATCACTTACCTTTCTTCATCGTGGGTTCACAACCATTTTACAATCATCTGTTTTATTGAATTATTCATATTAGTATTTTCTTGCTGCTCATTATGAGTCTATGTTAGCACTGAATCTACACATTGATCCTTGGCAGGAAAGGATGGAACGAAGACGTCAAATACCATAAATATAGATATTCTCGAGGTTGTTCATCTGATGTATCATGCTACTAGAGGTGCTAAACATGAAAGCCAATAGACATGACACAAAGCACAAGATCATAAGCAAGAACTTTCAGAGATTGCTTGAAATTAGTGAGAGGCAAACTTTCACAGGTCCATCTAAAAATGTTAGTGATCTCGTAATGGCTGCCACACGAGCCCTCAGACGGAGAAATTTTCTGAAGGTCTTTGATGTTATTAATTCCCTTGATTTGTGGAGGTTTCTAAAGGACAAAGATAGTGTTCTTGAGATAATTACAACCAAAATCAAGGAAGGGACATTGAGGACCTACCTTTTTCCTTATTCTTCTTCTTGCAATTCCTTGAAGTTTGGATTAGCTTGCAATGAACAATAAATTTTTGCATTGTCAGATTTCTTTACTTGAATAAAAATAAAAATATACTTCCTCATGAAAAATACAATATTCAAGACGAGTCGACGGAAGATTTGGCGTTTGACGCTCTTTTAAATGATATAAAAATTATATGCTCTTGTTAAATTCTTTTCTTTAATTTTCTTTTTGATGTTTTGTGTTCGGATAAAAGTTATTTTTTCTTATTTTGTGATTTATATGTGCATAAATTTCTTGGAATCTTTATTTAGAGTACTCAGTTTTTGTAGAATTTTGCAATCCTTTTTACTGATTGCTAAAGAAAAAAGGTTCACATTCCTGATTGATTCTTTTATTTTATGTTGCAACAAATATTTGCTTCTATTCGACAGTAGATTTTGAAATTGAAACTTGAAAATTTGAGTTTTTGAAGTTGTTATTTTTAGAACTTGAAATTGCATTTGGATGAGCATTTTGCTTAAGTATTTTTTGAAATAGTATTTGTTAATGGATATATTTGTAATAGAATATTTGGACTTGTCAATATCTTCTCAGAGCTTGAAGATATCAAGAGCTCTTACTTCAGCATGAGGGTAAAGTTGTTAGAAATTGTTACAACACAAATTTTGTTTGTTGATGAGATATTGACTGCGAAGAATTGATGAAAAAATGTTCAATTTTTTTCACTGGATTGAGGTTAAATTCTTCATTCTATTTATATTAGAAGTTTTTTGTCCTAATTGTTCAAAAACTTCTTCATTCCTCTGAAAGATCACAAACAAATTCATTCAAGGAAGGACAAAGAAGGATTATCTATATTATAAAGAAAAGAGGGATGAAAAGTATTTACCATGAAATATTTCATACTTGCGTTCAATTTTCCTGTAGTTTACCTATGATACCTCTCTTAAAGATTAGTTTTACTATCTGATGGTGCTAACTTTCCTAGTCGGAAACATCACCCTCCAAGCAAAGTTTCTGCAGTAATTCAAATACAAATTATGGAGGAGAAAATGCATGAGAAAGAGAAGATTAGTTTCAAGCTTCTCACTTTTGAAAAGAAGTTTTTGAGCCCTTTTAGACGGCATTTGCAGAACCTTTTGAAAGAAACAAAGATAGATATAGTGATCTACAACATAATATGATTTAAAGCTAAAAATAGTTGCTACATTTCATTGATAAGCTCTTCATGCACTAAGAAACTAGTTAACTCTTTATCGTGTGATACATGGTGGCAATGAGTTCTAATTATGAATGGTAGTATGTAATAACTTATTAAATTGTACATCCCCATATAAACTCATGTGTGTTCTAGGCAGTGTTTGCTTTTTAAAGAAACAACACTCCACAACATGCGGGACATGTTACGAGGCAAAGAGCATTTTGTTTATACCTTTGTGTGGTGATAATTGATATTCTAGAAGAGGAAAGTTTGATAAAGTTAAGCATTCAAGAAACATATGAAGTCTCTCTGCTACTATAAGTATATTGATCCTCTGTTTTACTTCTTTGGTTGTCATGTTCACTTCTTGTGGTGGGTTTGTCTGACCATATAACATACACGCTTTAGAGTGTAATGAGGTTGTTTTTAAGTGTGTAATATGAAATACAAATCCTGTGTTGACACCCAATTTTGATCTCCCGATATTACTTTTAGGCTGCTATTTTATCAAAATTATTTAATTTTAATTATTAATATTTTTACGTATTATTCTTACATTAAATACATACCAACGTGTCACATTCATAATTTAGAAAAATGCATAAATTATTTTATTATCCTTTAGTATCATTTTTCTGATTTTCAAACTCAAATACGACTTTTTATGTAATTTTATTAATATTTATTAAGTTATTTTTCACATAATTGTGCACACTCACATTTTTGCAAATATGCTAAAATGTGATTCTTTATGGCGTCTCCAAGATTGGAGGAATATATTACACATCACGCATTATAATACAAATACTACTTCAAAAGAATGTATTCTAGTATGCTCGATTAATTGAATTAATTAAAGATTTAATAAGTAAAATTAAATTTTAGTTGAATTTTAATGCCTTATACCCCTTTTCCCATGTTTTTTGGGTAAGAAAAAGTGAACAAAACCTTTTTGATTTGTAAAAGGTTGTCCATTTTATTTTATTTTGACATATTAAAGACATAATTTTTGTACTATAAACTTAGAAATTTAACCATAATAAGAAAATTTTCTTTATTTAATTTTTAATATATTTATTATAGTTAATATTTAATATCATAAAAATAATTTAAAAAATGTAAAAAAAAAATGATTTTGTCTAAAGCAAAAAGTTCGATTCACTTTTATAATGGCGTTCACACTTTTAATATATTATAGATATAGATTATAGATATAGATTATAGATTATAGATTATAGATTATAGATATAGATATAGATATAGATTATAATTATAGATATACATATAGATATAGATATAGATAAATCATAGATATAGATTATAGTTATAGATATAGATATAGATATAGATATAGATATAGATATAGATATAGATTATAGATAATTACATACAGTTTGCTATTTGTCCAGTCAAGAGGGTTTTAACGCCTGAGGAGTAACATAAACTAGACATAATTTAACTATGAGATCAATAAAATCATAATATTTTTGAAAAACGTAGTAAATGAATAATGTAAACTAGACGTAATTTAAGTATGAAATTAATAATAATGTAGTTTAGTTGGGTTTGATCCAATACCTCATTTTAGAATAAACAATGAAAATTTGTAACGTTAATTTGTGAGATAATTCTTTTAAGACTTGATAGTTAAATTAAATAAAAATATATAAAATAGAAAGAGTTACAAATCGGTTAATTATACTGGATCGTAATTTGAAAAATATTCTTCAATTATGAGAAATAGAGTAACATTGTCCTTATTTTGAATTTGGTCTCAAACGTATTTTTATCAGGGCTGACAACGGACCAGTACCGACACTCTTGAAATGGTGTAACTAAAATCGAAATCGATAATGGGTCCACTATATCGGTGTGTTGTACCGGAATTGGTACTACCGATATTGGGTCTATCGAAATTTTATAATGTTCTGACCTGGTCCGTTGGTTACCGATCAGGACCTGGGTCGGACCTAACAAGAATTCGTGTCTAACATTTTTTAAAATTTAAATTATATTTATTATATTTAAATTATATAATTATAATAACAGTTTTTTTTCAAACTTAAAAAAATATTTTATCTTCTTAAACTTTTTTGTTATATAAAAACATTTTTTATTTCAAACATTATCAAAGTTTATGAGTTTTTGACTTATAATTTTTTTTCAAAATCTTGTAAAAGAAAATATTAAACTTGACTTGTAGAAATTTTTAACATTTAACTTATAAGAATTTATACTATTTTTCCTAACTTATAAAAATTAATAAGTTTTTTGACTTGTGACTTTTTATTTTTAAAAACCTGTCAAAAAGGGTTAAACTTGTCTTATGAAAATTTTATAACATTAACTTATAAGAATTTATAAAAAAAAAAAAAAAAAAAGTTCTAACTTAAAAAGCTAAACAATTAAAGTTTATTTTTTTCATAACTTTAAAGTTACAAATATAAACTTTATAATTTTAGCTAAGTTATTTATAACATTATTTGCATTATATAAAAGATAAATTTTCAAATAAAATTAAGGCGAATAGCCTATATATTTATTCAAATTTCATACTTTGTACATTTATTATAAATATTAAAAGAGAATCTAATTTACACAGCCACCTTCTAGTATGGATTCTGATTGAAATAGATCTCTACTCTAGAATCTTATTAATATCTATAACGCTCAAAATATTCTAGTTGTAACTTAGCTATTTCTTCGACAGACATATCTTTTGGAATTGGTCTTTTTTTCGTTTCTTCTTCCATTCCATCATCACTGTTTTCCACAAATATTTCATCTATTTTTTCTTCAATTTGGAACGGTAATTTTGGGAGCCCAAAATTTCTTCGTTCGATAATGATCCAATCTTTAAATAATACTGAAATCTCCAAACTATCCTTTGCTAATGAATATCCTTTAAGACGCTTGACTTGTTAGCACATCTCGAACCACCATTGAAAACTTTGGAAATTGTTTGATACGGGACTTTTGCTAAAAGTTGAAGTTGTCCATTTGCATTTCTAATACTTTTCGATCCTGAGAAAGATATGAATTAAAATCACTACTGCTAGAACATTGAAGACCAAGTTCTTCACACATCTTGTCATCTAAATCATTATATCTACGCCTAGAAGTAGAAGATTTGATCGGCGGAACATTTTATTTCATAACTTGATACAAGGATTCGTAAAACAGTTACTTAAACTCCTAGCTTTAGGTACTATATTAGCACAACAAGTATCAACTGATGGCTTTTCATGAAGTTCAATTTCTAAATTTTTATAAATTTTTTGAACCATCACCATTACACCAATTTCTTTATAAATGAGTTGAATAAAATAGCTGTCAAATAAATTTGTGGAATAGGACAAAGATATTTTTTAAATTTATCAATCATAGCTTCAATTGACTTTTTGAAACAAGAAATTTTTTTATATTCAACAAGTACTTTAGAAACAACAGTAGTATTTATTAAAATAGAAAAAATAGTCAAAAAATATTGAGCAGATATTGTGTTCGTAGCTTGATAAAAAAAATTTAAAAATTTATAGAGTTCTTCTATTTCAGTTCAATCATCATCACCTAGTAAGGAATCAGGATACGAATTATGAGCATTATAAACTAATTTTATAAGTTCATGATATACATAAGCAACTTCAAGCATTTGATATAAAGAATTTCATTCAGTAGGAATTTCTCTTAGAACCTTTTTATATGAAATTTTAGATTCGCGACAACAACGTTGAAAATCATTCATTATAGCCTTTTTTTATTTTTGAAAATAAAACTACAAGCAACTCGAACTTTAAAACAACCATTTTCAAACAATTCAACATCAACTTTTACTATCAAATTTAAAATATGTGCAGTACATTTAACATGAAAAAAAATTATCATTTATAGGACATAGTCTAACTTTTAAAAGATCAATAGTTTTCAATTATTAGAAGCATTATCTAATGTGCATGCCATACTTTTATCAATAAAGTTTAAAATATTTTAAGTTTTTTTCTATTGTACCAGCAATATAGCAACCAGTTTTAGTCTCGTCAATATATTTATAGCAATAACTCTTTTTCGCATGTTTCATGTGATCAATCCAACGAGCCGTGAGAGTAAAACAATCATTACCGTAAACACTATGATCCATATCAAAAGTAATAGATATTTTATCATTAAATTTACTAAATAAGCGACGAAGAAAATAACAATGTTCAACTTGATATTTAAAAGTATATTTTTGATTGTATTTCATGAAAAATTTTTAAAAGAAGAATTATATAACCATTGAATATAATGAGTAAAATTGGGGTATGAAGGAAAAGTAAAAGACAAATCCATAATAGCAACCATTTTCACTAATTCTTCTCTATCTACATCTTCACTATATGTCGCTGATGAATTTGGGTCGGTCGGGTTAAACATGTTTAAATGAGTCTGAATCATATTACCTCCTACAGATCCTTCCGACAATGGTGTACCATTTTTTTGCCTTATCCTTCTTTTCTAGATGAATAAATTCTTTATTACATTTCCTCAGATGTTTACTTAACAACCCTGTCCCCCCATTGTTTTCTCCGATCAAATGTTTCATTACTCTCTGACATTTATTGCAAATAGCGGTATATTTTACTTTATCATGCTCCATAAATTTTCAAACTAAAGACCTTTTAGGACGTTTGGTACCTTTGGCCCTAAACTTCTTCACCTTCTTTCGATAATTTCATAATCGAACTAGTAAGGGATAGAGGGTTGACCTGACTCTTGTTCTTCTATATCATCTTCTTCCAGTAAGTCTTCCTCAAAATTATCATAACACCAACTTAGGGTCTCATGATTTAATTCCATACTGGCATCAACATTGAAATTATTAGGTTGCGATAAAAAAGTTTCTTGAACATTACTAAATTTAGGCGGTCATGAACTAGTAGTAGAATTTATTTATTTTTTACTTCAACGAATAAACTTATCAAAGATTATTTTTTACCACTACTATTTTTACTGACATCCATAATTAAATTTAAATATAGCTAAAATATTAAAACAAGCAATATAAATATTAGAACAAAGAAGTAATGAAAGTAAACAAATATAGATACTAAAAATAATATGGAGATTAAAGTAAACAAATCGAGAGAATAATGTTGGAACGAATATATCAAACGTAAGCAGACATTTACCAAATGTCGAATTTAAAAGATAATAATTGAAGCTTGTAATATCTTCAAAAAATCTTCAACCCCAATTAGTTTTAACGCCCCGAGTCTACACCCCAGACGCTACACGGTGCTTATAATTCCGAAGGACCACAAGCTAACCCATGACTGGTACCTACTGCAATAAGTGAATAACAATACTGTAAAATGTAGAATTTATAAGGTTCAAAAATGAAAATCAATTACTGAATACTGAAAACAATACTATAAACTGAATATCTGTCTGAAAAATTACTCTATTCTGACAAGCCTCTACTATCTGAACAAGGAGTTGATGGGACATGTCCCCAACAAACTCTGACTAGTGAAATAAACTGAGTACTGAAATATTGGAATAAATCTTTCCTCGAACAATGAGGACTCACCACTAGTCTGCGACTGATGGATCGGGCTGCTAAGTATGATTGGGAGCCCATGCGTCTGAACCTATGATATAATACATCATAGCGCAAAATAAAGGTATGCATCAGTACTTTGAATATACAGGTATGCTAAGTTAGGTAGGCTTAGATGCATGGGTTCATATACATGAACAATACTGATTGAGTAACATGAGTATAACTGAATGAGATTACAAGCATGAATAAGTAAACTGTAACTGAGGTCATGGTAACATTGAATACTGAGTTCTGAATTAATGGTTTACTGATATCTGAGTTTACTGATACTTTATTACTATTGATAGAGTGACTGTATCTAACAGTCCTGATTCTGTGGAACTATTCTGAGTTTCGTACTGAATTGAGTGACTGTGTCTGACAGTCCTGATTTCTGTAGAACTGAACTAAGTTCTATTCTGAAGACTAAAACTGATATTATGGGAGGTAATCATCTAACCAACATTCCCCTCTCTGATCTATTGGGGTCTAACTTGTAACCCCAGCTGTAAGGGTGTTAGTACCGTGCCACGAGTAAAGATAAGCTGAGTCACCCTCATCTGGCAGGTGCTCTAAATGAGAATGGTGGTACCCTCAACTAGCAGGTAGGACACCTCATAAACCCTCAACTGGAAGGTTAATGTCTCAACCTACGCTGGCTACGTAGTTCTGGAATAGAAGGATTGCTTCTAAGGATCACACCCTCTACTGGAAGGTGAGTCCCCATCCTTGGGTTCACTCGGTGTTGAATCCTACACCCAACTGAACAGACACTGGACTGAATTCTAAACTGTTCTAGGCTAGACTGAACTGTGACTGATCATGTTAACTGACTGGGCTGAATTGAGTTTACTGGATTCTAAACAGATTACTAACTGAGTTTTGAACTGATTACTGAACCACCGATCGTGATATGACTGATACTATTTTGTAACTAACACTGGTTCTAGATATACAGCTAAATTATTGGGTATTAAATACCCTCAGGACTCGATAGCATGAAAAGTAAATCACTACTTGACTTTTGCAACATAGTGCTACCAGCTTGCTAATAATACATTCACTTAGACATTTTTGTCAAACACTTAATATACATGAGCTTGTGCATGATTGAAATCACATAATAGCATGTTATACTTAGACTATTCAAATCATATAAACATTTTGACAAACACTTGGGGAGCATGGGTATTTTACATATCACTAAACATGTAGTAATATCATAGATTCTACATTTAACTTACAAGTCAAGAGTTTGACATGTAGTTCACAAAATTCAATTCACAATTAAATAGTGTGCATGAAACTTGGGACAAATCATGAAATTAGATCACCATTAACATCATAATCATTAATACATTCAAGATCCAATATGAAATCCATGAAATCAACTAACTTGTATTTTAAAAGAGGTTCTTAAACTCCAAGGGTAGAAGAAAACCCTTGGATGAACACTTCACATACCTTGGTATTCAAATTTACGAGGAATGATGGAGTCTTCTTGAAGGCTGAATCTTGAATTGGGGATCCTAGTGTTTGCTTCTTGAGAAATTTTGAGAAAGATGAATGGATATTGCCTCTAAAGGGGCTTGATCTCGTGTTTTGGGGGCTGACATAGGGTGGGAAAAGACCCAATTACCCCTGACAACGCAGTTTTTTAATGACTGAAAACTGATTTAGCGATGCACAGACCGATGTGCCACAATGTTAGCATCAACGCGATGGCCAATGCGCCATATTGAGTCCGCATCAGTTTACTGGAATTTGACTGGGAGCTGGAGAAAGATATTCATCGACACGATGGGCGACGCAGCGTGTCGATCCACTGGTTTGAGCTTTTAAATGTGATCCAAACAAAGTTCAAAAAATCCAAAACTTGTCCGGAAACACCCATTGATATTTTTGATCATGATTCAACCTAAAAATCATTACTTTAAGGTTATGAGGGTCGTGAAATAGAGTTTCCAACCTATGAAGGCTAAAATAACACTAAGTCTGAATACTTAGCTGAAATTTTCTAAGTCTGGGACCCCTTAACAAGCTTTAAAGGACTGAGTTAAGCTTAGAATTTTGCGGGGTCTTAAAATATCTCCCCTTGGGAACATTCATCCTCGAATGAGAATGACTAATCTGGAAATACTAATAGACTGAACTTATATACTGGATATACACAACTGCAACATGATTTCATAACTACACTGCTGATATGCTAAAATTTTGTACTACACAAGCATATTTGATGCATGAGTACGTAGCTGAACATGATTCATGAATGCATGACTGGGATTGCTAATAAGCTGAGTTTCTCATGCTGAACATGCATATCTGATGCATGAAGTCACAACTGAATATGCAATGGTAACTAGTACCAAGCCTATAAAGGAAACTCTGAGCATGGAACTGGGTAAGTTCAAGAACTATTACCTTGGGCTGATTCTGAGTTGGCGGGGAAAAAGTGAGGATACTTGGTCCGTATATCTGCTTCTGCTTCCCAAGTAGTTCCCCTCAACAGAGTGATTTCGCCAAAGAACTTTGACTAGAGAGACCTCTTTGTTCCTCAGTCTGCAAATCTGATAATCAAGGATTTCGACTGGAATCTCCTCATAAGAGAGGTTGTTTTGAACATGTATGCCCCTATAAGGACTACGGCTGTTGGGTCACCTATACATTTATTAAGCAAAGGGACATGGAACACTGGTGCACTAAAGCTAAGCCTGAAGAAACTCAAGCTCGTAAGCTACCTTTCCGAAATGGTTGAGAATTTGGTAAGGACCAACATATCAAGGACTGAGCTTCCTCTTCTTGCCAAACCTCTTTACTCCTTTCATAGGAGAAATTTTCAAATACACATAATCACTAATCTCAAACTTGAGATCCTTTCTGCGCATATCTTCGTACAATTTCTATTGGCTCTGAGCTGTTTTAAGCCTTTCCCTAATCAACTGAACCTTCTCTAAAGTGTCAAACACCAAGTCAGGCCCTACTACTGTGGCCTCACCCACTTCAAACCAACCAATGGGAGATCTACATCTCATCCCATAAAGCGCCTCAAAATAAGCCATCTGAATGCTGGAATGGTAACTTTTGTTATACACAAATTCAATCAAAGGTAAGTGGTCATCCTAATTACCTTTAAAGTCCATGGCACATGCTCGAAGCATATCCTCTAAAGTCTAAATGGTCCTTTTTGTTTGACCATCTGTCTAAGGGCGAAAAGTTGTACTGAGGTGGACTTGGGTACCAAGACCCTTTTGGAATGCCTTCTAGAAATGAGAGGTGAACTGCGTACCTCTATCTGAGATAATGTACAATGAAACTCTGTGTAACCTGACTAACTCTCTGACATAGAGCTTTTCATAGTCCTCGGCTGAATAAGAGGTATGGACTGGTAGAAAATGAGCTGATTTGGTCATCCAGTCTACAATGACCCAAACTAAATTATGCTGACGATGGGTACGAGGCAAACCCATCACGAAGTCCATGTTCACTTCTTCCCATTTCCAAGTAGGAATACTGAACTCTTGTATGGACCCACTAGGCTTCTGATGGTCAATCTTAATCTACTTACATGTTGAGCACTTAGCCACAAACTCTGCAACGCCTCTCTTCATCCCACTCCACCAATAGATCTCCCGCAAATCACGGTACACCTTAGTCTCCCTAGATGAATAGAGTAACACACACCATGTGCTTCTGTAAGAATTTGTTGTCTCAGGTCATCTACACCTGGCACACATAGTCAACCCTAAAAACGCAACACATCATGTCCCCCTTGGAAGAAAACCTCTATCTTCTGATCTCTGGATGATTCTTTCAACTTAACTAGACTGGGATCCTTATTCTGCTTTTCCTTTACCTCAGAAACCAGGGATGATTCTGAACTACTCTGCATCCATACATTACCTTCTACTAAATCGACTAAGCGAATATCTAGTCGGGAAAGCTAATGAACTTCCTGAGCTAACTTCTTCTTACCATTCTCCACATGAGCAACACTACCCATAGACATCCTACCAAGGGCATCAGCCACTACATTGGCTTTTCCCGAATGATACAGGACGCTCATGTCATTTTCTTTCAATAACTTGAACCACCTTCTCTAACGAAGGTTTAGGTCTTTCTGAGAGAATACATACTGCAGGCTCTTATGGTCAGTGAACATATCAATGTGCACTCTATATAAATAGTGCCTCCAAATCTTTAAGGCAAATACTACTGTTGCTAACTCAAGATCATGAGCAGGATATTTCTTTTCATTGGGCTTAAGTTGTCTAGAGGCATAGGCTATGACCTTACCTCTTTGAATCAAAACAAACCCTAAACCAACTCTAGAAGCATCACAATACACATCAAAGTCATCTGAACCTCTGGTAGAGTCAAAACTGGGGCTGAGGTGAGTCGAGTCTTCAAATTTTGAAAACTCTTCTCGCAAGAATCTGACAACTAAAACTTGAATTTCTTCTGAGTCAATCTAGACATGGGGGATACAATAGATGAAAATCCCTCTACAAACCATCGGTAATAGCCATCCAAGCCTAAGAAACTCTGGATATTTGATGGAGAGATAGGTCTGGGCCAGTTTCTCACTACTTTAGTGTTTTGGGAATCAACTCTAATGTCATAACCAGAAACGATATGGCCGAGGAAGGCTACTGATCTTAGCCAAAATTCGCACTTACTGAATTTGGTGAATAGCTGATGGTTTCTGAGAGTCTGTAATACTATTCTGAGATGGTCTGTATGATCATGCTCACTGTGGGAGTAGATAAGGATGTTATCTATGAATACTATGACAAACATGTCCAAGTACTTGTCATGGCCTAAGCCGGGGCCCTGGCCATGACGAGCATCCCAAACTATGAAAGCCCGGATGCCCTTCTCTGTCTGGTAATCATGCACAACATTTATGTAATAAAGAAAAGATGCAAAAATAAATCATGACAAAACCATGGTTATACTCTGAGTTCAATTTGACAATAAAGAAATAAATCCAACAACATCTGAATCGGTCTACGAAATCTGTACTACATACGAAAATAATAATTGTCTGAAACTGGGATAAGGCCCCCATTGGACCTAAACCCAAAATAAATGACAAATCTGAAGGACATGGGCCTCCCAGAATAAAGAAGGCTCACCCACTGCACACTTCACTTCTATTTGAAAACTCTAAGGCTTAGCAGGACTTCTAGACTGAGCCTCAGACCCTGAAAGGTAGGGGGTCAATACAATTATACTGGTATGAAGAGCGAATCTAAAAATAATAATTTTTATTCAACATAGATGAGAGCAGTTCAAAAATAGTTCATAAATATAACATATGATATGAAAACACAAAGGCATTTTTAAAAGACTCTGAACAATCATCCGAACTCTGTGTCAAACTCTTTATCTTACTTCTGAGCTAGATGGTACACCCTACAATCTGTAATTCCATGGGTTATATGGAATCCGTGCTTGACTCGGCGGCTAAGCCTCCAATCCAAGTTTGCCGCAAGGATTGGAGTATCCATAAGGGGAGACACGCAAGATAACACAGCATGGTGCCATGATCCCCAATCAAATCAACATGTCATGGCAGTGCACAAGATCATAAAGCAGGGCTCCTAACCATAGTCCCAATTTGGGATGACATGAATCAAGGTACACAAGATCACAAAGCAGGGTACCATAATCCCGTGTCGGCAAATCACAGTTTCTAGCATAGAGTCTTTCAACTCATACTTTCTTCGGGTAGCCATCTAACTCTCTTTAAGACTATTTTAACCTTATATAAACATGCATCTTTCAAAGTTCAAAATCTAAAAAACTGAATAAAAATTTGCATTCTGTTCTATTCTGATTTACCATGGCATTTTCTGTATTGGTATCGTCATACCAAGACTTACAATTCGTATCTCTGAGCCATTAATAGCATAGTATAATATCCTCTTTCAAAACATAAGGTTTGGGAGCACCATATCAATAAATCAATTCAAATAACTCATGTAAACACATGCAAGAAACCCTCTCTTTTTTAATATTTCAATAACCTAAGGTGGTCATGTCAATTTACTCAAATCATATGAAATTCTTTCTCATTAAAACAAGGATATAGTTATATCAAGAAATCTCCCTCTAATCATCTCTAAATCATGTTCAAATATTATGATATTAAGAAAGCCACGTTCAAATCATAAAACATGTGTTTCAAATCATTCCCGATAAGATCATAAACTTCAATTCATCACAAGAGAGGAACTTCATAATTATGCTCTCAATCAATCTTAAAAACTCAATTTCATACAGATACATATGACTATAAATCAATTTAAGGGAAAAGGCCTCAAGGCCAAAACAATAATAGCATTGAAACATTCAGGATGAATAATTTAAAACATAGATTCCAAAACCTCTTTATAATTTCATGCTTGATAAACTTTAAATCATATTCAAGTGTCTCAACAAGCCCATGTAGTTTTAGGATAAACCCCACGTACCTTAGTGACGATGAAATTGCAAAAAGATTGGACCTTTAAGATTAAATTCCTTGATTTCTTATGAAAAGCACTTGAATCTTGTTCTTAAGAATGGAAGAGGGCTTTGGATCGTAACTTGGATGATTTAGGGATTAGGGATTGTAAATAATGTGTTTAAAAATCCCTTATAATGTTTTGGAGTGATTAGGGACGGTTTAGGGGTGTGAAATGACTTCAACGCCCTTGATATAAGTCAAAATGGAGTATTTTTGGCACTTGGCAAGGACTTAGGTGGCACCCAGTCAATCGTACAAGCCAGGGTGGGCGACACCTTATCAATCACCTAAGTTTGGTTGGGCGGAGCCTAACCAATCGCACACCCTTACTACCTCTCACTAAAATGAGCATAACTTTTTATTCGGGTGTTGGATTAATGTGAATTTATATCATTGGAAAGATATTTCGAAGACCTTTCATTGGATATACAGTAGGTCCCCTAATTCGTTATATACAAAAAGTTATGGTCTCTTTAAGTTGACCCAAGTTTCGACGCTCACTCAAACTCGAACGATAGGAAAGTTTCCAACTCGTCCTTGGGTTAAGGGACCTCTATGATCTCAATTCATGCTCAACTAGATTCTCACACTACATAATTAATTAACACACTGTATTTGCACCGTATTTATGGTTTTTGGAACTTTTACGCAAAGGAATGACAGTTTACGTTCTAGCCCAAAATGCGGGGTGTTACATTATCTCCCCCTTGGGATGATTCGTCCCCAAATTATGGGTAGGGACTTCTTGAAACTCTAAAAGTGTAGAATAAAGAACGTAATATTGATTCGAACATCTTTCCTCAACAAAAAAACATGTAAAATCATCACACGATCTTTATGATAACCCCTAGGGAAAAGGGTAAACGTGAAACCCAATCTTCATGATAACCCCTAGGGAAATGGGTAAGCACAAAACCCGAGACAGCAAAACTTGACATCGATATGAATCTTGGCATATGTTTTATAGCACCTAATCAAAACATTGCAAAACATAACTTTTCTAAGAGTCCTCGGCCTGATTAAGATTGGTACAAAAGATGAGATAAGCTTCTCGCGGAACATATGAATATTACCATTCTCCGTCTTACAAGATACAACGAAAAGACTTAAACTTAGCAACACTACTTATCTATACCCTAACATTAATCAACATACTTCATCATTTCCAACTTACAATTATCCCGTAACACATCTAACCTCAAGAACTTGTGTCCCATCGTATAATACTTCTATGTTGAAGCCTAACTCGGAGGAAAGAGGTACTAATTTCAACTACGGGACCCCGTACTCTACATCACATCGAGAAATAATTTCACCTCATCACTATAATCAAACAACCTCAAGTCTTAATTCAAAGAATACTAACTGCATGGCATATTGGTTTGTATTTTCATCAATCACAAAATTTCAGCCTACCACTACTACACCCCACTTCATGAACATCTCCACTAAGACCTGCAAATTCAATAATTTTCACTAAGATTCTCGCCACATACTTCCCTCCTAACTATTTCACATAAAGAATATTCATCTCCTTTCTTCCCCTGCTCTTCTAACCTTAGCTCAAGAAATCGTATCAAAAATTTCACCTACAATGACATCTACTCCCCCACCTAACACACTTCTAAGCTTTCATAACCACTATCATACTAACATATAGAGGGTAATTAAAGGTCTGAGCAAGAGCATCATGAAAGGGAGTAGCACAATTCGATTATAACATATACTTATTGTCATACTCAAGGTGGGATATGAGTTGAAGATACGGTATAATCACAGAGTGTTTCATATCTCAAGTGTTTGGATCACAAGTAGAGAGTCGTTTGGCATAAAATCAACATAGTACGAGTTCTTAGGAAAATCACAGTAAGGAATATAAGAGCTTACATCGTGAGTCTTGTAACATGAGTGTGGAGTTCATGAAATCGACGATTTAGGCAAGGACTTCTACTCGAAGCTATCGCTTCCCATTTTTAGAACTGAAATAGTCATGAGTTCGCACACCTTTATCATTTTGGATAATACCGACATAAAATGAATCGTTAACATACGAAAAATAGTTCCTTAGAACCAATCATGATTTGGGACACAGATTTGTTGCTCATGAGCAACATAACATAGAGCTTGGATACTTAGAATATTGGATCATCGAGGGACATTATTTCTTCTATTTTGAAAGTCAGGACATGTCATGAGTTACATAGAGTACTCAAACCTTAGACATAGGTAGGACTTGGATACATAAAGTAAGGCATTAGCTGAGTGACCTTGTAGACTGAGTAGGAGGAGTTTGCTTGAATTGTAATAGATTTATCATGAATCTTACTTGAAACTTGACACCATAAGAATATTTGAGAACTACTTTAACTCATGATCTCCCTCTTAGATCAAAGTCATAATCCTAGAATTGCAGACATAACCTCTCATCAAATATATATCCACAACTCTCAACACAAGAGATATACCACAATACACATTACCGATGATCTCTACCGGATAAACTATACTATGTAGGACTTGTTCTCCGGAAATACTACTCTTACTTTCGCTAGCCTCCACAACCATCACCCTACAACCCATACTCACGTAAACGAGATGCGCCAACTATTCAAGGAACATGGAGAATAGTTGAAGTATTGAGCCTCCCTATATCCACACACCTAATCACAAAGGGGGTACCAACATACACATGAACACAAACTCCCCTCCATAGATTTTTTTTAGGGCACTAAATTCATTCTTATTCTAGAACATCCCCTTCAGGTGCACGAATCCTAATATTCTCCAAACCCCAAAGTCATCTATTTATGGATAACATTATCATGGGCATAGACAATCACGCTTCTAGGCACACAACACTTCATCTTCAACTCCCTAGAATACTTACCATTACACCTCTAATCACATTACTTGCATCTTAACAAAAATTGTAAAACTATACCAAAGGCGCATATTGCCCACTCATTTTCTCAATTCAACTCTAAATAACGCTATACAATAACTCCCCAAACTTCTCCATACCACAATTTCAAGAACACAAACTAGGTATGCAAAACACTTATACACATAAATACTAAACTTTCCCTTTTTTAAGTATACTCTGAAGGCATTGCTTTCCAAGAACGCTACTCTTAATTTTTCTTTTTTGCTATCCTCTATCATCATTAACTTACAACTCACAGTCCCATGAGCATACACAACCTCATTCCTTATCACATAAAAATCCAATCTCCACTACTTAACCTTCTAACATTAGAACGTTAATCACATAACTTATATCATAAAATCTTACATAATGCCATACTACCAAGGGGTGCAACTTATTCTTATATACTTACTCCTTTATCCTCTTAACGACTCACCCACAATTTATCATTCTAACACTAGTCCTCATATACCCATATACCTCACAATCACCACTTAAAACTTTTCATCAATTATCAACCTAGGCTCTTTCACAAATCACATCAAGCCTACTAATTCATTCTCACAAAACATACATCATTTATCTTAAGCTACTATTCTTACCACCACATTCTACATAACAATCACGTACCACCAGTGCAGCATGCAACATCTCATACTAGTCTATCAAATTGGGAAATCAATTCAAAATACTCATTTTATTTAACTACTACCTATAATCACAATCCCCTCCATAACATCACTATTATAGGTCAAAATCCACTATATACCTTCTCACATGAAGTACTAGTTTACAACCACTAAAGAAAAGAAGGTCAAGGGGATAAGGTAATATAATAGACATGGTCAACCTTAATCTTATTTTATAACCCTATACAATCTTATCTACATATTCTACTTTCTCACATCATACTACTTACCCAAGCATATATTTAGACTACCTTCAAATTCCACAAACAACAATGAGTCTATACTTATAACTTATTGGCAAATCTAAACATTTTTGTTCACAACCTACAAGGGATTTCTATAACCACCATAATCTTGAAAATTTAATAATCACTGCCAAACACTTCTTTTATTGAATACCTTACAATCTACAAATATTACTACCACATTAGCCTATCACTATAAAATGGCAAATCATCCCTCAATCAACGGTTATACAACTAAAAATATTTACTTATACAAAAGTCACCCTCTCTCTGACTTCTAACCTTGTGACTTCATATCACCAACTTCTTGGTCCAATCTCACTACCAATGGGTCATGACACTGACACTTTAACTTATACTACTACTCCGGTGGAAATATAGTTCCAACATTCTACTACACATTATTACCCTTATGCATGACATCTGCAACATAAATTTTGAAAAGGACTGAATAAACTTAATACCTCAGGCTGAAAAGTACGATTTCATCAGAATTAAAGTTTACACTAGAATCAATACACCTTAAAGCACTAACGAACTCTTCTCAAGTCCTTGCATAATTTTATAATATTTTATGACTCAATTGAAAAAGGACCACATCATTTGGATTCTAAGATTTTGTACTAAATCAGCTCAAAAATGAGACATATCTAAGAACATCAGAGTAAGAAAATAATTGGGATAACCTTACTTTCGTTAGGACAACATCATAGCACAACCTAGAGTATAAAAAAAGAATATTCTGACTCCACAGCACGAACTAGAACAGGAAGAAAGAGAAACATTCCTAAATGCCTTGTAGCCTCCCACTAATAAGTTTGCCACGCTACACACCCATAAACATGACTTTGCCTGATGTAATTTTGCAGACACCCTGGGACTATGAATCGTGCTCTGATACTAAGTTTTTCACGACCCAAGTCGGAGCTCTGATCGTGACGAGCATCCCAAACCACAAAGGCCTCGACGCCCTTCTCTGTCTTGTAATCATGCACATCATTCATACAATAAAGAAAAGATGTGGAAAATAAATCATCACGGAACCATGGTCATACTCTGAGTTCAATTTGATAATAAAGAAAGAAATCCAACAACATCTAAATAACATCTGAATCGGTCTGTAAAATCTCTACTACATACAAAAATAACAATTGTCTAAAACTGGGACAAGGCCCCCAGCGGACCTAAACCCAAAATAAATGACAAAGTCTGAAGGACATGGGCCTCCCGAAATAAAGAAGGCTCATTCACTGCATACTTCACTTTTTTCTGAAAACTCTATGGCTTAGCAGGACCTCTAGACTGAGCCTCAGACCCTGAAAGGTAGGGGGTCAATACAATTATATTGGTACACAGAGCAAATCCAAAAATAATTTTTATTCAACATAGATGAGAAAAGTTCAAAAATAGTCCATAAATATAACATATGATATGAAAGCACATGGGCATTTTTAAAAGACTCTAAACAATCATCCGAACTCTGTGTCAAACTCTTTATCTTACTTTTGAAAAAGATGGTACACCCTACAATCTATAATTCCATGGGCTATATGGAATCTGCCCTTGACTCGGTGGCCAAGCCTTCAATCCAAGTTTGCCGGAAGGATTAGAGTATCCATAAGGAGAGACACGCAAGATCACACAGCATGGTGCCAGGATCCTCAATCAAATCAACATGTCAAGGCAGTGCATAAGATCATAAAGCAGGGATCCTAACCATATTCCCAATTTGGAAATACATGAATCAAGGTACACAAGATCACAAAGCAGGGTACCATAATCCCATCTCGGCAAATCACGATTTCTAGCATAGAGTCTTTTAACTCGTACTTTCTTCGAGTAACCATATAAATCTCTTTAAGCCCATTTTTAACCTTTTATAAACACGCATCTTTCAAAGTAAAAATTTATATTCTTTTCTGTTCTGATTTACGATGGCATTTTCTGTATTCGTATCATCATACCAAGACTTGCAAGTCACATCTCTGAGCCATTAATAACATAATATAATCTCCTATTTCAAAACATAAGGTTTGGGACAACCATATCAATAAATTAATTCAAAGAACTTATGTAAACACATGCAAGAAACCTCTCTTTTTCAATATTTTAATAACATAAGGTGGTCATGTCAATTTACTCAAATGATATGAAATTCTTTCTCTTTAAAACAAGGATATAGTTATATCAATAAAATTCCTCTCATCATCTCTAAATCATGTTCAAATACTATGATACTAAGAAAGTCACTTTCAAATCATAAAACATGTATTTCAAATCATTTCTGATAAGATCATAAACTTCAATTCATCACAAGAGAGGGACATCATAATTATGCTCTCAATCAATCTTAAAAACTCAATTTCATACATATACATATAAGTATAAATCAGTTTAAGGGGAAATGCCTCAAGGCCAAAACAATAATAGGATTGAAACATTCAGGATGCATAATTTAAAACATAGATTCCAAAACCCCTTTATAATTTCATGCTTGATAAAGTTTAAATCATATACAAGTGTCACAACAAGTCCATGTAGTTTTAAGATAAACCCCACGTACCTTAGTGACGATGAAATTGCGAAAAGATTGGACCTTTAAGCTTGAATTCCTTCATTTCTTGTGAAAACCACTTGAATCTTGCTCTTGAGAATAGAAAAGGGCTTTGGATCATAACTTGGATGATTTAGGGCTTAGGGATTGTAAATAATGTGTTTAAAAATCCCTTATAACAATTTGGAGTGATTAGGGACGGTTTAGGGGTATGAAATGACTTCAACACCCTTGATATAAGTCAAAATAGAGTATTTTTAGCTCTTGGCAATGAATTAGGTGGAGCCCAGTCGATCTCACAAGCCAGGGTGGGTGACACCTTGTCAATCGCCAAAGTTTGGTTGGGCGGCGCCTAACCAATCGCACACCCTTATTGCCTCTCACTAAAATAAGAATAAAGTTTTGCTCTAGTATTGGATTAATGCAAATTTGGTATCATTGGAAAGCTATTTCGAAGAACTTTCATTTGATTTATTGTAAGCCCCCTAATTCGTTATATACAAAAAGTTATTATCAATTGAAGTTGACCCAAGTTTCGACGCTCACTCAAACTCGGACGGTAGGAAAGTTTCTAACTCGTCCTTGGGTTAAGGGGCCTCTATGATCTCAATTCATTCTCAACTAGATTCTCATACTACATAATTTATTAGCACACTATATTTGCACCAGATTTATGGCTTTTGGAACTTTTATATGAAGGAATGATGGTTTACATTCTAGCCCAAAATACGGGGTGTTACAGTACTGCTTGAACACATGGTTCATCAAGAATATGAAAGTTGTTGGGGTATTAGTAAGACCTAGTGACATAACTAAGAATTCAAAGTGACCATACCGAGTTCTGAAAGCTATTTTTGGAATGTCACATTCTCTGACTCTGAGCTGATGATAGCTTGATTTGAGGTCTATCGTAGAAAAGTAACTGGCACCCTGAAGTTGGTCAAACAAGTCATTGATTCTGGGAAGGGGATACTTGTTCTTGACCTTGACTTTATTCAAATGACGGTAATCAATATACATTCTAAGAGAATCGTCTTTCTTACGCATGTATAAAATTGGTACATCTCACAGAGATACACTAGGTCTGATGAACCCCTTATCTAGGAGATCCTTCAACTATTTTTTAAATTCTCTATGTTCTATAGGTTCCATTCTGTATGGCGGAATAGATATGGGATGAGTAACTAAAAGAAGGTCTATTCCAAAGTTGATTTCTCTTTTGGGAGAAACTTTGAGAAGATCTTCTAGAAACACGTTTGGGAATTCACATGCTACTGATACTGACTCAAGAGTAGGGGTTTCAGAGCTAGAGTCTTGGACTCGGAAGAGATGGTAGACACATCCCTTAGATATCATTTTACTTGCCCTAAGGTAGGAAACAAGCTGACCACTCAGTGTTGAAGTACTACCCCTCTACTCTAGGATGGGCTCATTCGGAAACTAAAACTGGACAATTTTGTTTCTACAGTCGACTGAGGCATAGCAGGAATGAAGACTATCCATGCTGAGAATGACGTCAAAATTGGTCATCTCTAATTCGATTAAGTCTGATGAAGTAACTTTGTAAAATACCAAAATTGGAAAGTTCAGATATACTCGTCGGGCTAAGATAGATTTACCCACTGGAGTAAAGACTGAGAAAGGCTCTGCTAGAATTTTGGGACTGACTTTGATTCAACATCTATATAAGGAGTAACATAGGACAAAGAAGCTCCTAGATCTAGTAAAGCATAAACAGGTAAATGATAAAATTGTAACATACCAGTGACCACATCAGAAGAACTTTTTAGATCCTGTCAGGACTGAAGGGTATAGAGTCTATTATTTGGGTATTGCCCACTGGTAGCACTAGAAGCGGCACCCTGCTGATTCGGGAAACCGGACCAAGCTGATAGACGGTTATGCCGAACCTGAGAACCTAATTGGGTATAATCTCTGACTCTATGGCCTGGCTTGCCATATCCGAAGCATACGTCACTACCAGCTCTGCAAACACCCTGATGGTTTTTATCACACTTCTAGTAGAGAGGATTTTTTTGGGCACTGCTAACACTACCCTAGGGTTTAGGGTCTGACTCCCTATCTCTGTTGCCATCTCTGAATTTTGGTATGGGAGCACTAGCTAAGGACAAAGCTAGAACTGAGGATTTCGAACAAAACTGAGAATGATTCCCACCCTCTAACTTAGGCTGAGCAAATTTAAAACTACCTGTTCTTGCTTTCTTGTTCTCCCTCTCCTTTTCCCTATTCTTAGCCTCCTCTATCTGCTGAGCATGGACCATAAACATGGATATGTCTATCCCCTTAATCAACATTGCGGTCCTATACTCCTTGACCACACTATTAGACATGCCATACACAAACTTACTCATCCTAGACTAGCTATCTGCCACCACATGAGGAGCGTATCTAGCTAATTGAGTAAACTTGAGAGAATACTCTTTCACTGTCATGTTTCCCTGCTTCAGGTTAATAAATTCTAGAACCTTTGCTTTCCTCAACTCCAACAGAAAGAACCTATCCAAAAAAAGCAGTGGCAAACTCCTCCCACTCTATGGTCCCTGCATCTGCGGCCTTCAGGCTTTCCACTTTTTAAACCATGAGTGAGACACATCCTAAAACTGATATGAAGCTAACTCGGCACTCTCACTAGATGTCACCCCCATAATATCTGTAACTTTCTGCATCTAATCAAGAAATTTTTGAGGGTCCTCATCTGACTTAGACCCAGTAAAAGATCGAGGGTTCATTTGGGTAAAGTCCTGAATCCTGGCTACAATAGTATTGGCCACTGGGTTGGCTAGAATGAGAGTTGAGCATTCATTCTGGGCTGCTACAGAATAAGCTAGGGTGGTAAAAGCTGCTCTGAATTTAGCGTGGGAGACATGTTCGTCCAGGGGATCCGACTGGATGGGCTGAGGTGTTGGCTGGTCCCCCGTTCTCTTCCCTTAGTCCTCTTTGAAGGCATATTCTGTAAATGGAAGAGAAACTTTGCATTAGACTGGTAGTTTAACTGGAGCTCGTGATCACTCGCACGACATGAATACTGAAAGAAAGGAAACTTTTCCTAAAACATCTAACAGCCTCCTGTCCATAAGTGTGGTGCGCTACACACCCATGCACAAAACTCTACTAGATGCAACTTTCAGACTTCTTAGGACTCTGTTGAACCTTAGGCTCTGATACCAAGTTTGTAACTCCCCGAGTATGTACCCTGAACACTACACAGTATTTATAATCCCAAAGGACCACAAGCTAACCCATGACTGGTACCTGCTACAATAACTGCATAACAATACTGTAAAATACAGAATTTAGGTGGAAATATCCATAAGGTTCAAAACTGAAAATCAATTATTGAATACTGAAAATAATACTATAAACTAAACATCCGTCTAAAAAATTACTCTAGTCTTAAAAGTCTCTACTATCTGAACAAGGAGTTGATGGGACATGTCCCCAACTAACTCTGACTACTGAAATAAACTAAGTACTAAAATACTGGAATAATAAATTTATCCTCGAACAATGAGGACTCACCACTAGTCTGCGACTGATGGATCGGGCTGCTAAGTATGATTGGGAGCCTATGCGTCTAAACCCATGATATAAGACATCATAGTGCAAAAGAAAGGTATGCATCAGTACTTTGAATATACAGGTATGCTAAGTGAGGTAGGCTGAGATGCATAGGTTCATATACATGAACAATACTGATTGAGTAACATAAGTATAACTGAATGAGATTACAAGCATGCATATGTTAACTGTAACTGTGGTCATGGTACACTAAATACGAAGTTCTGAATCACTTGTTTACTGATATCTGAGTTTACTGATACTTTATTTCTATTAACTGAGTGATTGTATCTGAAAGTGCTGATTCTATGGAACTAATCTAAGTTCCATACTGAACTGAGTGACTGTATCTAATAGTCCTGATTCTGTGGAACTATTCTGAGTTCCGTACTGAACTGAGTGACTATATCTAACAATCCTGATTTTTGTAGAACTGAACTGAGTTCTATTCTGAAGACTGAAACTGAGACTGTAGGAGGTAATTATCTAACCGACATGCCGCTCTCTGATCTGATTGAGGTCCAACCGGTAACCCTGGCTAAAAGGGTGTCAGTACCGTGTTACGGGTAAAGACAAGTTGAGTCAGCCTTATCTAGCAGGTGCTCTGAATGAGAACGGTGGTACCCTCAACTGGTAGGTTAATGTCTCAACCTACGCTGGCTACGTAGTTCTGGAATATAAGGACTGCTTCTAAGGATCACACCCTCTACTGGCAGGTGATTCCCCATCCTTGGGTTCACTCGATGTTGAATCCTACTCCCAACTGAACAGATACTAGACCGAATTCTAAACTATTATAGGCTGGACTGAACTGTGACTGATCATGTTAACTGACTAGGCAGAACTGAGTTCACTGGATTCTGAACTGATTACTAACTGAGTTCTGAACTGATTACTGAACCACCGATCGTGATATGAATGATATTATTCTGTAACTGACACTGGCTCTAGATATACAGCTAAATTGTCAGGTATTAAATACCCTCAGGACTCGATAGCATGAAAAGTAAATCACTGCATAACTTTTGCAGTATAATGGTACCAGCTTGCTAATAATACATTCACTTAGACATTTTTGTCAAACACTTGATATACATGAGCTTGTGCATGATTGAAATCACATAATAACATGATATACTTAGACTATTCAAATCACATAAACATTTTGACAAACACTTGGGGAGCATTGGTATTTCATATATCACTAAACATGTAGTAATATCATGGATTCTACATTCAACTTACAATTCAAGAGTTTGACATGTAGTTTACAAAATTCAATTCACAATTAAATAGTGTGCATGAAACTTAGGACAAATCATGGAATTAGATCACCATTAACATCATAATCATTGATACATTCAAAATCCAACATGAAATCAATTAACTTGTATTTTAAAAGAGTTTTTTGAACTCCAGTGGAAGGAAACCCTTGGATGAACACTTCACATACCTTGGTATTCAAATTTGCGAGGAATGATGGAGTGTTCTTGAAGGCTGAATCTTGAATTGGGAATCCTAGGATTTGTTTCTTGAGAAATTTTGCCTCTAAAGGGGCTTAATCTCGTGTTTTGGGGGATGACATAGGGTGAAAAAAGACCCAATTACCCTTGAGGATGCGACTTTTTAATGACTGAAAACTGATTTAGCGACGCGTCGAGTCCTCATTGGTTCACTGGAATTTGTACTGGGAGCTGGAGGAAAATATTCATTGGCGCGATGGGCGACGCGACGCATCGATCACGTCGATCCACTGGTTTGAGCTTTCAAATGTGATCCAAATGAAGTCCGAAAAATCCAAAACTTGTCTGGGAACACCCACTAACATTCCTGATCAGGATTCAACCTAAAAATCATTACTTTAAGGTCATGAGGGTCGTGAAATAGAGTCGCCAACCTATGAAGGCTAAAATAACACTAAGTCTGAATACTTAGCTAAAATTTTTTTAGTCTGGGACCCCTTAACAAGCTTTAAAGGACTGAGTTAAGCTTAGGATTTTTACGGGGTCTTACATTAGCTAATGCAACAATTATAAATATTTAGAGAATAATAAAGAGATTTTTAGAGTTTAATATATTCAATAGAGTATGAGAATATTTGTAAGAAAAAAATAGGTATAAGGGGTATTTATAGTGAAAATTTGTTAAGGGAGATGGTGGCGTACTTTGGAAGGGTTTTGAGGTGGGGTGGGGTGGGGTGGGGGGCTCAAAATAGCCGCTCATTGGCAACCCCCAACGGCTATATTAACGTTACTTAATTAAAAAATAAATTAATTAAAATCCGACCCTTTACCGAGCAGGCTCTAGACTGAATCGGGTTAATTAGTACCGGGTCTACCGAAAAAAAATCCACGGTATGCACCGGTAATGGGTTTCAGTACCCAACGAACTGGTACCGTAGCGGGACATACCTGGAACCGAACCATTCGAAGGTCCGGTACCGTTGCCAGCCTTACGTATCCCCAATAGATTGATTTAGATCTATCAGTCTGTCATTAGATCTAAGGGTTCAACCCTAGACAAACGATGAAAACTGTCAAGCTGGAGTACCATAGACACCAAAGAAAATAAACATTTTGCCTTCCATTTGAATTTAGTTCCAAATTACTCTTATTATGAGGGGACCAGCTTTTCTTACTCTAAATTCACTAACAACCAAATTTCAGAATATCTCATGGGGATCCAAACATACGAACTTTGAATCCAAAAAAAAAAAAAAAAAACATCATCAAACATGTTGGAGTATTAGTAGCGAAATTTAGATTTTTGAAGCATAGTAATAACTATTAGCAAGAATAATTTAGCAAAATGAAAACATAATTGATGCTTCCTTAAGGTAGTGCAAAATGTATTGCGGATAAGTAAAAGAGAACAAATAATGTACTACTTTTTTTTCTCCAACTCTCGCACCGCTACAATAGATGATCTAAAAATACTGAGGATAAATGGTAATTCGAGGGGATATAACAGGGTAACTTAAACAAATAACTGATAGTCTGAATTTCAAGTTCAGGTTTCCAACCTGAAACAAAAATCATGTCTCTTATCAGAAAAATTTAAATTTTCTACCCAGTGATGAATAGGATCTATAAGTATCAGGTTACTCTTGCTATGGAAAATAATAACTGGGAAAAGACATTGTGCGAGTGGATTTGGGGGGGGGGGAGGGCTATGAACCTGGTTCTTGGAATCAAAGCTTCAAAACACAGGGAATGTCAGACGTGACATCTTATACATAGCAAATCACACAGTGCTCCATTTTGCGAGAACTGACGCAAACACATAGTCCAATGGAAATGCAAGGGCAATAGAACATGTAAATGAATCCTTTGCCTGAGAGAATCCAGCAGGCAATGAAAAGAGAAAGTGGTCTAATCAAACCAATTCTATGCCTGCTTCTCTAACTGAATCAATAACTGCTTTGACCTTTCCATGGTATCTTTGTTCTCTCTTAAAGAAAACAGATATCGCAGGAACTCCCTTAGCCTGTAACCGCTCTCCCAACAACTTACCTATTTTTGCTGCAGCAGCAACATCTCTAGTATTTTCTTTTGGTTCTACCATGGCAAGCCTTAAGCCTTTCTCTTGTGTGCTTGCAGAAGCAGCCACTGTTGCTGTTGGTGTGTGAACTACTTAAGCATTTACTTGTTTGTGAAGTACATCCTCAGCACGTAAGGTTTGAGAAACTTCGTCACTCTGTCAGGTCTAACTGGTGGAGGAATCACCATTTCTGCTTGAGGAAGCAAAGATATATCAAAAAAAGTATCATCAAGGAGGTTAACTGAAATATGAAAAGATAACAGATAGAGCTCAACATTCAGGAAGTACTTCTCATCTGCGAGAAATGCAGTTTTAACAGACAGCGCGCTAAAGTTGAGTACAACGCAACCGTCTATATGATGGCTTCATAGAGTTAAGAGACAAATCAACCAAAAAAAGAAAAGAGTTAAGCAAGATTTACAACTTGACATTACGGACAAGCAAGAACCACCTAGTGTTCGGAGCCAAGTAATGAGGATTTGACCGTTAGAAGACAAAATAGTTGGTCAATCCACAGATCTACTCTTAGACGGTACCCATTTCCTCCAAAATTTTGATGCTCCTCTTATATATACATACATATATATATGTGTGTATATATATATATATATATCTATATCTATAATCTATAATCTATAATCTATAATTTATAATCTGTAATCTATATCTATATCTATCCATATCTATATCTATATCTATATCTATAATCTATCTATAATCTATAATCTATAATCTATAATATATTAAAAGTGTGAAACCGTGATTTGAATATCTATAATCTATCTATAATCTATAATCTATAATATATAATCTATAATATATTAAAAGTGTAAAACCGTGATTTGAACTTTTTACTCTTTTTTAGACAAAATTATCTTTTCACTATTTTCTTCCTTATAAAAGTGATTGAAACTTTTTGTCCTTCATTAAAAGACTCTTTTTTAGACAAAATTATTTTTCACTATTTTCTTCAATTTAATATTTAATTTTTTTTATTATATTAACTAGACTCCTAAATATATAGGATTCTAAAATACGTGGGAGGAGAATAAATTAATTCTTAAATTGAAAGTCCTAAAATATATGGTAAGAGATTCTAGATTTGTTCAATTCACTGTGTGTTCGATGTTCTCAATATGATCATGGAGAAGTTTTCTCCCGGACAATAGCAAGTGAAAAAAAAAGGTATGATCAACTTTGGTGCAAACTAGACTATGTTTACCCACTATTTTAATTCATATTTTTTAGTTTTGTGCAAGAGTTTTAGGGATTAGATCTCCCTTCTGCTATTATTTTTTTCATTAATCTTCAATAGACGTATTTGATATTTGTCATGCGAATAAAAGAACTGAAATTATTTTATTGTTCATCATAAATTTTTTTAATGATAATATTTTTTACAATTTCTTACTATTGAAGTTATCGTAGGATAAGGAGAAGATAAAGTGCACACAAATCTTATTCCTATCTCATGAAGATAAAGAGGTCATTTTTGAAAGATCCTGAATCAGGTAAAATTGAGTTTGTGTAGTTACATCTCAAAATTATTTATAATGATAGTAAACTTGGTGTCTTATTCCACTTATCCCTGAGATAGATCATACTCCCCAAAATCACAAAATTGACCAATGTAATAGAGAAGCTACAAGCATTTCCACAAAATTGCACGAAAATATTCTTATGTTTGAACATGCCTCACATTAAGTTTCAGAAGCTCAATATAAATCAAAATGGAAAAGAAGGTTTTCCAAACTAGCAATATGTATCTACACAATATGAATTTAGATCAGAAACCATATTTGAGAAAAGAAGTAAAATTGTTGAGTATATTGCGAAAGAGAGAGCCTGTCTGTGGCAATAGCTGAGCCCCTGCAAACATTCAAGAATATATACAGCAGCTAGAGGATTAGGTTTGTTTTGTTTTCTAAGCTTTAGTTTTACTGTATCGATGTAGAAGAGGTGAGCAAGCTACACAACTTTGGTCAATTTTTGTTAGTAACATTTACATGCACTTACCATTAAATATGTGGAAGAAAATTCACTTGATATGACTATTATTTTTATTAGATTCATGTATTTAGTGTTATGAATGTTATAAACTCTATTTGGGTGAGTAGATAGACGATGAAGGGGGTTCAATTGAAAAATTATAATATTTTCTTCGTAATTGTTACATTTCACTTTTTGAGAGTCGATTTGATTAGTTTTTATAACTATAGCAGGGGCGGTTCAAGCACTCCGATGGCCTAAGACGAAAATTAAAATGAGGCCTTAAATTTTTAAGAAAAATAAATATATATTTTTATGAAGTCTATAATTTAAATATTTTGAGATGCAAAGATGTTAATACTTTTTTAAAGTTGATTTATTCCAATAATTCTTTTTTCGCTAATATAACTAATGCATTTAATTTTTCTTAAGACAGTACTTTAAAATTTAAATACATCAAACTTCTTATAATTCTTTACTTTTATACAAGAAGTTTATTTTTCCTACTAATAGTACTTCATAATTTCTTTTACAAAAAAGCTTATAATCTATTATTATTTAAAAAAAAAATGAAGCCCCTTAAATTTAAGGGCCTAATGCGATTGTCTATTTTTTCAAGGGCAAAATTTAGATATAGCATATTTAAGAGCCTAATTATTAGTTTTATAGCAACAGTTTGATAATTACATTTTATAACAACTTATGTTTTGTATTTTTAAAAAATGTTGCTGGAAAAATACATGTACAAAAAAATTACTGCACTTAAGTAACTGAAATTAGTTGAGCTATATATGGTATAATTACCAATCAAGTAATTATGTAGATTCTTTTCCCATTTAAAACTCTTAAAAACGTGACTTCCGTTATAACTTGAGAATTCAAATTTCAGTTTTTCCCCATTAACAGCTGCACCTTTTCTTAGCAATTTGTTCGAAACTTACCCTGTTTTGCTGAATTAAAATGGACTGATTCTTCTTCAAAATCAACAGAAATTGCAAAATGATGCAGTAATTTGATTGAATCAAATTCAATTGTTGGTTCATCTGTTCCATTTGTTTGAATTCAACTGTCAGTTGAAAATACAACCATTACTACTGTTTAAGGTACATAATCATTTTTGTTATTCAGTTCATTTTTTTTTAACATTACTGATGTGCCTATCAAGTTTTGATTGTCGAACGTAATTTTTATGTGAAAAATTGAAAAACAAGTTCGAGTTAGATTCAAGGCAGCAGTAAAGTTGGAATTCAAGTATCCGTTACAAATTTCAGCTTTAAAGGTGTTTTAATGGAAAAAAATCAATATTTGAATAATGTTTTAAAGATCGTTTGTTGCTATTTTTATTGTGTTAACAGTAGAACAAATCGTAAACAACTTTTGAATTGAAGTTGATTCAATTTTTTTCTGAAATACTATATAAATGAATGATCGAATGTATCTGTTGATTTTGATGATATGGTATGAACTCATACAAAAGTATAAAATATCTGCCGCATATGTATTTTTTATTTACTTAATGTTAACACTGCATATGTATTTTTGCTCTGTTGTCGGAATTCTATAGTATAAATGTATATTTGAAAAGATATTTTACTTTAACAAAATATAGTGTAAATATATTTTTAAAATTCAGTTGCTGGCTATGTAACTTTGTTTGCACTTAAATCTGAAAAGTCCGTGTTATAACAAGTGACATTTGAAAAATATGTGTAAAACATATCAAATTACAAATTATGTATGTTTCAGATGTATTTTTTTGACATGCTTAATGTTAACACTGCATATGTATTTTTGATATGATTTATGTGAACATTGCATATGTATTTTTGTTTTGCTTTTTTGGAATTTTAGAATATAAGTGTATATGTGAAAATATATTTCGTACCTATTTTACTTCCGTTTGATGCAGTATTTTCTGTATTTGGTTGAAAACTTTTGCTTTGTTTGTATGTAACTTTAAACAAATATTGTATAAAATGTATTTTATAAATTGAGATGTTAGCTGGGTAACTTTGTCTGCACTTAAAGCTGTAAATAATGTGCTAAAATAAATGATATTTGACAAATATGTATATTTGTTTATTTATTGATTAAATCAAGTAGAAATGGGAAGCATACCAGTCCTTGTGAAGCACTCTAGCTGATGGACGTACGAAAAGAACTTCGAAGAATATGTCACTGATGCTATACTATTGAGCACATCAGCAACATTCGTTGACCTGCATGCTGTTTTGGCATCTCACTTAAGTGTGGATTTAACCAGAAAATGTATTTTAGTGGAATATTAAATCACTGCTAATGCAGTGCAGATAAAAATATATAACAATATGGGTTTGAAGGTGTTTATATTGTAGAAAAAGCTTATACAAACATGAATTATCTTTCTTTATATGTAAGCATTTTGGATAAAGTTGTAGGGAACAACTTGGAAAGTTTATCTATATGTATTGCTGAAAGAGATATCAATTGTAACAACTTTCAAACAGTGATAAATACAACAAATGAAGGAGCTTTGGTGGTTTGTGAAGATACACAAGCATTAGAATTTTTTTGAGATGGATACTATTGAGGTTATTATCTCAGACCCACATCACAAGCATGTTGAGGACAATCAGGTTTACTTGAAAAAAAAATTTTAAGTCAGTCATGAAGGACTATGCAATTAGGGAAAAGTTTCAAACGCGCAGTAAAAGGTCTAGTAAGAAAACGTACGTACATTCTATATCACTATGATTTTGTTAAATATTACTTTGAATATGTATTTTGAATATATTTAATCATGTTTGATGTAGTTATACATTGTTTTGCAAATCAAGAAACTGCGAGTTCTTAATGTGTGCATCAGGCATGAGAGACACTGGAATGTTTAGAATTAGAAGATTCATACCTGAACATACTTGCCCAGTGAAGGATAAGATCTATCCAGAGGTTCATGCAACTAGTATGTTGATAGTTGGTATGGTTAAACAGAAATTCAAAAACCACAAATGAAAATACAGCGCGATGAAAATAAAAAATGACATGAAGGAAGATTTTGGTATGGATTTGACATACACTTTATGTTGGAGGGCCAAGGAAAGAGCGTTAGAAGAGTTGAGGGGTAAGCCATCAGCATCTTATGGGAAACTGCCATCATTCTTATATGTGCTGAATACTACTTATCCGGAGTCACATATAAGAATGAAGAAGACAGATGATAATGCGTTCTTGTATGTATTTATCGCTCTACATGCATTCATTAAAGGATTCGATCATTGTAGACCAGTCGTAGTTGTTGATGCTAGTTATCTGAGAGGAATGTATACTGGGCATTTGTAACAGCATGTACAACGGACAGAGCAGGTTAGTATCATTTAATAATAATTACATTGTATAACTGGTTGTATTTTTTTGTATTTTTGCTGTTGACTTGAAAAATAAATATATCCAATTCATATATACATATTTGTATGTAATTACTTATATTTCAAAGTTTTCGGAATGAAACATGTAAAATTGATTATGTTTGATAGTTAGGTGCAAGTATATTTTATTATATGTAATTGATACCATTTTTGATAGATAAAATATACATTTTAATTGACCTATATTTGTAATAAATACATATGCAGTTCCTAACTGTATTTAAATTGGCCTGCGCAGATTTTTTTATATGTGTAGTTTATTTTTTTTTTTTTGGCATATGGTGTGCTTGATTCTGAAAATGATGAATTATGTATACAGGTCATATATTTCCTTTGGCATATGGTGTGCTTGATTCTGAAAATGATGCATCTTTAACGTGGTTCTTCGAGAATCTAAAGGAAGCGTATGGGGTTAGACAAAATATTTGTGTTGTGTCTGATAGGAATCCAAGCATCATAAAGGCTGTTAGTGATGTGTACGAAGATGTTCCACATTAGTCATGTATATGGCATCTATGGGGTAATGTGAAAAAACTTTACAGAAAGTCACACGATGCATTATCGGAGATCTTTTACACAATGGCCAAATCATATTCAAAGTCACAATTTCATATGTTAATGAAAAAAGTTGAGGCTGCTGATATGAGGGTGAAGAAATATTTGAAATTGGCGGATTACGAAAAGTGGGCTAGGTCGTATGCAACAGTTCACCAAGGATGGACTTTAACTTAAAATATTATGGAGTCAATAAATAGAGTGCTTGTATCAGCTAGAGAACTGTCAATTTATGACTTTCTTGAGGAAGTTTGAATACTGTTTGCAAAATGGAATTGTGCAAATAGGCAGGAGGCTTCATATACATTCACAACACTCATTGGAAAGTTTAATGACATAATCAGTGAGAACGAGGCTTTGTGTACCCATATGGCGGTATGACATTATTTGGCTGCTCTGTACAAAAGTGCTCTGCATATGTATTTTTGTTGCATAAGTTTTTTTTTCAAAAATGCTAGTGTGCTTACAACATATCATGAAATATGGAATTCATCTTTTTGTATCAGTGCATTTAATTTTTTATTTTTATTTCAGGTTGTACCGGCCATAGAATATATGTATACGGTACACGACAAAAAAAAGCACTTCATTGTTTGCATCAAGGAAAAAAAGTGCTCATGTAATGCTTTTCAAATAGATGAGATACCATGTGCACATGCTTGTGCGGTGTTGGAGAAATTTTTTTTTGAAAAGGGGTCATACTGTTCTGATTTGCTTAAACCAAAAACTATTTTTAAGACATATGATGTTCCAATCTACCCGTTGCCACACAACGATGACTGAATAATTCCAGAGAATATACGCGATGAAATAGTACTGCCTCCAAAATTCAAAAGACCTCTAGGAAGACCTGCAAAGAAGGATCCTGGCAAATCAGGTCGGGATATGTTTGGAAAGAAGAATATCAACTCATGCGGTGGTTGTGGGGCTAAGGGTCACAATAGGCATTCTTGTAGGAAATATCACAAATGATACATTTCTTTTTCTATATTATTTCTTGAAACATTTTTTTTCATTTTTTATAATGATGAACTAATTCAGTTTAGTTAATGCATTTATGAATCATTTGACAATTGAAGACAGTAATATTTGAATAATGGAGCTATATATGTTTCAAAAGCTGTACATTACACATGTATTTTCTAGCATCAGTTCATATGTATTTTGACATAGTAAATATATTTTAGGTTAAAGGTGTTAACTTTGATTAACCAAACAAGTATATGATTCCTAATTGTTCAAGTGTTTAAATATATGTGACATATTTGCAAATATATGTTTGAATTGCATAATGTTATTACTGCATATGTATTTAAATTGTAAAAATACATTTGATGTATAATCCATATGTATTTTTAATAAAAATATCATCAGTGCATATGTATTTTGTAACTAAAATCAAATCTATAACTTCATATGTATTTTCTTGGCAAATATTTTTAATGTATAGTCCATATGTATTTTGTAGCTAATATCAACACTGTATATTTATTTTGTAAATAACTACGATAATTTTTCAAATTTTACTTTAATTTAAATCCTAATTTATAGGAATACATCCTCAAAATTCATATAAGGTATGTTGCAGTTGTATTTTTGTAATGTTTGATTCTAACATTTCATATGTATTTTTATGCAGAAAAACAATTGATTTATACAACATATGTATTTTTCTGCATAATATGAAAACTACATATGTACTTTTTTAACTAAATCTCAAAGTAAAAGGTAGAACTCCGTAAATCTCACACTACATGTTATATTTAACAATATAGGAAGGTGGTGAAAAACTTTAAAGAACAACAACAACATAGTAAAATACATATTATGAATGTTCCATATGTATTTTTGCAATATTTGATTTTAACACTGCATATGTATTTTTAGGTTAAATAAAATTGATTTATACGACATATATATTTTTAAACATAATATAAAAACTACGTAAGTTTTTTTTAACAATATCTCATAGTAAATGGTAGAACTCCATGAAATAGAACCAATTCAAAACATAAAAAGTAGTCTGTACAATCAAAACCTACATCCATAAACTAGTTTCTAAAATACAAAAAGTCAAAAATCCATCAACCATCATACATCAACAACTTCAGTGACACTAGTTATTCTATTTTGCCTTGCAAGCCTCAATGGTGCTTCGACATCACTAATGACATTTGCTTCTTGTTTTCGGATCCCATAGTCACACAAAAGTGCAGCATATCTTGTACGGAGTGCGTTGGGGTCAAACTCAGTCGCAATAACTTTGTGACCATAAGAAAAAGTTTCATTTTTCAGGAGGGTCCTGAACATAAAGTAAAATTCTATTTTTCAGAAGGGTCCTGAACAGAAAGTAAAGTCCCATTTTTCAGGAGGGTCCTGAACAGAAAGTAAAATCCCATTTTTCAGGAGGGTCCTGAACATAAAGTAAAATCTCATTTTTCAGGAAGGTCCTGAACAGAAAGTAAATTCCCATTTTTTAGGAGAGTCCTGAACGTGAAGTAAATTCTCATTTTCCAAGAGGGTCCTAAACTAAAAGTAAAATCTCATTTTTCAAGAGGATCCTGAATATAAAGTAATTTGGTGAAGATGATGGACATTTTTGTGGAGCTTGCACATGCCATTGCAGGTAAGAAGGGGTTTGTTCATATGGTTGTCCACTATATACTGGGTAAGGAGGGGGTAAAATGGTATATGGTGGGTTTTTCGGAGGGTAGTAATGGTGGGGAGGAATATATAGAGCTTGGAAATAGGCTTGGGCTATGGATTGGGGATAGGGGCGAGGCGGTCTTTTGGGATAGGAATGGGGTCCAACAACAATGGTTGCCACGTCCTCTTTCTTCTTTTAATATCTGAATGCACCAGATCCACCTTGAATACTTGTGTGGTGGCTTTCAACGCGGAAAAACTCACTATTCGGCCGGTTTTGATTCCGTCCTCTATTATCTGTTCCATTTGGAAGACTTCAATAATAAACTTTCCCATTGCTGGAAGTAAATGTTGAAAATAGGTCTCATCCTGTGCCTGAATGAAGACCTCTACTAGATCACTTTCCTTAATTGGAGGCTTTACCCTGGCGGCCTGTTCACGCCACCTAATTGCATATTCCCTAAGGCCTTTAGTTCTTTTCTTCTTCATGTTGACTAAGGATTTTTTTGTCCGAAATCAGGTTGACGTTATACTAAAATTATTGCATAAACTCAGAAGCTAAGTCATCCCAACTATTCCACTTGTCGATATCTTGATCGACAAACCATTCTGAAGCCAGATCAGAAAGACTCTCGCCAAAGAAAGCCATGAGAAACTATTTTCTTCCCCATGCAGCCCTCAATTGGATGCAATAACATCTCAAGTGTGCCACGGGATCACCGTGCCTAGCATACTTCTCGAACTTGGGCATTTTAAAACTGAGGGAAAGGTTGACGTCTGGGAACATGCAAAGATCTTTATAGGAAACACTCTTATAAACTCCGATTCCATGCAAATTCCTCATAGCCTATTCCAAACTTTTCAATTTCTACGCTGACTTTCTGTTCCTCTGTTGCGACGAGTTTCTCTGTATCAAATGGAAATGTAGGAGGCTGAGTGTACCCATAGGTTCATTCATTCTCAAAGTAGGCTCCAGGGCATAATACTGACTATCTGTAACCTTTAATACCGGCTCACTGGAAGACCGAGAAAGCCCCATTATCTGACACATAACATAGAACACCGGTGTGATCGGTGGTACCGGCTGAGCAGCGGGTCTTGGTTGGGGAGCTGCCAAGGGCACACTGAAGTGCCAGGATAATAATGTCGCGGAGTGAATCCTAGTGCGTGCTCAGGTGATTCAGTAGGAGCAGAGAATTGCGCCTGAGAGAGCGGTGAGCAATTAAAGATATTCCCAAGACCTTCAGGGAGTGAAGGAGGAGGCATGCCACTAGCCCATGCTCGGTGCAAATCTATTAATTGTTGCCTGAGCCTTACTACCTCATCATTGCGTTCTGAACTTTCTTCCCAAGGATCCTGATCTGGGTCAATGAGCGAATTTTCAATCTCCCTGCTAGCCATTGCGAGCTTTGCTTTTTGATCTAGTAAAGTACGGGTGACTAGCCAGAGTGTTGCAAACCTACTACTGTTATCTAAAAGAATATGCTCATCAAAGACAACACTCATTAGGATTAGGCCATGCAACAAGCATGGGAATCACATTGGTAAAATTGTCCTAAATTCAATGTTCATTTCTACAAGCCTTTGAGGGTAGCAAGGTCATTTTAACATCATCTCGATTTCTATCTACATTCATTTGCTTCTTTCCTCCAAACACACCTCTTTTCTTCGCCCTTATTTTCCTCTTTTTTTTTGTATCAGTCTCTGTTTTTCCCTTTCTAATCTCATCATCCTTTCTTTCTTTTATTCTCTCGCAGTTTACCTTTATTTTATCATTCTTTATGGCTTTTTCTTTTCTTTAAAAGAGGAAAAATAATTAAAAACAAATGAAACAAAATGATTAGATCGAACCCAAAAGTAGGTTGCCTACGTATCATGTTGTACATGAATTAGATCTTGCATAGTTCGGGATGCATATGCATAAACATCACATGATTGAAGAAGTTTTTTTTTTCACAAAAAATGAAAACAAACAAACGAAAGAAAAAGGTAACATCAAAACATTTCGACGAAAGAAACAATAAAACATACAATGAAATTAAGACAACCTCGATACTAATCAGCAAATACAAAACAACATTCTAGACCCCTAAGACGACATACGTGAAATTACTAATAAAGACCATAATATCAAAATAACTTGACTCCGACTTAACACAAACACCACCCTACAATGACAGAAACATAAAAGACTCAAACTAAATAAAGATAAGAAATGCTCTTTCAAACTGGTGCTTTGTGTGACGTCCCTGGGTGAGATAAACCCGTCTGTGAAGTCTCCACTTTTCCACTCAGACTTTGCAACATATCCTGCAACGAAGACTTGACACTCGGGAACAAACTTCTCGCCTGTATCCCTGCCTCTTGGAGATTACACCCGAAAAGGTTTTTTTGACACCCATCCATAGTTATGATCAAACGTGATAGCTGAACTCTTAAAAACTCCACCTTGGCACCCGGATCTTCCTGCTCATCGTCCTCTACCATGATTGCTTCCCGTATTCGCCCTCTAAGTTGGGCTGGTAAGGGTCTACTAATGCCACGGGGTAGAGATTGTAGCCATATTTCATAGTTTAGAGTGCACCCTAGATTTTCCTCAAGAGTATCGACACCTAGCTTTATCGCGTTATTCCAAAATTTCTCATATTTGCTTTCCCCCACGACTTGGTCTTTAAAGTACTCTATATCTTTTAGAAGGTCCATTATTGGGGGGACGTCTTGCATCCTACCCAAATGACGTATCACCCTTCTTGGACTGTAAGGCCTAGTGCAGTTAAGTCCTATCAAAACCAGAAAGAGTTGCATTTGAGATCCAATCAAGATTTTCTTAGGATGAAACCACATATAGGACCAAAGGATATTGTCCGGAGTTCTTGATTCGAGAAATACGATCCAGGAATTGACTCCCATAGGAAAAAAAAATTTATCAAAACGCATTCTCTCTTGCATGGCTTGCACTCAATCATTCAGACAACGGTCGATCATATATTCTTTAATCAAAGAAGGCATAAGCAAATGCTCCATCATCCACAACTGTAATATCAGATTACTCCCCTCAAAAAATCGTACCCCTCCTTTTACTTCAGTTAAAGCCTTATTTATTTCTGTTAAGATCATTGGAACAATGGTGACCTCATCTTTTTTCTTGAATTAAGCTATCACCATTGATTATAGACGAGTATTTTGATACATCTCTCATCTAACGGGAATACTAAGATGCCCAACAAAGCCAGACAGATAACCTCAAGACGACGTCGTTCCCAGTTTTTTTGGTAGTACAGAATTCATCCCAAAAGCAGTCGAAACCCTCTAAGGACCCAAATCTAGCAACCAAATAGTCCAAAGAAATCCAAGATTGTTTGAGATATCTCAGATGCTTGTTATCTTTCAATCCACAGAGTCGAAGAAATCTCTTACGAGTATGATTAACGGCTAAAATCATTTGCTGACCCATATAAGTCAATTGAAACAAACGAGATATTTCTGCCAGGGTAGGAGTCAATTCACAACTTCTGAACCTAAACACCAAATTGTTTAGATCCCAAAAAGTCAACGAAGCTTCTATTAGATCCGGACGGGGCGTGAGATCCATGAGTGCTACAAGATTGCCTAATAATTTCCTCACTTCGTGCTTTTCAGAGTATTTGAACGTGCCCCACCACTTGATCAACTTTTTTGGGTACCTTGACAACCATAAGGACTCTAGACTTTGTAGACAGATCCATCCTATAATAACAGATAAGACGTTATCTCACAAATTTGATAAGAGAAAAAGGTTTCCAACCATTGGAAATTTGATGCGGATATACGTCGATGGGACAGACCGCTTCATGACTCCAATTCGGCGAACAGTAACACTGAACAAAATCAGCCTACTTGGCTAACAACTCTAGATTATGGGGTGAAAGGCCTAGGCTAAGACTAAGAAAAAGGCCAAAATAAAGATTACCGAACCCACCTAGGGTTGCCTACGTATCCCGCCCTAAGGGACGAGAATCAGGCATGCGTAGTTCATTCAGATTTGATAATTAATGATTAAATAACAGATGACACCCTGACTTGAGACACGACCAAAGACACATGATGAACAACATAACAAAATCTTTTTTTTTTTTTGAGTTTTCAATTTGACACTTTACATAAAAAATGACACCAACAACTATGAAATAAAAAAAAATCTTTTTAGTATTTTCGTTATATGAAATGTACAAAACTTCTACCACCTTTTTTTGAATATTTCTTTTATAAAAATCCCCTAAAAAAAATCTTTTTGGAGTTTTTGAACTGTGAATGCTTGCTAAAGGAAACAAAAGAAAAATCTTTTGATTTTTTTTTTTGAAAAATGAGTGCAAAAAGTAAAAAAAAAAATCCCTTTTTTTTGAATTGTGAAAAACAAAACCCATAAAGAACCTAAAAACTATGAAACTCTTCTTTAATTCACCTTTTTTCTTTTTTTTTTTCCAAGCACACCTTACTTCTAACATATGCTTTCCCCGAATCAGTCCGTCAAATGACCACATTACCCAGAAAGATGCAACATTTAGCACATGGGAATGCTTTAAAGGTGAGTCTCCAACAAAGAACTATGTGGGCCCCGCTAGGTTTCAATATGATGCACATAAGAATGACCTAAAGGCTGACCTACATTGTGGTTTACTAACAAGGCCGTTTGGGGGAGCATATGGTCGATAGTGGCTACTTTGCTTTCCACCTACTCCATACATCCAATGGATCCTCCCCCTAAAATAAGGGTAAATTAACTAGAGTTCGTGCGCATGACATGCACTCCGGGACTTGTTGCAAAAAGAATTGACTCGGGTTATGTAAATAATGTCAGATATAAAGCGGTAACACGTAAAGAAAAACTATAAACAAAGAGCACAAAAACGCACAACAGTGATAACAATAACACAAACAATAATCAGAAACAATGTTTATACACCCATAATGCCAAACAAAGCCAATACGACTCCAAAAATAAGCCCGAATTCTGAAAAGGTCCCTAGCAGAGTCGCCAGAGCTGTCACACCCCTTTTTTCACTCCAAAAAGATATTGTTTTTAAGTTCAAAAGGGTTTTTATTATCAAAGTAACAAAAGTAAAATTTTGTTTTGAAAAAAGATTATTTACATTTTTTATTCAGAGTCGCCACTTGACATAATTCGGTGTGCCAAGTCACCTTTGAAAGATCCTTTTCAAAATGATTTGACTCTTTAAACTGGTTTGCGAACAAAGATTCTGGCTAAGGAATTCTGTTGACTGAGGGAAAGGTGTTAGGCATCCCTCGATCCCGTGGTTCAACCACGGTTGCTTGATGGGGCGTATCGGCTAATTTGACACTCTAGATGTACAAACCACACAAAAAACACGTAAAACAATCAAACGAACAAACAAAACAAAACGAATCAAAAATATAGTGTCCAGTCCGAGTTATACAGTCCCGAAATAAAAAAATACGAAAATATAAATCCTATTCTAAACTAATCCTAGACTAAGCTCTAATGCCTCACCCGATGCCTCAGTCCTTCATCACGAACGTCCTCCAAGTACAAAATACTTCAAGGCATTCCCCGGATAAAATAATACAAGTACTTCAGGGCATTCCCCGGTAAAATGAATACATGTTTTCAATGCGAGAAAACCAAACCATTCAACAAAATTTCAAACATTCAACAAAACCACAAATTCTAAACTTTGCCTACCCAACCTACGTTTGCCTACCCCACTCGACCTATCATGATACTATTATGTTCAACGACCCCAATGAATCAAAATAACTAATACTTTCTTTCTATCAATTTTCAATTTCCACCCCCAATAGCCAACTTTAATCCTCAATCATTGATTAACCAATTCTTAGACTATCAATTCGACTTTTATAATTCAAAACTAACAACAGCCATTATTCATGATTCAAACATCATAAAACCAACCAAAACAAGATCCACACATTATCAATTCACCCAGCAAGATATCAAAATTAGAATTACTCGAGAAAGGGATGAGAAATGGACCTTAATATCGCTTTCGAACTCAAATATTATTCGAATGAGATGGAGTCCGCATCGAAACCTCAAATCAAAAACCTCAGCACGAACCCAAATCAACAACTTCGATCTCGAACTTGACTCTACTCGGACTCGATTGTGGGTTTATTGATTTGGACTTCGACTTTGCTATTTTCGATGAGATTCAAACTCGTCGGAGCACCGGCAAATCCTAGCAGTCAGCAAAGATGATATTTTCGGCGATATGTCATCGGAGAACTAGAGACGAAGAGGATTCATGGATTTTTGGGTCTACAGGTGGTCGGATTTGATAAGGGAACGCCGATTCCGGCGAGAAATTTTACCAAAAAACCCAAAGACCAGCCAACCTTTACCGTCGTGTTCCCTCTCTCTCTTGTTTTCTCTACCTCTCTCCCTCACATCTTTTCTCTCTTCTCACTATCTCTTAATTGCCCAATCTCTCCCTCTCGACCAGATGAGTGTGTGTATCCCATGCTCTGTATGTGTGTTTCAGATGAGCTGTGTATGTGTCAATATGTGTAAGTGTATGTGTATTTATGGCGTTTTGGAGCTTTCCCAGAAAAGAAGGAAGACGACAATGGTCCTCTCCTCTCTTCCCGTTTTCTTATTCTCCCCCCTTTCTATTTCTGTCTCTACCTAAAAAATGGAAAAATAGGGCCTTTTGTGTTTGGTCAGTGTATGCGTATGGAGGATCTGTGTGGAAGAAGAGGAAAGTTGAGTCCCTCCCCCTTTTCTTTCACTGGTTTTTCACTTTTCTCTGGACTCTCATTGCAGTGTGTATATTGTGAAGGTTGGTGAAGAATTCCTCCTCCCAAAAATGAAAAAGGAAAATGTGATAAAAATGGGGTGGGGTATGGGGTGCGCGTGAGTAGAGGTGAGGAGGTGTACGTGAGTAGGGGTGAGGGGGTATGGGGGTGGTGATGTGTTGTCAATTTTAATTGGAGGGGTTGTTAGGATATGATTAAAACAAGGTAAAATTTGTTAAGGGTTGTTATTTTTTGTCATTTTATAGAGGGATAATTACATGTTTGAGGGTACACGATAGCATAAGGTAAATAGGCGAAAATATCTTTCGGAGGGACAAAATTACGTGTCTACAATTAAGACTACCAATAATTCAATTATACAACTTATAATCCAAATTTAGAAGGAATTTTTAGGTATTCTTCCTAATTAAAAGTTGTGGTCCTTCATGTATGTGCTATTCTCTTCGTCCTAAATTATGTGATGATGTTCGAATTTCGAGAGTCAAGACAAATTATTTTTTAATCACAATTTATTCATTTGTCATTTTAAATTATTAATTATTCTAACCTATATTATTTTAAACGTAGTATTCAAGTGTGTAAATTTCATATTCGAAGACTAAATGATTATATATATGTTTAAATCTAGTGTCAAAATTAAGAGTAATATTAAAGTGGGTTAAGGTGATAGGTTAGGTGTGGGTGAATTCTTCTTAATGGATCAAAACTTTAAAAAAAAAAATTTAAAATGACGTGGGCCTCTAATAAGAGGCCACGTGGCAAAACAACTTTTTTTAAAACTACCATTAAAAAGTAATGGCATGGATGGACCGGTTTTATAACGGCGATAGCATGAATGAGCCCAACTTTTAACAGATGACATAAATAAGTCATTTCTGATAGTTCAGTGGCATATTTGAGCCTTTTCTCCAAAATAAAAACATTGAGACAAGTGTGCATACTGCACTTGATTCATATTCAACGAGTGATTATATCGCCTACCATACATTAATATCTCGGCTTCTCAACCTCTTCCTATAACAACATTGCACGACACCTTAAGCCCAACATCCTTCGGATCCCTAATTTTACCATAAGAATCAGCCACTGTAACCAAATATCCACCACATTGGCCACACTAAACTTGTAATTTTCTCCTAGATTCCGTTGATTTTCTCTTATGTCATCTAAAGGAAGTTTTTCAAGTGCAAAGCAAGTTACAAGCTGAAGAAGAACAAGTAAAGATTACTATTCTTATTTTACTAAAGAGGTCCCTTCTGAAAGTTCATCAATGGAAAAGGAAATGTATTCACAAACACTTAATTTAGGGTATTAGTATAATAGCAACCTAGCGCGGTCCTACAAGCGGGGATAGAGTAGGAGGTATACAAGAACACGAAAGTGATAGCAGCCGGACGTAATATATATATATATATATATATATATATATATATATATATATATATATATATAAAAATAGAGATAGAGAAAGATATAAAAATATATATATATATATATTACTTACATTTACCACCCTAGATTGTGCAGTGACAAAAGACTTTTCATTATGACCATGTATATGGACGTGTAAATGTATATCACTCGGTGTTGGATCTCGCCCTTTTCCAATAGCCTATTCAAAAGTTATTTTCACTCAAAATCAGATCTCTATCTCAAAATACATTTAATAAAAGAGTTATTACATAGGATGTTCGGCTCTTAGTCCTAAAGCCAACAATTCGTTACAAAAGCCTCAGTAAGCACCACCAAAACCGTAATGACATACAATCCTAAGTAAGCATCAATCAACCATCTCTTTCAAACAACAGCTGAACCATCCACACTATTAACTGCAACTTTTAAGAAGGAAGTCATTGCAATACTCTATGGAGCAGTGATATACTATACATGGAAGGCGAAAAATAGACAGCACTTTAGGCAGATAACAATTGAATAAAGAGTTTATTATTACAGAAGTACAAAAGGAATTGCAGGAAAGAAAACGACTTTTCAGCACATAATCAAAAACTGTAAACTGAAAATCTAATTTATATAAAACACACTTATGAGTATTTGGCTAAAAATATTTCGTCTGTTTATGTAATTATTTGGCTAGTCCTGAAAATCTTTCCTGCCGTATATGGTACCTAACTCCAATGAATGTAAGGACTATTTGTTCTAGTTTATAGTATAATATTCTTCAGTATTATTTTTTTTTTTAGAAAAGAAAACACATGTTATATGACATATATATAGGTACACCTATATTGAAAGTGTGAATACCGTGGAAAAGTGAATTATTTAATAAAAATTTTAACTTTAGACAAAATCGTCTTTTTCTTATTTTTCTTATTATTCACTACTAAAAAAAAGAGGAAAACTGACCACAATGATCAGTTTTCCTCAATTTCCGACCACCAAACCGACCAAAGTGCGTGATCGGTAAAACTGTGGTAGCTTTTTAAAAATCGACCACGTGTGGTCGTTTTTTTTTAAAAAAAATTTTAATTCATTATTATTTTCTTAAAATAGAAAAAAATGATTTTAAGAATAAAAAAAATCAAAATAAACCGACCACAAGTGGTCAGTTTTATTTTAAAATTTATTAATTAATTTTATTAAAACCGACCACAAGTGGTCAGTTTTTTAAAAATAAAATTAAAAAAAAAACCGACCACTTGTGGTTGGTTTTTATAAATATTTTTAATTAATTTTTTTTTAAAAAAAGCTACCACATGTGGTCGGTTTTTTTGATAATTTTGTAAAAAAAATATTTAAAATTTAAAAAAAAGCTACCACATGTGGTCGGTTTTTTTATAATTTTGTAAAAAAAAAAACATTGAAAATTTTTAAAATACAAAAATTAAAAATCAAATTATTTAAAATATACCACCAATCATTTACAAACATTGATTATTATCTGCAATACATCCCACCAATCATATATATGTAATCAACAAACCATCATAAGAATACAAACATTATTTACAAAATTTATCGAGGTTCCAAATCCAAACTATAAAACATACAAAATACTAAAAACTACAACTCATAATCCGCATCTTCATTCTCAGTCTCATTCATTCAATTATCGATATTTCGTTGATATATCCAGTTATAATCAGATTCCATCTACACAATCAATCACATTCAAGTGATTAGTTCAAGTCACAAAAGTTCACATTTCAAATACCTACACCTAAACATTTTCAAATAACTAATTCACTTCACACGTTACCAAACTAAACTTAATTCAAAATGAAAAAACGTGCCTACACTTAGACATTTTGAAGTCACTAATTCACTTCTCAAGTGACCACACTTTACTAAAATCAAAACGGTTCACATTTCAAGTACCTAATTTCAAAACAAAAGTCACTATTCCATAATTCAAGTAACGACACTTAAACATTTCAAGTCACAAAGTTACTTCACAATTTACCGTACAAAACTAAATTCAAAATGAAAAGTTCACATTTCAAATACCTACACTGAAACATTTTCAAGTCAGTAATTCACTTCGCAAATTACCAAACTAAACTAAATTTAAAATGAAAAGTTCACATTTCATGTACCTACACTTAAACATTTTCAAGTCACTAACTCACTTCTCAAGTGACCCCACTTAACTATATTCAAAACATGATATCAACCTTTCAAGTAACTACACTTAAACATTTTCGACACTAATGCACTTCTCAAGTGACCGCACTTAACTAAATTCAAAACACAAGTTCACATTTCAAGTACCTAAACTTAAACATTTTCAAGTCACTAACTCACTTCTCAAGTGACCACACT
>NC_061115.1:190208423-190211854 GCF_002878395.1 Capsicum annuum
TTTTTTTTAAAAAAACGACCACTTGTGGTCGGTTTTTGAACTAAAAAAATAATAAATAAATAATTTTTAGTGAGCAATAATTATATATATGTAATCAAATATATATATATATATATATATATATATATATATTATTTTCATTAGAAATAATTATGTATATATTTTTTTCAAATTACACTGATCACACGATATCAATAACGGTCTATTATAAGGTAATATAACTGTGAATGTGATATATATAGTACTCATTCAAGCCTTCATATACATATATATATATATATATATATATATATATATATATATATTAATTATCTAGTGATCGATTGATGAAAGATGTAGTCAAAACCTAATATTGTATTAAGATAATCAAATATAATTAATCGATCACTCATCTGAATAAGTATAAGAAGCACATCGCATTATATTATTGGATAATATACTTGTGTACGTATTTGATAGATATAGTACGTATTTAGAACTTGATATAGTCGATAGTGTATATTTGTGTGTGTATGTATAGGTATATATATATATACATATTATACAGTGAAGGTATATTAATGACATACGATAATGTAATTGATAATTCATCTGAGTATTTGTAAAATACGTTGTATATTATTATGGAGTAGTAAAATCGTGTATTTGATGTTTATAGTATGTATCTGAAAGCTAATAGACAATTAAATATATGTATATACGTTATCTCGTGTAGTGACGTATGCAGTAATCGATATATATATATATATATATATATATATTGTATATATATATATATTGTCACATTCGAGATTTAAATATATATAAATTATTTTATTAATTTTTGATATCATTTTATGATTTATTAATTCAAATACAACATTTTACATAATTTTATTAATTAAATTACTTATTCACGTAACTGTGCGCACTCACATTTTTTTGCAAATACACTGTCTAAGTTTTCTATTATTTAATACTATTTATTGATATTATTATTTTTATTATTATTTATTAGAATATATATTGTTATTATTTATATTATTATTATTATTATTTAAATTATTGTTATTTAATTATTATCATCATTATTTATTATTGTTATTATTATTATTATTATTATATAGTTAAATAACAGCCTAATTAAAATTACCTTGCCTAATTCATTTACCTTTTAATCCAATTTTATTTAATTTCTTACAATTATAGCCTACTCTACTCAGTCTATTACAATCTTAATCCAATTTCTTGCAATTCTAGCCATTTGTTACAATCTTAGCCTAATTGTTTGCAATCCTAGCCACATTCTAACCTCGCATAATCTTAAAATTCTAGTCGTTGATCAAAATCGATCTAACAGCTGAGGTTTGATCTGCCTCTTTCCTTATTAAAAACAACCTAACCCTAATCCCTAATTCCCAAAAAATAAATAAATAAAAAAGACAGCCTCCCTTGGTCTCTCTCTATAGACTCTCTCCCTCTTACCGCCCCCATCGATGACAACAGCGCTGCTCCAACACCACCATGAGGTCCCCCTCGTCCTCCTCCTTCTCCGCTCCAATGACGTCATTGGCGCCGTCCTTTCGTTCCAACGAAACAGCCTCTGTCGGCGCCTCTCTCCCTTCCGTGCTGCTCTACCTCCGACTAGACCTCACCAGTCATGGCGTCACCTCTCCAACGCCGCAGCCACCACCACCATCAGTGGCGAGCCGACCCATCACCTCCGTTGGCTTCTTCTGTCCATCCCCATGCTTCCATCAATGGCGAACTAGACATGCAACCCTTTTCTCATCGAAAATGACAGATTCTGAGAGAATTCATCTCAGGTTTGCTATTCCATTCAAACTCATACTTCTTTATCTATTTTCTTTTATGAACGATCCTATTAAGATCTAATTGTGAGTTTTGAGTTAAATCCTCCAATTTTGTGTGTCGTTATGTGCCAAAACTAGCATTGTGGGAGAAATCTCAAAAATACATAAAACTTGCGCTACCATTTTGACTAGATTGTTTTGAATGCATGTTTATTTATATCTGTTAACTAACATATGTTTCCATCCCTTTTCTTTTTAAATGAGCAAATCTGCTGGATTTTGATTGTCAATCCCCTATTCTAATTTCAAGTTTGTTTATATTCATATATCGACATATGTAAAAGTTGTATTTTTGTATGATTTTTGTTTGCCCTAAGCTATGACTTGTGGATTTGTGAACTGTTACTGTAATAGTATTTAGTTCAACGTGTAATCTTGATTTCTCCATGTATAGGTGATTTTTTATACTTAGTTGAGTTGTTCGTAATTATTTGAATAATATTGAACCTGATTGTGTGCAAATTAAGGAGTAATCTCCTTATATAATCCGCTTTCTCCCTCTCTCTACACTTCTCTATACCGTTCTCTCTCTCTATGACCTCTTCACCATCAATGGCGGCGCCACCGCTGCTCAGCCATCACGGTCGTCTCAGTTCTCTTGAACTTGTGGTCTGTTTTGGATGTATGTTTTGGTGTGTTCTTAGTCGCTGGTTATTCTTGTATCAAAATGTGTAGTACTGACTTGAAAATGATTAAGTTTAGTTACTTGAAAATTGATACATCTAGAAGTGTAGTTATTTGAAAAATGGTTAAGTATAGTGACTTGAAAATGTGAATTAGTTAATTGAAAATAGCTAAGTGTAGTGACTTGAAATGCTAGTACATGACTTGGAAATGGTTAAGTATAGTTACTTGAAAATGGTTAAGTGTAGGGATTTTAAAGGGGATTTTATGTTTTGAAAGTGGTTTGGTTGGTGACTTAGTCACTTGAAAATGGTTAAGTGTAGGGACTTTAAAGGAATTTTTTTTTAAGGTGCTTGAAATGTGGACTTGTATTTTGAATTTAGTTAAGTGTGGTCACTTGAGAAGTGAATTAGTACTTGAAAATGTTTAAGTGTAGGTAGTTGAAATGTGGACTTGTGTTTTGAATTTAGTTAAGTGTGGTCACTTGAGAAGTGAATATGTACTTGAAAATGTTTAAGTGTAGGTAGTTGAAACGTGGACTTGTGTTTTGGATTTAGTTAAGTGTGGTTACTTGAGAACTGAGTTAGTCACTTGAAAATGCATAAGTGTAGGTACTTGAAACGTGGACTTGTGTTTCTAATTTAGTTAAGTTTGGTCACTTGAGAAGTGAATTAGTGACTTGAAATGTTTAGATGTAGTTACATGAATTATGAACTTGTGTTTTGATTATAGTTAAGTGTGGTCACTTGAGAAGTGAGTTAGTGACTTGAACATGTTCAAGTGTTGGTACTTGAAATATGGACTTGTGTTTTGAATATAGTTAAGTGGGGTCACTTGAGAAGTGCATTAATGAGTCAAAAATGTTTGTAGTTACTTGAAAGGTGGACTTGTGTTTTGAATATAGTTAAGTGTGGTCACTTGAGAAGTGAGTTAGTGACTTGAAAATGTTTAAGT